>NC_080674.1:5779610-6088042 GCF_030445035.2 Dasypus novemcinctus | reverse complement strand
ATATGTGGAAAGATAATCACAGATTCAAGACATCTTATAAAATAAATAAAAGCTACGGGAAGACAAAATATTATCCTGATTTATTATGCTGCTATGAATGTCACTGAAATGTTGATGTTCAATATATATCACAGTGCTGTGCCCATAAGTAGACATTCAGTATGTCCTCTAGAGTGGAACTGGGCAATGCACATTGAGGCTTAGCTTCCTAGGTACCCCCAGTGTCAATTCTTCCTTTCTAGTAAAGGATCAAGAACTTTATTTCTTAGCAACCCAGACACACAATGACATTACCTGCCTCCATTTTATGAGATGCAGGCAGGAGTGTTTTTAAGATTACTCCCAGGTTGTCTTGGAAAAAGAGGGGTGCATCTCTCTGTTGGCTGGGATGCCTTGTGGTGACCAGAGGTCTGGCTGCATTCTGAGAACTTGATGAGAACAGGGAGCAGCAGGCTGCAAGGAGCTAGATCTCATCTGATGATCGAGCATCTTCTTCTCCAACTCTGCACTTGTCTTAAGAGGTCATGTGGATTGAATTGTCCCCCACTCTGGGCATGTGCTTGGGATTGGACTGCTTTCTGGTGGGTGTGGACCCACTGTAATTTAGATCTCTTCAAGAAGGTCCTTCAGCTAAGGGGTGGCCCTACTGGATCAGGTTGGGCTTTAATTCTGATCCCTAGAGGTTTTTTTTTTTTTTAAATATATGTTTTTTGCTTTTAAAAGATATTTAGATTACAAAAATGTTACCTGAAACATTTAGGGGATTCCCATATGCCTACTCCCTACCCCCCCCCCAAACTTTCCCACATTAACAACATCCTTCATTAGTGTAGTACATTCATTACAATTGATGAACACATTTTGGGGCATTGCCACTAAGCATGGATTATACTTTACACTGTAGTTCACACTCTCTCCCATGCAATTTTGTAGGCTATGGCAAGATATACAATGACTTGTATCTGTCATTACAGTGTCATTCAGGACAATTCCCAAGTTCTGAAAATGCCTCCCTATTACACCTGTATTTCTCTCTCCCTGCCCTCAGAACCTCCAGTGGTTACTGCCTCCACATCAATGATATAAGTTCTTCCATTGTTAGAATCACAATAGGTCTACAGTAGAATACCAGTAAGTCCTCTCTAGTCCATACTTCATTCCCCAATCCTGAGTATTCTGGGATTGTAATGCCCATTCCACTTGTAATTGAGAGGAGGCTTAGATCCCATGGGGCAGATGGATGAGACTATCTTGCTTGTAGTTGTAGACTCTCTCAGTTCCTTGGGATGGTTGTTGCCCATTATCATCTCTTTGTTAGTTGTCTTGGGTGAGTCCAAGAACTGGAGAACAGGTGTTGCAACTCCATTGAGATTCATGGCCCAGCTTGTATATGGACAGCCCAAAGATTCAAGTCTCTTAGATGTACACCTATCAACCCCTGGAGTCTTTTATTCAGCATGAAAGATGGAAAGAGGCCACAGAAGGAACATTCGGAAGCTGGAATGGAACCCAAAAGAGAACAGAGAAGACACTGCCATGTGCATCACCATGTGACAGAGAGCCAAGGCTCAAGGGTCACTGGCAGCCATCACCTGAATGCCACAATCTTCTGGGAGACTGTATCACCTTGCTGAGGTCTCAATTTTGGACTTCTCTTACCCTTAAATCTGTGAGCCAAAAAATTCCCATTGTTTAAGCCAACCCAATGTGTGGTACTTGTTTTAGAAGCTGGGAAACTAAACCAGTGTGTTAGAGAAAAACATCTAACCTGTATGAAAACTGTGTAAGAATTTTGCTTTTTTATTCCTCTTAAATACAGCAGAACCAGTTTTAAATGATAGAGATAATCCTTAAAAATACTTAAAATGTCCATCACAATTCAAGAGCCCTCTGATTACCATGCCCAGCACCTTTAGATCTTTTGTTTTTTCCCCAACTCCTTTTCATTTAAGAGTGGCTAGGAAAGTTATGATAACTACTATATAATCCCAACCCTGAAACATAAACTTATATTTATAGCATTCCATGTGTGGTGGTTTGGAATTGCATGCACCCTAGAAAATCATGTTCTTAAACTTTAATCCACTCTTGTGGGCTAAGCCTATTGTAAGTGGGACCGTTTAGATGAGGTTACTTTAGGTAAGGTAGCCCAGGGTGGGTCTTAATCTTTTCACTGTAGTCCTTTATAAACCAGATGAATACAGAGAGAAAGTTAGAAAGCCATGGAGGCAAGAAGCTAAAAGCAACAAAACCCAGAAGAGAAGAAAGAGAACAGCAGATGCTGCACATGCCTTGCCACGTTGTAGAGACCCAAGGTTCCTGGCAGCCAGTCTTTGGGAAGACAACATCACTTTGATGACACGTAGATTTGGACATTTTCACAGTCTCCAAATTGTAAGGTTCTAAGTTCATAAATTCCCATTGTTTAAGACAAAATTATGTCATGGTATCTGCTTTGAACAGCCTAGCAAACTAAAATACCATGTCTACAATAACAATAACAAAAAAAACTAAAATTTAATCTGTGCAAGAGAAAACATTTAGTGTTCATAAAGAAAAATAATCTCAAACTAAAGGATGCAAAGTTAGCTGACATTTGGGCTTTTGTCTTTCTTCACATTTTCAATTTAAAGATGCTCTTAAGAAACTGGTCAACCATAATGATTAAATAATGACTTTCATGCTCCCAGGACATTGGGTAAATCTGGGAGGATGAGAAGTATAAACCTCTACATTTGACAACTCAAGAGTTCTGATTTATACTTTTATTTATATTTTTATATTCTCAATACTTTTATTTATATTTTTAGGTTAAAAAATGAGAACACATTTTTTTTTTAATAATAAAAGAACCCACAAATGTTTCTTGCATTCCTGGCACTATATATATATATATATATGGTGCTGCTTATCTGTTGTGCTAATTAGAATTTTAAAAGACATGGCTAGCCCTGTGGATGTAGTGGAATAATATAATCATTTTACAGAGGAAAGATTACCTTTTAAATCAGTATGGAGTTATTTAACTTACTAGCAGGATTTGTTGTTAATGTCAGTTGCCATATCTAGGATTCTCAATTTATTTTTTAATTTACATTCCCAAATAAACCCAACATAACAACAGCCCATCTTTTTGGGGGCCAATGCAAAATAATATCCTGATTTCCATTACTCTTCAGGATACTGAAACTATACTTTAAAAAAATTTAACCACTTCAAAACTGCTGCTACTAACAAAGACCACCTGCTAGGAGACAAATTATGTTATAAAAAAATTTAAAATGCAGGCCCCGCACATGTGAGGTAGGGAGTTGAGGTGAATAAATGAAGGAGAAAGGACTATACACACACACACACACACACACACACATATATATACATATACACTTTTTTTAAAAGGAAGTTTATTCGTCTTTAAATGACTCAAATTGCAAATAAATAAATCAGGAGGACAATATATTTTACATTAGCATGTGCACATCTATAAAAATAAATATTGGCTTTCTGAAATCTCTGCCTTTTTCTGTCCTACTTTTCCTAGTTCAGATGGTGGTTCAGCAAATGTTCCCTCTGCTCCACCATGGGCAGAGGACACTGCCCCGCGTTGGCCACGTAACTGGCTTGGGCAGTGGACTGCCATGGACTGCTATGCTGGCATTGGTCTTTGTGTGTCAAGTTTGGGTGGATTCTTCTTCTCCAGTGGGTTATGAGAAAATGTCCCTAGTAGCTGCTGATCATAAAGAATGTGGTCATATGTGGAGCAGATTCATAACAACCTTCTGTCTGTGTTAGGACCAAGCAAGATTAGCCAAGTCCCCATAGACCTGGGTCAAAAATGACTCTTTATGATTTAAAACATTGAGTTTGGGATGATTTGTTTGTCAGCATCATTATGGCAATACCTGACTGATATTGGTTTGAAGGAGTTCTGGTCCATTAGTGGGACTTTTGACTCATATCAGCCACACTAGCATCTTTGTGGCCCTGGCCTCAACCAGTCATTCTGGTCTTAAGTCTCATTTCTTAGATCGGGTGCTTCTTTTCAGGCTGCCTCAAGTTTGATTGCAGTGAACTCTTTCCCAAATGACCTCATCAACTCTTAAGTAAACAGTCTTTCCATGTTATCTAGCCCTCTGTAATTGTCTTATAATCCTTGATAACAGAATTATCCATGCTGTATCTTTTCAAGTTCCCTGAGGGTACAGACTTTTTCTATTTATTTTATCGGGCTACGGGTTTAGGAAGAAAAATCATAGTTATTTAATGTACATTAAGTCATAGTCATTTAATGTATGCCGGTTGAATTGATCAGATCTTGAGCCCTAGATGACTGATATTCAGAGCAGACTTACAATACCAGAATATATGTGGGGAAACAAACTAAAGGAGGTCTCTATCTCAAGAAGTTTATGTTAGTTGAATAAAATCAGCCACTGATTTAACTTCACATTAGCAAATTATGTGCAAAGGCCAGCAAATTGTTTCCCCATTAGATAATATTACCATTCAAAAATGTTTTTTACTGTTATTAATAGTTTAATGTAGAACACAAACTATTCATAACCACTGCATTTATTATCATTAAGATAAAAGAATGCTTTGTTGTTGTTGTTTGAAGCTCATAAATCAAGAACATACTTTTTTCCTACTATTTTTTCTCTTCTTTGACTTATTGCAAACACGCTCATAATATAAGCTGCGACAGAATAATTCAGAGTAAAGGAAGATTTTAAAGTCTACTCGTGACTGTTGCTCCCATTACTCTAGCATTCCTGAGGTAAGAATCAACTTCCTGTAAAATAACAGAACTTCTGTGCACAGCACACAGGTTATATTTTAGAAGAATACATTTAAAAATTTCACAGGAAATCCAGGGCCAAAAGCAAGGAAACTAAGCTTAACATATAATACATATTTTTCCTTGTTTCTACCATGATGCAAAATGCCCTGCATTTTGATGCTTGTTACTTTACTTTGTTTTATATGAGTTTAATAATTTCATGGCTTTTGACACTGCCTTCACTTTTGAAAACATGGTATTATTACTCATTTTCAAGGGTGACTGTTTTAGTTACCTCATTGCAAAGGCAAATACCATGCAATGGGTCGGCTTAAACACTGGGAATTTAATGGCTCATGGTTTTGAAGCTCAGAGAAGTCAAAATTAAGGTCTTCATTAAGGCAATGCTTTATCCCAGAAGACTTCTGAGTATAATTTTACTAGTTAAATAGATAATGACATGGTTTCTATCCAATTTAATAACGAGTGATATATCACATTTACTTGGGAATTTTCTTTCAAATATCCATAGTTTAGTGACCTTTACCTCAGCCGTATTACAAATTTTGGTGAAGCAGCATGTGGCCCTCCATCTCTCATCTCAAATAGTCTTGTAATCTAAATCTCTCTCTTACATGTGCCCAGGACAGTTCAGCCTCAGTGAAGGTTACTTCCATGTGTCACCTTTGCTTGGTTATTAGTCAGTCAAAGGGGTGCTGATGCAAAATACCAGAAATTGGTTGGTTTTATAAAGGATATTTATTTGGGGTAGGAGCTAACAGATACCAGGCCATAAAGCATAAGTTACTTCCCTCACAAAAATCTATTTGGAGCAAGATGGCTGCCAACGTCTGCGAGGGTTCAGGTTTCCTGGATTCTTACATTCCTGGGGCTTGCTTTTTTCTGGGCTCAAGATTCCTTTCTTCCTGGGGCTGGCTTCTCTTTCCTCTGTGAGATGACTTCCCAGGGTTCCAGCTTAAGTCTTCAGCATCAAATTCCAACATCAGAAACCCTCGCATCAAAAGCTTCAACGCTGTCCTTTGCCATGCCTTTTATCTGTGAGTCCCCACCCATCAACAGATAGGGACTCAACACACTAATGACATGGCCCAATCAGAACCCGAATCATAACTCAATCACGCTCAGGTACAGATGAGATTACAAGCATAATCCAATATTTCATTTTGGAATTCATCAATAATATTAAACTGCTAGTTACAGTATCCAGTTGTTTGCTCAAGCACTGGCTGGCTTATTAGAGTGAGGGTAATGCCAGATAGGATTTGCATCAATAATCAGTTAACTGCATCTGCAATGAGGTCCCTGAATCTGTAGTCAACACTGGGGCTCCTCATTCTACAGTTGGAGACTGTAAAAGCCAGAACTGAGGATTTCAGAAATCAGAAGAGGAATGTGGTCTCCACTTCAGTGTTGGTTCTTTCTCAGCCAGCTTTCCTTAGGGAAGTCACACTAATACTAGGGCTTTGGGGTCATCTTTATGGGAATTCCAGCCCATGGATTATGGGTGTTGGAAATCAGCAAGTCACAAGAGCCAATCCCATAAAACCTCTTTAAGCATTGATTTATTTTTCAATCTCCAATGGAGAAAACCATTTTCAAATATTTCCAAAAAAATTTAACATGCAAATATTCCTGAATTCTTGTCTTGTCATCCTACCCCTGTAGATGTCCCTCCACCCCCTCCATGTGCTGTGAAACTTGTCTCACATCATCTGGCAAAAGGCTTATATGGGGGAGATATTCATTCATACCAATATGTAAAATAAAGTTTGGAATTTATAATTACAAAAAATTATAATATATTAAAGTACATTAATAGGCAATATAAAAAGAAGAATTCACAGGTAAGTGTAGCCTACTGAGATGACACTGTGGCTGCTGGGAAAGTTTCTATCAGGTGTCTTCCTCCACAGAAAGTGTTTGAGCTCTTCAGTTTAGTAGCTCGCCTTTTGCACATGTGATAAAAACTCTTCCTAAGCATGAATTTTCTGCATGACTTACCTTTTCCCTATTGTTAGATATCTAGGTTATTTCAAATTCCTAATTGTTATAGTGACGCTACTATGATAAATGCCCCTTAGGCAAAGAACACTTTTTTTTC
Organism: Dasypus novemcinctus; assembly: GCF_030445035.2. Lineage (NCBI taxonomy): Eukaryota > Metazoa > Chordata > Mammalia > Cingulata > Dasypodidae > Dasypus > Dasypus novemcinctus. The sequence continues at coordinate 6,081,140 of NC_080674.1, read as the reverse complement.
CTATGTTTTATAGTCATTTCTTGGTGTAGATGACAAAAAGTGAAACTGTTGGTCCAAAGACTATTGGCAAGGTTCTAGAGTAAATCTCCCAAGCAGCTTTAGGAAGAAGGTTTCACATTTTCTCCCCCACCTGTGAATTCAGGACCCATTCCTTTTTTTAACACAAGAAATTTAACCACGCCTGAGACTTTTCCCTCGGGTCCCTCTGTGCAATCTATAATGCAAGAATGTTTGTTTGACATTACTACGGGAGAATAAGTGATTACGGTGATGTCTATATTGTGGCCACTGTTGGTAATTTGTTAGAGACTGTGTGACTCAGGGTTCTCCAGGGGAAGAATCTCAGGGGGAGATGGGGGAGACGGATGGAGGGATTTTACATTCCGGATACTTACATTAAAAAAGAGAAGTGGTTCTGGTTTTTTTTTGGTCTAGTTTTTTAGGCAATGTTTCAAAACAGAAGGGCATTCTGTTGATTTTGGATAGAAAGTATGAATTAATGGATTTGTCCCTTGTGTTTGGGAACTCAAGAAGATAACTGCTGATAATGAATGACTCTGCTAAACACCAGCGTCTAAGACTGTTAAGGACTTAGATAAAAATAAGTAATAGGCATCTGGTAAATAAGGAAAAAGACAGCCCAGGAGATCTGAGCAGAGAATCTCCGAGAACCTCAGACACCTTTGGGGCCAGCAGAGAACACTCTTCAAAGTCCCGTCATTGGCTTTAACTTGATGGGCATCACAACCCTTTGAGGGGAGCAGGACAGAATGTTTACATCCCCTTTACAAAGAAGGACACCGAGAGCAGATGTGGGAAACACCAGGAAGCCTTCAGGGGATTAAGAACTAAAAGGCTTTCACACTCCCATGCAGAAAGCAGGAACCAGGAACCAAGGGCTCGCAGAACAGGACTCAGGGTGAGCCTGAGGCTGCAGAAGGACCCCTATGCCCACCGCAGGCCTGAGCAGGCCTCCAAGGGACCATCGCACTGATACCTGCATCTGCATCTGTGGACATCTCCATGAAGCCCCTCCATGTCCTGCCTCTCACCTCCCACCTCCAACCTCCCATGGGAGACTCAGGCTCTCTGGGAAAGCATCAGAACTGCCTGCTCCTGATCCATCCCTCCCCAGGCTCCCCAGCCTCCCCTAGGTCGTCGGGGGCTTTTTCTCTTGGTCTGCCCTCCAGTCACTCCCTGGAGCCTCTGTAAGTGTAAGAGATGGTGCCGAAGGTTTTGGACAAGGTCTGCACCTGATGTCTTCAAGAGCCCCCTTCTCTACAGACTGGGTTCCCACCTGTGGCTGACCCTCATCAGCTCTCTTGTAGGCTCTTTGGGGACTTCCACTCCCCCCCACTCCATCTCCCTTTTCAGCTGCAGGCCCGCTGGAGTTAAAGTTTCTAGTAGAAGAAAGACAGGCATAGCAACTAACTAACTAAATGACGTTGGGGTAGGTCCAGAGATGACAGGCTCTAGGCTCTGGAACTCACCCTGGACCCACAAAGAACTATTAAGGTTTCCTCCATGAGCCAGTCCCTAGAAGTGAAGGGCCCCCCAGAGGTGTATTTTCCCACCAGCCCCTTCACCTTAAGCAACAGCCATGGCCCTGGGCAGGCTGGCTTACAAGCAGCTAAACTTCCTTGAACAGGAAAATCCGGACCAGAGATATTAAGAGTTGGAATCAGGGCAGGAGTGATGACGGTGGTGGTGCAGAGACTGGAGAGGACCAAGGGTCCCTGAGAAACTTGGGAATTGGGTTCCCATGAGCAATTCTGGAGGAATCTCCTGGAGCCCAAGCTTCAGTCCCGCACACACTGGAGAATCTTCTGCATGAGGTTGGACATGGGCATTGAAAAGATTTAACTTAGACAGCATGAGAGGGTGATGACAGGATGTAAATGTGATGAGCTCTAAAAGGGAAGAAACAGCACCACTGACAAAGAGAAGGCCACTTGACCAGTGAGAGAATGGGGAACCAGCTCTCTGACTACAGGTAGTCCTATGGCACCTGCAGTTAAAGCAAGGAGCAAAGGTTTAGACTTCCAGAGACATTGATGACCCTAAGACACTGAAAGAAGAGGGTCTGGGGCTACCAGTTAATTTAAGTAGTGCTTATCAGATCTGGAAACCAAGAGACCAAATTCTACCAAAGAAGGAAACTGATGCTATTCCATTAAAGTGTCCATTGAAGGTAACAACAAAACAAAAACAAAATTCTTTCTAAGTGCCCTAAGAAATCACCTCCCTTCCAAAATAAAACAATGAAAAAAAAGAAAAAAATGTGTGGTAAGTCTGCATCTATACATGGGTGCACAAGTGTGCTGATCCATGGCAGAACAGAGGTTATGAGTGTCAGACACAACAATAAATGCAAATGGCCCTAAATCAACTATTAAAAAAACAGACTTCAAGATGGCCTACAAAACAATAACTAGGCAATATACAAGAGACTCTTAAAGTGTCACAGAGAGATTAAAGGGATGAGAAAGTATATGCCAGGCAAAAGCAATAAAATGAAATCTGGGGTTATAATTTTCATATCAGGCATGGTAGAATTCAGTCCAAAAATTATTTAAAAACATACAAAGATAGGCATTTTATAATGCTAGACACTACACCAAACAAACACAATGTAAAAAGTCTTAAAACTTAAAGACAAACAGAAAAGCATATCTTAGAGATGTAAATCAAAGTCTCTATCCTAATAATAGATGATACATCTTCACAAACGTGTTTGGAATTTTTATGAAAACTGAGTTTGTTGAAGTATAAAAAACATTTAAATATAGCATTCCCAAAAAGAAAGAATGCCAACTGCATTCTCTGGTCCCAATAGAAAATAAGGGGGAAAAAATGATGGTCTCCAAGTACATATGGAAATCTGAAAAAAGAAAACCTATGTGATAAAAAAAAAAAACCTCAAGTCAATATGGAAGTGCAAAGAAAATAATGATGAAACACAATATCAAAATATTGGGATACAATTAATATAAAAAATTTAATATTAAAAAAGTGAAAATACAAGAAATTAATTAAATATACAACTACAAATGCTAGGGGCATATCAATGAAACAAGACACAAGAAATTAGAAGGAAACTAATGAAGATTAGAAAAAAGTTAATGAATTGGAACACAGAGCAGGAGAAATTTTACAAAAATATTTGTTCCTTGAAAATAATCTACAAATTAGTCATTTTCCAAGCCAACCTCATCATTTAAAATGTGGGAAGAAAGCGCAATTACATAAATTAGGAAATACAGGAGGAAAATGACCACTGAAATGAGGAATTTTTAAAATCTGAAGAAAAATGGCACTCTCTTATGCAAATAAATTGAAAAAAGTGAATTGAGTTTATTCCCAAAGTAAATATAATTTATCAAAACTAACTCTGGTGAAAATAAAAAGTCTAAACAGACCAATTACAGAAGAGGTCCCCTAGGGTAAAAAGAATAAGATCAATGGTTACAAAGTGGAATTCTTTCAAATCTTTTAAAGATAAGCCCAGTGCTACTTGAACTATTTCAGAGTACACAAACAGAAGAAACTCTTCCAAATTCTTTTTTTTTTTAAATGAAGTGGGTATGACATTGTCATCCAAACCTTAAAGGCTGCATAAAGATCACATATTAGAACCATAGCATAGCCCTATCTTAATTATAGATAATAATGCAAATACATTCTTTCTAATTTATAAAATAGAAACCAACAGACTACAAACTACTTGAACAAGTAAGATTTATTCCAGGGATGAATGAATGGCTTGATATTAGGAAATTCTTTAATATAAGCAATTACATTAATAGATTTATGGAAAATATTTTCATTATGACAAAAATCATTTAATGAAATTCAATAACCATTCTTTATTAAAAAACAGTAAAAGGACTTGATAGATACCTACTTATCAGTGAACATTATTATAATAATATAAAACTTTAGTCCAAATGACAGAATCTTACTTATTAAAACAACACTTGCGGACAGTCACCACCACAATTAAACATGATAAAGGATGTATTAGACAATGGAATGAGGCAAGAGATATAATTAGCATCTTAAGAACTGGACAAAAAGACATAAAACAATTGTTATATGAAAACAACAAAAATTTCTATTTGCAAATTCAAATACATTGAAAGATTTTATAAACCAAAAGATAATTTAATCAACTAGCAAAATATGAATTTAACAGAGAAAAATCAGTTGACCTCAATTTTAAGAAAAAGATAAAATAGAATAATAGGATATTGTAGAAAACAAATACCCTACACATTATTGCAAATAACTGAATGAATGAATGACAAAACAAATAAAATACCTAGGCATAAAGTGATTGAGATATGGGCAAATCCTATATGGGAAAACTTTAAAACACTGCTGAAAGAAAAAAATATGAACCTATCTAAATGGAAAATATACCATATTCTTGGATAAGAAGATCCTCTTCCCTAGACTTAGTTATGATTTTAATACTATATCAATGAAAACAGCAGCATGACTTTTCCCTGGAGGTAGAAATCTTAATTATTAAATGTATAAAAGATTACAGGAGATCTAGTAGATATTAAAACACTGAAATTAAAACAGAATGGGTACAGGTGCCCAAACAAGGAATACAAGAGAACAGAGTCTCATAAAAGTACAAATGCTGGGGGAAATTTAGCTATGAAAAAGTGGCATCTTCCCACTAATTAGTAGTCACTTAGATGAAGATAAAACTATACTACATCTCATATCTATCACCAGGATAAATGGTATATGGACCTCTAGTCTAATGTACAAAACAAGCTCATGAAAATGTATAACCTCAGAGTATGGGAAAACCTCCTAAAAATGCTTCCAAATCCATAAGCAGAAAAAAAAAGATCAGTGAATTAAACTACAAAAAAATTTAAAATAAAACTTTCACATGCAAAGAATCATAAGAAAATTCAAAAGACAAAGGATAAACTGGACAAAATTTTAGTAACATATCAAAGGCAAAAGACTTTCTTATTATTAAGGAAAAAAGAGAATAAGCTAATATTAATATGGGCAAAACTATGAACAAATAGTCCAGAAAGGAAGAAATAAAAATGCCCTTAATACATATGAAAAATTGCTCAAACTCACTTGTAACAAAAGGAATGCAAATTAAATCTGCATAAGGACACGATTTCTCTAATTGTGTAACATCTACCCTGCTGATTAGCAGGTGACTGATTAGTTGGTCTATACATTACTGGTAGGAAGCAAAATGACCCAAGTTCAGAGGAAGGAAATTTTATCATATCTATCAAAACTATGTTTATCCTTTGACCTATTCCAAGTAGGCAATTCTAAAGATACACTGGCAAAAAAAAATGTACAAAATCATTGTAGCAGTTTAATATAGTTATAAATTCCAAAAAGATACTGGATTATGTTTGTAATCTGGTCTATTACTGGGCATGATTGAGTTATGATTAGGGCTTTGATTGGATCACATCAGTAGGGCATTAGTGGGTGGGGACTCACAGATAAAAGGCGTGGCAAAAGACAGAGTTGGAGCTTTTGATGCGAGTGTTCTTAATGCTGGAGTTTTTATGTTGGAGTTTGATGCTGAAGACTTAAGCTGGAGCCCCAGGGAAAGAGACAGAGCCATTCACCTGATAGTCTACAGCTGACCTTGTGGAGAAAACAGAGGCAGTGAGCCCAGAGGAGCCCAGGAAGCCTGACCCCTCGCAGATGTCGGCAACCATCTTGCTCCAACACGTGGAAATAGACTTTCATGAGGGAAGTAACATATGCTTTATGGCCTGGTATCTGTAAGCTCCTACCCCAAATAAATACCCTTTATAAAAACCAATCAATTTCTGGTATTTTACATCAGCACCCCTTTGGCTGACTAATACAATCATCCATTGTATTAGCTCCAATGGCAATCACTATTGGAAGGGTTAAAGATAAAGACATACAATGTAATATGCAGCCCAAAAAGAGCTCTGTATGATGCTATAGGGTGTTATCTGCAAAATATAAAATAGGAGGAAAAACAGAATTACTGGAAAGATAAAACATAAAATAAAATAAAGTAAAAAAACTAGCAGATACTGTTACCAAAAGGGACTAGTACAAGGAGGGAAGGGAGAATTTTTGAAACTGTTTTGCTATAGAGTTATAGCTTGACAATTGCACAATTATTGACATATTCCAAAAGTCTAAGTTTCAGATAACAGGAACCCCCTCAAAATTGAAAACAAACTGAAAACAACTGTATAGCAAGTAGAGTCATAAACACACTTAGAAAGTAATTACTCCAAGGGAATTTGGAATAGTGTTTTGACCTATATACTTGCTAGAATACATCATTAGGGTGGAAAGAGCTGAGAAAGAAAGCTTAAAATTCATTCAGTGATCTAGTTATTAATACTAATTTTGTTATTTTTTGACATTATGTGTAATACATGTACATATAAATATTACAGAATAAAACAAGTAAATTATCATGTTGAAGCTAAACACAGATTTTAAGTGTAAGACTATAAACAATAATAAATTCAAAGAAGTAACAACTTTGTAATGTTAAATATAAATGAGAAATGTCACTGTTAACTCATGTTATCTTTCTTTTCAGAATACATAGCTCCCAGTGCTGTCCCCTGAAATTACCTGGAAACCATGGCAAGGAGCAATTTCCTGACAACCAATCCCCATTTCTGTTGCAGGGAAGAAAATACGCCAGGCAAGTTTGGGACATCTTGTCACACAGAAAGCGAAACAAACACTATTTAAGATCACTGGGTTGGGGTCAAAGGATATGGAAGTAAACATCCTGGGGCTTCTACCAGCTAAAGAAAGGACTAATTGGAGCTGCAAATTGAGTTCAAACATGTGGATACTGATTCTACCAATCACACATACCTAATGAGACCCCTGATCAGCTCAGGACACTGGAAGTTCTGAAGAGGTTCCATGATTGATAAGACACATCTCTGCTGGGAGGGAGACTCCACGTGGAGAAGACATGGACGCCTGCGTTCAAGACCTTCCCAGACCTCGCTCTCCATATCTCTTCTCTTGGTTTCTTCTTATTTGTATCCTTTTACGATACACGACTATAATTGTAAGTATAGTGCTATTGGTGAGTTCTGTGAACCATTCTAGTGAATTCTTGAAGTTGAGGGGATGGTGGGAACCCCCAAATTTGCTACCAATGGTCAGAAGTGAGGTGCCCTGGGCACCTGAACTTAAGACTGGTACTTGAACGGCAGTCTCATCCAACATTGCCCTTCACTTTGGGTCTGGGCCCCTAAACTGAACTGAACTGATCAGTCTTTTCAGTTGCTGATTGAACTTGGACAGCCTACACAGGAAAATTCAAAATACCAGGCATTCTGCAGAACAAAGACCAAGCTATTTCAACAATTGAAAGGTGTAAGATAGAAGGAAGGGTAGTCTAGCCTAGCTGAAAAGACACATAAGAGATACAACAACCAAATGCAATTCTTGCATCTTGTTTAGACCCTGATTACATCAAATCAAATGCAAAAAAAGAGAAGACATTTTTAAACAAATGGGGCAATCTGAATATAGGCAGGTATTACATGGCAGCAAGAAATAACTGTTAATTTTGTTAGGTGTGATAATCACACTTTAAGGTTATCTAAGAAAATGTCTGAAGTTTTTAGACATGCAGGGTGTCAAATGATGATGTCACTGGTATACTTCAGTAAAAATAAAAGGGGGGATAAATAAAACAAGAATGGAAAATTTGGGGTGATGGATATATGGGGGTTCATTCTGATTCTCTCTACTTCTGGGTATATTTGAAATTTTCCATAGAACAATTTTTTTAAAACTTTATTTCAAGTTCAAAAAATAAAATAACAATAAAAGGCAGCAAAACAAATTGTGGAAACATTACTTTAAAAAGTCATGTCCAGCTCCATTTACCTTATTGAATTCTAAGAAAAAACTCAATTGTTTCTCCAGAGTTCAGAAAGATGAAGGAATTAACACAGACTGGCTAAATGACATGACCACGGTCTTGTTAATGAAGAAAATGGAAAAAAAAGCTTGATCCTATTCACACCTCATAACACGAAATCCCATATTCTTTTTCTTTTTTACCTTTAGCACTGATTTAACACCTTCTTTGCCTTTGCTACATAAATATTACAATATTATTATTAATAATTAATTATAGTCTATAAATTACATTAGTTGTATTTTTCCCATGTATCACCACATTCTTAATCTTGTAATACAGGAACATTCTTATATTTATATTAACCACAATCCTCATGTCCCACCAAAACCACTATGTAATGCAGTCTTTAGATTATCCTCTAGGCTGTCTTCAATTAACACTAACCTCCCTAGACTACCCTTTTCAGTCACAATCACATTTACAAATCAGCAGTACTAGTTATACTCATTGCAACTCCATCCACGTCCACACACTTTCAAGCTACCTTATTAAACATTCTAAAATACATTTACTGTCAGCTCCCCCTTCTCAACCCATATTCTATCTCCTACTATTAAAGCACAAATTTTTAAAAGAGAGATGCTGAGATGGAATGGATAGGCCTTTGCAACATGAGGAAAAAAAAATGTATCAATACATAATTTCTAAATGACCATAGTGTTGGTAAAACTGTGTATTTTCTGTCCCTTCCACCAGCAAGATTGGGGAAAACAGACACTTTGAGCTTTTGCACCCTTTTACTTTTCTCAGTGGGGTCCTTCTGATGCCCATTGGTTCTATTCAATTGTGTGCTAAACCAGATCCACCAGGCTTCAAAGATCCTTATTCAGAATCTTTCTATCTGGAAGAAGCCTGAAATCTCCCATGTGGGAACATTTATGCCACAGAAATTGGCAAACACTACAAATCAGGGCTTTTTCTCCCTGAGACCTGGTTTACCACCATATGGCTATTCTGGTTATCCTTCTCAAGTCAAGAAAAAGTCTATGATACATGTCCATTAATTTATAGATTGACCTGCTAACCAATTTTTTTTTTTAACTGAATTGCATCCACACTTCATGTAGGCTCATTCAACTAAGCATCTTCACTCTAAAGTACTCATCTATAATCATGACATGGTAGACTTAGGAATTTCAGTCACGGTCTCCCAGGCTTACCAAATTGCTGTTGACCAGACACTGCTGGAAGCCTCACCTACAAACCTGGAAGTCAGTTCTGTGTTCTTTAGTCACTTAGTTTTCTCAGGATATTCAAAATCCCTCTCCAACAGGAGTGGGCATGGCAGCTTCTACTAACAGGGGCCAAAGGTGGTGACCCCGGTCAGCCTTCTGACCCAGCCCCTCCTCTGACTCTCAGGACAAATAAGTAGCTCATCTGACAAGGTAGCAGTCTGTACTTGTTGATCATCTTCTTCCTCTTTTTTGCTTCCTCTAAATTCTGGTTGTTGGTTTTTTTTTGGAGGTGGGGCACTTGAAAATGTTGAAGACATTTCTCGCTGGAATCTTTGACCCTCTTTAACAGAGAATCTGGACTCAGATGGGATCTTCCTTCATAAGACTTTCACGCTAATGTGCTGGAGGTGCAGTTAATGTTGGGGTTTAAGATATATTTAGGGGATTTGAATCTCTGGACTAACAATGTGATAGCCAGGTCCTGAGCCTCAACAGACTCCAGCACCTACAATCTGATTTATTGGACTTAGCACACTCAGCTAAGATGGAGTTGAAGAAGGACAACCACCACGCCATGGAGCCTAGAGTGATTACAACTGAAAGTGGGAGGATTGCATCCAGCATCCATGTGGAATCTGAGCCTCCTCTTGACATAGAGGTGCAATGGACACAACCAATCCAATGTCCACATAGAAGAGGTGGCATTGGATTGGGAAAAGTGGACATGGTGGCTGATGGGTATGGGGAAAGGCAGGAAGAGATGAGAGGTGGAGGCGTCTTTGGGATATGGAGTTGCCCTGGATGGTGCTTCAGAGGCAATCACCGGACATTGTAAATCCTCACAGGGCCCACTGGATGGAATGGAGGAGACTATGGGCCATGATGTGGACCATTGACTATGAGGTGCAGAGGTGCCCAAAGATGTACTTACCAAATCCAATGGATGTGTCATGATGATGGGAATGAGTATTGCTGGGGGGGGGGGGAGAGGTGGGGTGGGGGGGTGGGGTTGAATGGGACTTCACATATATATTTTTAATGTAATATTATTACAAAGTCAATAAATAAAAAAAAAAAACAAACAGAGACCTCTCTACTTTTCCTCTTTAGATAAGCATGGCGGTGTCCCGGTGCCCTCTGGAAAGATGTACCGACTAGAAGACAATCTAAGGCAACCAGGATGCTGTCGCAGGCAGCGAAGTATGCAGGGAGAGGGCCCAAGTGTTAAGGTTAAAAGAGGCTCAGAGAACAATTCATCTTTTAAAATGCATGCCTTGACTCTGGAGGGCTAATTGAAAAGATGTTAAAAGTAGCTCAGGGGGGAAAAAGACTTCAAAGGCTTCTGTAATGAAACATTTTAGGGTTTAATCATAAAAGCTGGGCCCACAAAGTGCATTTCTTTAGTGAATCATCCATTTTCCTGTGAAAGAAAAATCTAGAACATCCTCTGCTAATTGATTTTAATGTCATCTGTACATGGAGGCGCAAAGTAATTTAATTGACTTCAAGTAAACAAAAAGGGATGCATGATCAAAACCTCATCTTGACTAGAGAGATGTTCATTCCATTTCATTCTATTTCATTTCAAATTTTAACACCAAGACTGAACAGGCTTTCCTCTGTCCTTATACCCCTTGACATCTGCCCACATTCCCTCCATTTTAGAATTCTCTCCGGTGACACTGCACAGCCTCTTACTTCTCTTAATCTTCTGGTAATATTTCTTCTCTTTCCTCTCGTCCACGGTTAGGGATTGAATTCTGTCCCCACAAAGACACGTTCAAGCGGACATGCAACCATTGGTAAACAGGGTCTTTGGAGATATGACTAGTTGAGTTGAGGCCAAACTGAATCAGGGCAGGTCTTCATCCAATATGGCCGAAGTCCTCATACACAGAGGAAATTTGCCTCAGGAGAAGGGCATTGACTGGGGGAGAGAAGGCCAAGGGACAGAGGCAGAAGATGCGTGATGGATGGCCAGCAAGCCGCCAGCAGAAGCCCACAGACTTCAGAGAAGCAGGTTCCTGCCAACACCTTGATGTTGGACCCTAACCTCCAAACCGTGAGCCAGTGCGCTGGCGCCCTCCAGCCCGGGGTGTTTGTTACAGCAGCTCCGGCAGCCTGAGACACCAGTGCTCTGGGCTCTTCCACAGGGAAGCTCAAGTCTCTAGTTTTAAACTGATCTTTCTCTCGAGCTCCAGTCTCATCTGACTCCTACACATCCTCATCTGGACAGCCCAGTATTCCTTCAATCCCACCTGAGTCTGGGTCTAAACCAAACTCAACAGCCTTTCCAGAAAAACACACATTTCTCCTCATGCCCTAGATTCCAGGTAAGCATCAGGTCTCCGTGCCTCCCGCCCTCCTCTGCTATGGCTCTCACAACCAGATCAATTTTTGTACATGATAAAAGCTCTGGAATTGCTTCCCATCAATAAGAGACACAATTATTGCACTTAGTTTTGCTTCAGGTTTGAAGTATAATTTTAAAAGCTAATGCATAATTAGTGTTTTAATAAAGAATATTAAAAACCTTTAATGGGGCTTCTATATTAATATGTATGTTTGTGTGTATAAGGATACCTTTATTTTCATGTGTCTGTGTAAGCATGTTAACCCTTTCCGTACAGTTCTTTATAAAAAGCTAAGACAAAAGCCTTATATACAAAATATCCACCACATGGACACATTCTCTTCATAATTCTGACGCCCCTTTGCAGTTATGCCCCCAAGAGATAGACTCAGTGTCCAGGTGCTGGCATATTTTGCAGCATCTGGGGAAAGGAAAAAAAAGGAAACGAAAAGATGGGCTCCCTCCACAGCTCTCCAGGTGAGCTGGCCTGAGAAGCCACCATGTCGTGCTGCCCCCCTTTTCTCCCCGGAGCCCCTGTGGGCCTCAGATGCAACCCCCTGGCCTAACGCTCAGGGCAGAGTCATAAGTGGCCAAGGCCACCCACCCCGCTGCTCCTGACAGAGCCTCGCAGGATTTGTTGAGCATTTGCCAGGCACCGAACTAAAGCCTTTCTTAGCTCAGTAACCCTGAAAGCAGAGCTGGGGGGGTACGACGATGACTGTCGGACACATGAAGAAACTGAGGCTCATAGAAGTCAAGTCACTTACTTGAAGTCACACAATTAGCCAGAATGGAAGCTCGGTGCTCCAGAGGCACTCTGACCCTGCTCTTGTGTCTCCTGGCTATTCCCCAAACCACTACCTGGCCTCCGCTGACCCCTCCTTGACTGCACCCTCCTCCAGGTGGGACACCCCTTCGGCTGACTCTCTCACCATCCTACTTCTCACTGCAACCCAAACCTGACCCTCTCCCTTACCTTCTTCTAGCTCCTTCCATAACACTTGACCCCTCTAGCAAGTGACGTAACTTATGTATTTATTTATTTTGGTATATTTCAGTTTATTTTTAATTAGAGAAATTGTAAGTTTACAGAAAAGTCTTGCATAAAATTCATATACTCCCTATTCTTAACACCTTACATTAGCATGGTCCATTTGTTACAGCTGGTGACAGAACCTGTCCATAATTGTATTATTAACTATAGTCCATGGGTTAACATAAGGGTCCCTGTTTGTGTGGTAGAGTCCTATTGATTTGGTTTGGCTTTTAACTTTTATTCTAGCAACATATATACAACCTAAAATTTCCCACTTTAACCACATTCAAATATATAACTCAGTACTGTTAAATACCTTCATAAGGTGTGCTACCATCACCACCATCCATTACCAACACTTTTCTATCAACCCATATAGAAAGGACATAATTTATTAAAGTATTGCATATTCTTTTCACTCTTTCTCCCCTCTCCCCACCTGCTAGAGCATAAGATCCCTGAGCACAAAGATTTTGTCCCCTGTTTTGCTACTCTACCTCCAGGGCTCAGAAGCAGACACTCAATAAATACTTATTGACCTGAAATGAGTACACGGGGTAAAAGCACAAAGTCCTCATAGTGGGGAGGGGAGTCAATTTTGAGATTTTCATAAATGAACATGTAAGCTGTCCTTCCATTAAGAATCCTCCAACGGGGCTTCTGGACTGAACAAGATTTCAAATCTATCAGGATGTAAGAAAAGCCACCAGCCATGCAGGCTGCCACCCACAGAGGAAACCACTGAGTTCTAAACAGTGGGCTGATCTCTGGGCCTGCCAATAGACACTAGTTTTCCTTATCCAGCAAAATGGCCACTTTGCACAGTGCAGCCTAAGAAGCATTGGCCAGAGAAGAGGTGCAGAAAACCATTGTCAACAGAGTCAGAAGACAAAGGAAAGGGATATTCTGATATGCACATTTGATTCAAACTCTGTACACTGTCCACACTTCACACATGCATATTCCTCCAGTGTGAGCTGATTGTAGCACATAAATTTTGCCAGAAGAAATGCAGTTAAAATGCCATTGAGTGAGCCTTTGATACTGATGGCTATAATTATGAGCCTGTGTGCCTGAAATATGAACTAGGCCTAGAGCTGCAGGGTGCCTAAGAGTTACCTCCTGAAAGCCTCCATGTTGCTCAAATGTGGTCACTCTCTAAGCCAAACTCAGCATATAAATGCATTACTTTCCCCCCATCATGGGACATGACTCCCGGGGATGAGCCTCCCTGGCACCGAGGGATTACTACCAAGCACCAGCTGATGATGTAACTAGAAAAACACCTTGAATAAAAGGGTCAATTCAGACTGGCAGAATATCTCAGCCTACATGTAATATCAGGTGTTAAAAACTACTTTTTGACCTTGAATAACAGGGGAAATGGAAAGGACAAATGAGTTTATATGGCTATGAGTCTCTAAAAAATGTTGGGAGGTCCTCAGAGGGGTCATGCTTATACACACTTCAGCAGGGTCCCTGAGACAGCCAAAGTAGATACAATCCCAGGTACTGTTTCTCCTGAGGGCAACAGAGACCCACAGGTTCTACAGTCATGGCATATGGCTCTGGAGTTCAGTGCCATGTCAGCTGGTCCTTCTTTGGAGTTTGTGTTTCTGAGTGTGATGAATTAGACTCAGATGTGACCTTTCTACATATGCATTTTCTGTCACATTTACTGGACTTGTGGTAGGCACAGGGGTTGGTCTTTAAAACACCCCTGTTAGCTGGCCAGGGTAAGTCCAATAAACCAGACAAAGGTGAAGAAGTTCAACCACCACACCAGGGAGCCAAGAGGGCCTACAACTGCAAGCAGGAGAATTTCATCCATCATCTATGTTAAATCTAAGCCCCTCTTGATGTAGAGGGGGACTGGACATAACCATCCCAGGGTCCACAGGATGGAGGAATAGAGTATGGATTAGAGTGGATTTACTGGTGTTCTGCTGTAGAACTATTGAGATTAACATTGTAGCACTGATGTGGAGAAAATGGCCACGGTAGCTGCTGAGGGTAGGGAGAGGGAAGAAGAGATATGATGTGGGGGCATTTTCAGAATTTGGAGTTGTCCTGGGTAGTCCTGCAGGAACAGATGCTGGATATCGTGCTCCTGCCATGGCCTACTGGGTGGACTGGGGAAGAGTGTAGACTACAATGTAGACCATACCACTATCCATGTGGTACAGCAGTGCTCCAAAATATATTCACCAGGTGCAGTGAATGTGCCACAATGATGGAAGAGGTTGTTGATGTGGGAGGAGTGAAGTGAGGGGGGTGGGGGTATATGCGGACTCATATTTTTTGAATGTAACATTTAAAAGAAAATAAAGAAGAAAAAAAATGCCATTGAAATTAACCCAAATTCAGCCTAGGGCCCCTTTGTATCAGTATCTTTATTGTTCCCAGGTTAATCAAAGGGGCTGCATTCTATTCAGAATTAGGAAAAGATGCCTCAGGGTACTGGAATGTGTGCCATGATTCCTAACAAGCCTTGCAATCCTCCCTAGGACCCTCCTAGCTGCTGCCATTGTGATTGTGATTTTGAGATGAGGAAACCTTCCAACTTGAACTTGGTGACCTTCATTTCACCCCAATCTGGGACTCGTAAGCCTGCGTTTGTGCCCACCAAGGGGAGCACAGTCCCTGTGGTTGCTGGAGCCCCTACATTTCATCACAGGAGGGAGACTGGGGGAACTGTCAAGAGCCCAGCAAACACACTCCTTTGACTTAACCTCTGTAGTCCCTTGAGGGAGGTGAGAGAGATTCTGGGGATGGTCAAATGATCCTTAAACCAATGCCTTAGAACTGCCACCAGCAGCTCCAGAACATCAGCATTCTGAAAACTTCTAATACTTTTGGCCCTCCTCATTCACAGATTCCACATTGCAAATTCACCTATTTGCTCAAAGTTATTTGTAACCCTAAAATCAATACTCTTGACACTTTTGTGGTCATTGGCAGCCATGGGCAGTTACAAAAAGTGAGTCATCCAACTTGCACATGCCCAACTTGGGTCAAACAAGGAGCATCTCTGCCTTCTTGTTTCAGCTATTATACCGTAAGCAAATGGTGGTATATTTGGTGCCAGGCTTTTCACATTTTCTGCTTCTTGTTGATGATTTTGTTGTTTATAAAAGCCCCCAAGTGTAGCCCTGAAGCTCTGTCTAGTATTTCTAAGCACAAGAAGGCTGCCATGTGGCTTACAAAGAAAACATACTTTAGAAAAGCTTCATTCAAGCATGAGTTCAATGTTAGTGAATCAACAATATCTATTAAATAATGTGTCTTTAAATAGAAACACCTAAAATGAGATTATGTATTGATCAGGGGATAAAAATGCAAGTGTCCTCAGACAAGCTGTACCCACCCAGCTCTCTGCAACATGTTCTTTTTCTAGAGCCCATGAGCATGCTGGGGACAGAGCATCACCCTGCCAGCACCCGCTTCCATCCACTGCCAAGCACACCAGCTGCTGACGGGTGAGGATGTCACTGCCAATACCTGATGATCACTCTTCAAAGGCACTCTGATGTGAGGACCTTTGTTTCAGAATTTCAATCCTGGACTTTGTTAATACTTCACGTGAACCTGTTCTTCTGGCTTTCTAATATTACAATCAGTTTACTATATTTAGTGACGAGTTGAAATTAGGTGGGATGAAATGCTAACTCATAGAAATATCAAGGCCAAGGCATATGCTGTTTCAAATTATCACATAACAAAATGGAAACGGAAACAGGAGAGACAGAACCGTGAACTCAGCAGTTCCTGTGTCACATCCTTCGTGATTACATTGATTTCATCGTTATTCACTTGCCACAAAGTGAGTGATTTCTAGTCTGTGCTCGCTCGGCTCCAAAACAAAGGTAAGACCTTTGAGGTTCCCAAGGGCTGCTAATATTTAAACAGTGGCCTTGATCTACAGAAATCCACCCCTACGTCATTTTATACCTTGAGGGGAAAAAAAGGAGAATGCTCACCCATCCAAGGATGTTGCTCACGCCTAACCTTGCCCAAGTCTTCGCTATTAGATTATGATGAAGATAAACATCTCAGTCTTATTAGTGACCTGGGGCTGCATTTGGCCCCGTGTTTCAGATGGCACAGGTCCCTCTGCTGACCACACATGGACCAAGTCCCATGCTCAAAATAGCGTTTGGCTCCCAATGAGAAAGAAACCTTAGCTGTCCTTTTAGTAGTCAACACATTCTCCAGTTACTCCCAGGGGCCGTGGGTTTTCAGTTGGAACTAATTGGAATCTTTTAGACTCTTAAGGAAAAGCGTATTCCCTTAATTAAGTAAACAGCTTATAGGCAATGGGAGCTTTTCCAGAGCTTAGAAATGAGTTGTCTTACCCACTGGGCTGCCACTGCTGGCTGGCTACAGATACTGCTGGCTGCCTCTGCTGGAAATTCTGACCATGTCATATGACTAGCAGGACAGGTTCCCACACCAGCAAGTGCGTTAAAGAATGAGTGAGGGGGCTCTGGAAGAGATGACGGCAGCCGAAACCACATCCAGGATTTCCTCTAATGGAGGGAAACGAGGCTTATTCTAGAATTACTCCTCCTGTTGCCTGGGCCACACAACACGCACCGCTTTCATGCGCTGATGCCACCATTTTGAAGGTCTCCATAACTTTTGAACCATGGACCCCTCATCTGCCCTTTTGCACTGAGCCCCACCTATCGTGGAGCAGATTCTGTGCACAGACCAGGTCCCCTTGGACTTTTTAACAGTCCCAGGTAGTGAAGGAGTAGAACAAAGCCTCCAGTCCCCTGTGGGCCTCAGTTCCTTCCCAGCACGGAGCTGCAGATCCCACATGGCAGCGGCTGAGCTCGGGGGCCTGCCTCAGCTCACACTCTGGGCAGAGCTATCCTCTAACCTCGGCTCCTGGCGAGGCTCCGTCGACCTCCCCGCCTTCCCTCAAAAGGCCTGGAGAACCGAAGGGCCGTCAAGTCTCCAGAGCACAAGAGGGAAGGCCACAGCCCCGGCCAGCAGGCCCGGGGCCCCTCAGAGGACTCGGGCACTCCAGGGTGTGGAGAGATCTAGAAACAACCACAAATTCCATTACAAAGCTGAAAGGTTCTAAGATAAAACAGGGAGCCCCGAGTCCCCTACAAGCTCAGAACACAAGAGACAATGAAACAGAAGAACGTTTCACTCTTGGCATAACCCCTCACAAAGGGCACCGGCTAGTGGTCTTTGGGCAGAAGTGGTCCAAACGCAGACCCTCCACGCTATGTCCAGGAGTATTCACGAGGCTAATTTAGGCAGGACAGGAGCTCCTCAACGTGTCTCCATTCCCACCGCCTCTCCATGGCCCTCCTCAGTGGGGCCTTGGCACTCCCTTCACTGCCTCCCCCCTGTGCTCCCAGCACTTCACTGTGGCTTGGGCTGGGGCAGGGGGCGTATAAGAGTGAGGAGAATGGCCCAGTTTGACCGAGCTTATCACGCAGCCCACGAGGCAAGCACTGTGTGTTCACTACAACCTACTGTGTCCGGTAAAAGCTAAATCCATTCCACAAATAAGAACATCACAGTTCAAAAGGGCCACAAAGCTAACGAAGTGCTGAGAATGTAGAGTGGAGGTAAAAATATTATGAAGACGATATAACATACAGCATTCAAGTGTTCCCCTCCAATATTTACTCGCCATGGATCTAGAAGTTTACTCTAGACTTTACTCGGCGCCTATGTCTTTATTTGATTTGGGGAGTGTTCTTTGTTCTGTCCTTTATGAATTGGGTGACGATACGAGTGGCTGCTGGGAAAAGGAAATTTGAAATCCTGAATACTGGAGAAGCTAAGAGAGGTGTTGCTTAGCAACTCTTAATAGGAAATAACTCAAACTCTGAATTTATTTTTTCCTGAGAAGTTGCTGCTTGCGCTGGAGCCTAGAGTTCTCGCCTTTCATTCCAAAGCTTCCTTGAACGCTCACACACGTGTGACAATACACTCCCCTAACGTGATGGGTAAAAACCTGTATTATTTACCAATTTCCTTCAATACGTTCCCCTTGGACGTCACAACAGCATCCAGGATTCAAGACAAAAATAGCTGGAATGCTATGAAAAGAACCATTTTACAGTCATTTGGCCAACAGAAGGGGCACTTCACAGAGCAAGCCCTGCTCCCAAGCAAACCACCATCAAAACGTCTCTCTTTAAATAGAGTCAAAAACAGATGTTTTAAAGGTCTAAAGAGCAATGTTCCTCTCTTGGTAAATTCCAGATCTTTCGGGAAAACAGCACAAATGCCAGACTGCCATCACCAGACTGCCATTTTCCAGACCTGGTGCTGCCTTCTCCAGGAGCCTCTGCCACGTGTTCCGGGAGTAGATCAGGCAGGAATCGAACTCAAATCAGATTCCACTCCCCCAAGCACAGAAGGCCCCGGGCCTGCGGTGGCAAGGACACACCCAGCCCTGGAGCTGATGCGCGCAGGGAGGAGGAGGGGGGGCTCTGGCCAGTCCTGGCCTCCTGCAGCCCTTCCGGCCCCATGGGTTCTTCCTACCTGGAAGAATGGGGCGGACTGCTGGGATGGGGGTAGAAACAGAACCGGGAGAGCAAACAGGCATCAAGAGTGAAAGTTCAAGGAATCGGTTTATAGGAAAGCAAGTTAACTTTGGTCTGAAAGCAAAAACCAATACCCAAGTAATAACACTGTCCCCTATCTATATAGACCCTCATTCACTGGGACAAAAAAGTCACCTTTCTCTTAGTGCGTCATCTGCCGAGTGGGAATGCTCCACTGGGAATATCAACTGGCTCAGTGAAGCCGTGAAATCACCAGTTTCTTGGCGTCCCTGAAGAAACACTTTCCTCTCCATGAAGTTTTCCCAGTTAATGTCTAGCCCAAGTGTTTCAGAAGGAACAACCTAGAATTACCAGTGTATCCCTTCTTCATCAATGCCATTTGCCAAGGCACAAGAGTGGAGCACCTGCAGCCCCCTGAGCCGTGGGAATTTGGAGACCACGCGTAAGGGTGGAGCAGGGACTCCAGTGCCAGAGTGCCAATGCCAAGTTTGGGTCCACCTTCTGGCTGTGTGATTTTGGGAAGCCGCTTAACCTCTCTGGGCCACAGTTTGGTCATCTACAAAATGCAAGCAATGAAAGTACTTAACTCACAGGGTTTGCGGTCCAAACAAGGGAATGCGTGTCCCTGGCCTGGTCCCCGGCCCAGAGAAAGTATGACAAATGTTCACCACAATGATTACAGGAGAGGAGACGAGTGGATAGGTAAATCACGCGTGCAGGCCTTGAGTTCTTTTCACAAACGTTTGTGGTGTGGTCGCTATGTTTGCGGCACTGGGCTGGGCACCTAGAGCAGAGCAGGAAATGAAAATGCCTCCGAGCCCACCCAGTCTTTTCAGACGTGCACTGGGTATGGACTGGGTGAAGAGGGCGCTAACAGGGTAGACTGAGAACGGGGAAGCTTGCTTAATTACCACCGGCCATTTAGGATGCCAGTCTGCAAGGCCTGGGTCTATGCCCCTCTCCAGAAAAGCACAAGTGGTGAGAAAGAAGAGGATGCAGAGAGACTGTTCTAGAAACACGCCTGTCTATTCAACCAGTCAGGCGGGGAAGGACGTGAGGGTCTTGGTTAATTCCGGGCTCGCTGCCGACCAGGCGGTTTTCCCAACACTCTGGCTGGGAACTCAGACGAGGGAGTGGACAGAATAACAGAAAGGAGAGGGGTGTCTAAACGACCACCCCTCAGGCCAGCCCCCCTCTGCGGCACTTCCCCGGCTTACATGTCTCATCGGTATATGCTCTGCCATTAAAAAGAGGCAAAAGGCGAAACAGCCTCATCCTTGTTGCTAATTAAACTGGTTTTTACAACTAGTTTTGGTTCTCATTTTTCTTAAGGGTGTGCTTCACTAAATCCAAAACGCCCCCCAAAGAAATCACTCTGGGCCAGTGCATAAGAAGAGATGGGTTTCCCAGAGGCCCAGGGCAGCCTCTCTATGCCTTTCTCCTTGCATTTATAGGCTACGAGGTTTCTCTGATGGTAAACATATTCTTTAATAGGATTTTGAGTGACTGCACTAAAGGAAAAGCAATCCAACTCTGTACCATTTCAAAGGCTGTGAGAGGTCTTTATTTTCTTTCATTTTCACCCATTTTCAATTAAAAAAAAAGATGTTTGCACTCAGATGTCCTATTTTTGTAAGAAAACACACACATGCACATGCCAAATGTTTGGCATCCTTTTGGATAATAGGACAAAAAAGCCTCTTTTTCCTGGAGCAAGACATTTAACCTTTCAAGTTGATGGAGATTTAATGAATCTACAGTAACTTTAGCAAGGTCTCCTTGCAGTGGCTGGATGGAAATGTCGTTGTCAGGAATGGGAATTTTCAGCTCTAATCAAGACTCTCTTACTACGAGGGAAAAGCAGAAAACTGGAGTCAGATGTAAATAAGATTCAGGTCAAAGGACTATCGTGGGCTCTGGAAGTAAATTAGAATATTTATAATTACCAGCAATTCTAGGCATTGCCTTAAGCCTGACCACACCTCCCCTTCCAACTTTGGAAGGATATTCCCAGCTCAGAAAACATCCCAGAAGTTTCCTAGATCAGCAGGCATCAGCTGAGTTGAAATGGAGTCTCTTATTAGAAATTCATGAAATGAAACACACTTTAAAAGGTTCAGTGTTCACCCAGTGAATCAAAAACATTGAAAACATTGATCAGACAAGAAGGACTTACTCAGATGTCACGAAGGTAGGAATAAAAATGAAGCACTTCCATTATTCAAATGTGAATGTGCAGAAGTGAGCAGCGCTCTCTAACTCTAGAGTGCAGACATTCGTTTATGATGCTCTGCTACTTTTACGTCAATACAACTATGCAGGTTACTTACTCTACATTCATGAGTGTGGATTTATTTCAACATGACATTCAATGTAGCAACATCCCTAATCCCTCCAGACACTAGCTTAAGAGGGTGTCAAAACCCCAAGTGCACCCATTTAATTTCAAGGAGGATTTAGAATTAAAATGAAGGCTCAGGACAAGGGCAGTTTCCAAAGTCTAAGAAGGGAGAGTAAAACTTGGAGTGATGGCCACATGATGGAAATGTCTGTCTTGCAATGGGAGAGAATATTTGTCTGTCACTGAAATACTATCCAAACATGGTAAAGATGACCATACCTTGGAAATAACTGGTGCTCCTCCAGTAGATGTCTTCTCGGGTTTAATGAATCACAGCTGGCCTCTCTTGGATTAGATCTCTGAGTTCAAACGTCCTGTGCTACCCCAGGCAGCTCAGCCCTGAGTGAGCTACTCAACCACCCTATGTCCTCGTTTCTGCACCTGTAAAGTCTCGAGAAGACAACACCGCCTCGTAGAGCCATGAGGAAATTCAATGAGGTTGTCTATGGGAAATCCTCAGAAGAGGGCCTGGCATGAAGTCCTGAAGGTACAAATGCTGGCTACTTAACCTTCTGCACACCGTACAGGAGCTGCCAATGACCATGGCCTACACGCAAGTTGCCTTCAACAATATTGCTCATTTAGCCGTTTTCAAGTGGAACCACCCTATTCTCAAGGGTGTTACAGTAGACCTGCTTTCTTACCCACTGCAAATCAACTGTCACACTTCTGGATGGTTTGTGGCTCTGGACTAGCTTCTGAAAGACCCCAGATGACATGACTTTCGCTTAAGAGGGTGGACTAATTTCATTTTAAATATCCCACTGAACCTGAATCGAGCCGAGGGGACAAAGGGCGTTGGGCAGATTCCAGCCTCCTGGGGAGGAATGGGATGTCAAGGAGCCTCTCCTGGCAAGGGGTGTGAGCATTCCTGGGCAGGCTGCACTTTCTTTCACGCTGGGTGGCTCTCCTTACGAGGCGCACTCCTTGCATGTGGGGCTCCCCTACACGGGGGACACCCCTGCATGGCAGGGCACTCCTTGCGCTCATCAGCACTGCGCATGGGCCAGCTCCACACAGGGCAAGGAGGCCCGGGGTTTGAACCACAGACCTCCCATGTGGTAGGCAGACGTCCTATCCGTTGGGCCAAGTTCGCTTCCCCTTAAAGAGATTTTTAAAGGGGTGATGATAGCAACATTAAAACCAAGGCATGTTATAAAACCAAAAGATAGTGTGAAAACACAAGGACAATGACAGAGGCCTGGAGACTAAAAACTATAGATGTCCATCCAGGAAAACATGGCACCGTAGGAACTGGGTGCCTGTTTTTGGCTGATTCCTCTTTAGGTTGCTCGGGACACAATAGTGGAAAGATAGTCATATTCCTGCCTGGAAGAGGAGATGTTCTAGAAGGGGAGACAATAAAGAAAGGGTGTCCGAGACGATGAAAGGCGTTCAGGCTCGCCCCCCGTGCTATGGAACACAGAAGCAGGAGGAGAGGTGGAGATAGAGGTGGTGTCTGGGTGTTCTGAGAAGGAGCTCTGTGAGGACACTGAAAGGTCACGCAGAAGCCTTGCAATGTGGAAGAAGAGCATTCCATACAGAAGGTGTCCTTACCCTGACAAAGGACTTTTATTTAAAAAGAAAAAAAGAAAGAAACCCTAAAGCAAATATAATCTTTGTGGTGGCATTTTTGACATGTTCCCATTAGGTTGGAAACAGGCACGGATGCCCACAAGCACACAATCATTCAACTCTACATTTATCATCCTTGCTAATAGGATTAGACAATACGACTCATAAATATACAGTCAAATAAGGATTGGAGAGGGAGAAAAAAAATTTAAATTAGCTGCATGCAATAATATGGTTGACATACAAAAAAAATCTAAGACTGGGAAAAACACAGAAAAAATAAGATTTCAAAAAAGTTTGTTGGATATAGACGGCCATAAAAATAGCACTCTTATACATCAACATTACCCTATTACATTATTTATATTAAGCTCAGTACTACTAATTACTCTTAGAAAGGTAATAAGGAAATATCCCATTAATAAACACATCAACAAAAAATGTAAGTTATCTAAGAAAAAGTCTAAGGAAATTTGTTGCTGATTTTATGAAGAAGAAAATGCTCTATATGACATAAAAGAAGAAGAGAACTAGTGGAGGGACATACTTTATTATTAGATGGGAAGACTCAATACAAAAATATGTCAAAACTCTGGACATTTTTAATAATATCTGTATTAATTTTCCAGGACTGTCCAAACAAATTATGACACACTAGATGGTTTCAAACAGCAGAAAGTCATTCTTTCATATTCTGGAGGCCAGAAGTCCAGCACCAAGAGTTGGAAGAGCCACGTTCATCCCCACCTCCAGAGCACGAGGCTTTCTCACCTCCTCCAGCTTCCGGTGGCCTCAGGCATTCCTTGACTTGTGGCACCAGGACCCCGGTGGCTGCCCCTGTTGTCACAGGGCATCTGTCCTCACATCTGTGCCTGTGTCCAAATTTTCCTCTTCATATCAGGACACCAGTCATAGTGGATTTAGGGCCTGCTGTAATCTAGCATGACCTCATTTTAACTTTACTAATCACATCTGCAAAAACTCCATGTCCACACAAGTCACCTTCTGAGGTTCCAAGTGGACAGGGACGGGGGAGGAAATGATTCGACCCAGTACAGCATCCTTTTATTATGTCCTAGATTTTTAGTATTTTTCAAAGCAAAAGTTCAGAAAGTCTATATAATTCTATATAATTCCAATACAGATTCCAACTAGAATTTTCACTGAACATGACAAACTGATTTTTTAATTCACACAGAAAAGCCTACTAAGAAAATTCTGGGCAACAGAAAAAGTAGGGGGTACTTGCCCTTCCAGATAGCAAGGCTTCTTATAGAGCTACATTACTAAAGCAATGCTGTGTTGGTGTAAGGAAAGGGACAACTAGGACACACCCCTCATGGCAGTAAGTCCAGACCCAGTAGGTCTGGTGTGCACCGGCATGAAGGCAGAAGGCAATAACCAGAGTCCGTGGTAAGCAGCCGTGTCAGGTTGGAGTGCAGCGCATGTGAAGAAAATGGTGGGAGAAGCAACAGGGAGGGCACAAAGGCCTTGGGTTGGAGAAGGATGGGAACCAAGGAAGGTGGGCTTCCCTGGTCCCTGGAGGCTTCTACAGGGAACCACAGGAACAGAAAGCTGGTCACACAATTCATCTGTCCAACAGGACACCATCATTCTAGAAGCAGGGTGACTAACTCAGAGTGTGTCCAGTCCTCTCCCTTTACAGAAGAAACTGAGGCCCAAGGGCATATGATTGCTTCCTGGTCAAGGGCATATAACTGCTTCCTGATAGAACCCACCATGGGAACTCATCTTTGGACTCAGCCAGGACTCTTTCCCACTATGGCTTCTGCACTACATTCTGTTCCTTTTCATGGTATCTGAACCCATTGTCCATTCACATCTTGAATATCTCTTCTCCCTTAGCCTCTAAAATAATTCTCCTTCACTAGTTCTCTACTCCCCTTGAAGGCTTTCCTCTACCCATTACTGGCGCCTGGTCCCCTGCTGACCCCTGGTTCTTGATGTCCTCACCAACTCTGCAATGGACCCTTCAGCCACCCAATTCACTCTTTCCCTGGATGGCTAAAGACCCCATGGCATCTTATATCTGTATCTCTATCCCAGACCTGACCCCTAACAATGCATCATTCTAGGAAACCACCCACTGGTTACACTGGGAAGAACCACCATATGGGAATGCAGTGGGTGTGTGTGTGGGGGGGTGTCCCACTCAGACTGCATTCTCTTAAAGACATGATACCACCCCAGAGGCAGCAATTTCCTAAGCTGAGAGCTTTACCAAGTTCACAATTAAGGAAAGTGAATTTCCTATCAGGTATCTGGAGCAACCATATTGGTATGATGCCAGTAACACAGAAGATTGTCTGTATGTCTGTATGCAAGACTCCAATAACTTAGAAAGAATTCAAGGGCAAGGATACATGTTGGAGAGTTGGAGGCACATGATAAGGTTCCAATCACAGGAGGGCTCTGTAATAACAGAAATCCTAGCCTTGGTACTCAAGGAACAGGGAAAGAATTGAGTTACCAAAATGGTGCCGTGAGATGTCAAGCAAGACTCAGCTCTCTAAAACAAGTGGGAATGTGAAACCCAGCCCAAGCCCTATCTGCCAGCTCATTTCATTGATTAAACGGAGTCCATCCTCTACCCTCAAGAAAGCGTCAGGTGTCTTCACCCATGGGGCACAGAGAAAACAATACCTTCAAATGATTTTATTCTCAGAGGGCCCCTGCTTGCAGCTTAGGGCCAAGTTTATAGAATTAGCTATGTCCCAATCCAGGTGCATTAAGGAAATACAAGGATATTTTAACAACTTACCTGGTCCCAGGGGGAGACGGTCCCTCCAAAACACATGAACAAATATCCCATGGCCACGAGACATATCCATATCACCAAAGAGAAAAGGCGAAGCAGCTTCTTAAACACAGACTCGATGCAGACAAGGATGAATATCGCAAAGAAAATGGCCAGGGCGGTTGGAACCGTTATTAAAAATGCCACGTGGTCATCAACTTCCTGAGGACAGAGGAAAAAAAATTTAGAAAGTTACAATTTAAAGTTCTGATTCCAGATATTGGGATTACTAAAATTCAATCAAAAGTAATCACTGTCAAATGATATTGGATTTTAAAGAATCACTTCAAAATAGAACAGTTTGAACTTTTGAAAACCTAAGTTTCCTACTAAATAACCTTCTGTGTTTATATAAATAACCCAATATTGGACATTTATATTATGCAAAAAACACTCATACCATCAGGTTTAAATTTTCCCTGATAAATGGGGAAATGGATTTTATTCAAGAATGAACTCAAGGAAAGTAAATGCAAGAACATAAGGCAATCAGGAGAAAAGAAGCCAACCAAACTCACTATTTGAGGTCAGAGGATCATAAATATCTTGGTCCCAGAAAATCACTGTAAAGATATTTTAAGCTTCCAAATGGATCTGAAATGTTTGATTAAAAAAAAAAAAAAAAAACTCTCTCATTTTCTAAAGTGATGAACTTTTGTTGTAATGCATGCATGGTAATTAATGTTTTAAAGAGCTCATAGGTTAATAGAGACGGGTCAAAGAGTGCTTAATCTAGAAGTTGAGAGAATGAGAACCACTTTGAAGAGTGTGTGACTTTTGCTCCTTTACTTTCCCCTTCCTCTCTTGGGTTCCTGGAGCAAAAAAGAAAATGGGCTTTTATTATTAGTCACTTCCTAATGCTTTTTCTAAAAATCCATTTTTGGACACTAATACTCTCTATTTATCTCTTTCTAACCATACACAAAAAAAGCCCATTATTTCAATTCTACACAATTTCAGCACAACATAATAGATGTACTATTTCCTTTAATTAACAGACACAGATTTAGGTTTCAGCTTTGGCAACACGTCATGCTAGAATCTTGCTGTCAACAGGATTCACGATGGGATGGTAAACAGTTTTAAGCTTTTAATCCTCACCCAAACATATTTAGTTATTGAACACCCAAGGGATTTTCTATCAAAACCCATGTGGCCTGGATCCGAAGAACTTCCATTCTCGAGGATGGCCCTCTGAAAAGAAAATGTTCTAATGTTTTAGAATATTAAAAGTAATAGGGGGAAAAAAGAGGAAAATCCCAAGTGTTGGTGAGGATGTGGGGAATGTGGAACCCTGTGCATTGCCAGTAGGAATGTGAAATGTGGCAGATACTCTGGGGGTCCTTTTGGAGGTTCCTCAAAAAGTTAAACACAGAATCATCATCTAACCTGGTCATTCCATGCCTGCATATATACCCCAAAAGAACGGAAAACAGGGAATCAAACAGATTCTTACACACCACTGTTCAAAGCAGCATTATTCACAATAGCCAAAAAGTTCAAACAGCCCAAATGTCCACTGACAGAAGAATGGATAAATAAAATGTGGTCTACCATACAGTGGATAAAAAGAATTGAAGTTCTGACCCATGTGACAACCTGGATGAAATTGAGAATACAGTGCTGAGTGAATTAAGTCAGACACCAAAAGACAAAGATTGTGTTATTTCACTTTAATGAAGTACCTCAAATAAGCAAATTACTAAAGACAGAACACAGATCAGAAGTGGCCAGGGATTAGAGGGAGGAAAGAGTGGGGGACTAATGCTTACTGGGTACAGAGCTTGGGGTCATGAATCAGTTGTGGTACTAGATGGTGCCCATTGGTAGCACTACATTATAAATGTAATTAATGCCGTTGAATTGTTACATTTAGTAATGGTTCAAATGGAAAATAATGTGTCATGAATTTTTAAAATTAATTTAGAAAAACATAAATATCATCCAAAGGTAATGGTAAGGTATGGGACTTAGGGAGCTGCTGTCTTCCCAATCCCAGCCTCTCTGGTGGCCACCTGCGGGCCCCCGGCCATTTAGCAGCGCTGGAGAGCCCGCCAGCCAGGCACAAGGGAGTGGGGCAGGAGAGCAGCTGGACCACCCACGCCCGCTGCCATCCAGGGAAAGGGCAGGGGGATGGCTTCCCCCCACACACTCCCTGCTTGTCCCTTTCTCTATCACATTCACGTACGTGTCGATTACACCTGGGAAGGGGCAACCGCGACTACAATGAGAGGAAGTGCTAACGTGACGTGGCATTTTGTGCTAAGCACAGCCTGATTAATGCTTAGAGCTCCATTCTGCAGGTGACAACACCTACAGAGGAGGCACGGGAAGGGGGACTGACTCCAGGCAGCCCGAGGAGCCCGGCGACCCTCAGGACACTGCCCCCCCATGCACCTCCCTGTAGCTGATGGAGAAACAAACCACGTGCAGCCAGACCTTGAGTGGCCAAGAGTTTGGGCTTCCAGACCCACCAGAAAACAAGGGGTCCAAACGGAACACTCACATTCTCTCCTTCTCTCCTTAAATTTCTATTTTTATCTACAATTAAACGTCTAGGTTATTTCTCTTACCCTCAGAGACATTTTACGATCCTGGCAAAGGGTAGCATTTGTGCACGAATTTGCAAGCACTTCCCAGCTCTCACCCACCACATGTGAACACAGGCAGGGGACCTGAAAAGCGTCTTCCAGGGACACCAAATCTGACTGCGACCCAGATGGAGAAGTGATGGGTTTATTTTAAGCATCTAAAAATGCCCTTCACCGAGAAATGGCCAGAATGACCAGGAAATAGCCAGGAAAGCTGTTTGCCTTGCATGACTCTTCGCGGATTTCACTAACCCAGGTGGGGAGAAACACCCGAGGACTCAGCTGGTTCTTTTTTTTCCCCGAAAGACTGAAAATAGGTGCAAAGATTTGCAAAACCGCAAGGTGAAAATTAGTAACTAAGGGAACAGAAAGATTCTGACGTAGCCCTTCCAGGAAGTAGAAAGAGAAAGTGAATTACCTGTGGGAGCTTTTCCTGTCCTCTTTTTTTAGAAGATTATCTGGCAAACATGACAAAGACACCGTGTCTGGGGCTGCTGGGTACGGCAAATAATAGGACTAGTCGTTGTGTAAAATTAATATGGGGATCCTCCTGATGGCACTCAGCAGTGACCTTGTTTTGGCTGCAGGGCTCGTAGAGCCCACAAGACTTTTAGGATCCAGGATAATGTTTCAATTTTCCTTAAATAATTTTTAATTATTTATTTTACTCAAAAGAATAAAACAAACATTCAGCGTCAAAGGTGGCATGTGTCCTTAGGGTAATTCAGGCTAACCTCTCATTTTAAACACAGTTCTCTGGAGGAAGGGGCCTGTGAAGGCCGGGGGATTGCGGCCAGCTGGTGCCCTTGCTCATCACAGGAGGTGCCACGCTGCGTGAGCCATGCTCCCCCAAGGCCAACGGCGTGGAAAGGTCAGCCGCTGCTCCTACCCACTGAGGACCAGTGCCCACGGGAGAACAGAGCTGCTTCTGGAAGAAAACAGCCAAGAGTTGGTGCTGCCCTTGCTTGGGAACGCTACCCCCGAGCGAGTGTTAATATAGCCTTCTCCACAACACAGAATCTTTTATAAGCATGTCTAGGAAAAGACAGTAGAGTATTCATTACAGGAGGCCTAAGACGGAGCAGGACCGCATTCCTTCCTACCCTTGCTGCGCATCACACGTTTCTCCCGAGGCCAGGGACGTGAATGAGGCATGCGCTGGGTCTGACTCCCCCGCGTGATCCCCACGTGGTTCCCAGCGGGCAGGAAGGGCCAAGGAAGCCACGAGGGCAAGGGCCGGGCCCGATGGCCTCGCAGCTGGCTTTCAAAACGCAGAGTGAGAACTGGAACTGCTCAAAACAAGCAAACTAAAACGGAGGAAAAGCACTGGCGACCCAAATTAAATCATCTTTATGTATCCCCAACGCCCCCTCCCTCTGCGGGGAAAAATTACCATCTAGTGCAAACTAAATAAGACGCACTAAAACGCCTTTCAGCAGGGAAATTTTTACCATCTACCATAACGATAATGGGCTCTGATAGCCCTTTTCGAACATTTTACCGTTTCATTTCCAATGTGCTTCTGGTAATTTCGGAGAGCTTCTAATTGCTAGGCCTATTAAATCCGCATCACCTTTATTTACTAGGTGACGACTCCTTCATTCGTAGAGGTTTTCTGTCCAGCAAGAGTTTAATGTTTTCCACAAGCAGCACGTGCATTTTTTCCTTTTTCTGGTTAAACAGTTCTAGCTTTCATTTAGATGGGAAATCTGATGTAAAATGGTGTTTTTCTATTGGGAAGATATTTTTGGTGAAGTACTTTGAAATCAGAGAGACAACATAGAAAACCATTCCTACCATCACTGCCACACAGCTCGGCGAGTGACTGGGTCTCGGACAGACAATATGCACTTGGCGCGGCTGCTGTGTGCTTCATGCCTCACAAGCCCCACGTACAGGGAAAAGCGATTACCATCATGAGCTCATCTCCTTCTCCCTCAACTTTCTGGGCTTTCTCATCCAGGCCAGTCTGCATATTCATCATTGGACTGATGTCTGTTTGATATGCTAATTATTTACTCTTTTGCCACAAATTATTTTGAAGTTCTTTGGGGAAAAAGGTAAATAAATCAGTCTCTAGCTATGATATATGTTTGACCATGGGTGGAAGTGTGGAGATATATGTTTTTATTCTTATCTACATGTATGGTTATACTCCAGTTTGGTATGAGTTGGTGAAATGAATAAATGCAAACTCTGGTGAAAAAACAACAATTCTGAAAAAACTCTCAGAACACTCTTACATCCAAACCTTAGTCAAACCTGAGCAGTCAACAACTCAGAAATATCCAAGAGATGAACACTAAAATGGTAGGCACGGGACCTAATGTCTCCCCACTGCTTATAACTGTATAAGTGATTTATTTCACAGACACCAAAAATATGGCTAAGGGTCTTGGTCAAATGTACTTATTCTCAACACCTACTGCACAGGCGGTTTCCTCGCTGACATTCTGAGAATAAAATGAAGGCATGGAACGAATGTGCCTTGCAGGGGAAATGGTTTAGTTTTCCCATCTGGTCTCATTCTCTCAAAAGCCTTTGCCTTCCACGACAGCCAGACCCGCAAGACGAAGCACCCCAGGAGCCCTGTTGGCGTCTGTGGAGGTGGAGGAGGTCTCCCACCAGCCCCTCCCCACTGAGAAAAGACAGAAAGAGGGCTGAGCCCTAAACAGCTCAACAGCTGAGGCGTGGGAGGCAGGGAGCCGGGCTTCGGGGGCAGGGAGCCAGGCACGGGCAGCTGGAGGACACAAAAGCCTTCCCTGTGGGCAGCACGGAGGCCGAGAAGCCCTGAGGCCAAAACGCCTCAGCAGTGGCTGTCTACTAGACAGCAACCAGGGCCAAAGGGAGCCAAAGTGGACCTGGGCAGGGGCACATCCCAGCTGCCGTCGACACAGGGAAAACTATCCCGAAGGAAAAGATGCCCCCCTTATAACTGCAAAGTTCCCACAGATTACAAGCAACCCTTCACGACAAAATCACCCAAAAGGGAGCAGAGCTGTTGAGAATGAGGCAGGCAACAAGTGCACTGGATCCCCAAGGGCAGCAGGTGTTGGAATCGACAGCCAAGGGGCTGAGCAGGGGCACAGGACATGGTTAAAGGAATGAGGCTATAACTGCAAGGATGATGGCACAAGTAACTATCACTATTAATTAATGCACCAAAAACGGACCTTGTAAAAATGATAAATGAAAGCATGGAAACGAAAACAGCCCAACAGTTGGGTTAAAGAGAAAATTCTAAACCATTAAAAAGAAAATTAGTGAACTGAAAGATACACTAAAGAGTTTTTGTATAACAAAACAAAGAACTATAAGGAGATAAAAGAATAAGAAAAGATAAGACACAGAGGATAGTATAATAATGTATAACACACATCTAACTGGAGTTCCCAAACTAGAATATGAAGGGACTCAAGGAGGAAAATGCAAAGACAGATTACCCAGTACTAATGAAAACCCACAACTACAACTCTGGAAAGCCAGTTAGACAAAAAGAAATGCATACACACACCTGGTGAAAATGCAGAAGGCTAGAGATGAGCTGAAGAACCCGAAAGTGGCCAAAGAAAAAGGAAGGATCATCTACGAAAAACAAGTTAGTCCAAAATTTAAGATTTGAATTTTCAACAGTGGAAGACAGAAATTACAACTTATTGAGCAAAAATAACAGTCAATATTGTATTTGCAGGAAATTGTTTTTTTAAACAATGGAAAAAACATAAACTTTATAGAAAATAATTTGTAAGAAACAAGTGGGAATTTAACATCAAGTGACATTCTCTAAAAGAAATTCTAAGAAATTAAATATTTCCATAAGGACTATATGATATGAAATGATTACTAATAAAATTAGTAAGTCAGGAGAATAAAAACCAGAAATAAAGATTTCCAATGTAATTTCATGATCTAGGTATCAAGTCTGACCAATTTTAAAACCTTTTATGGTAAACATTTGAGAGTGAGCACCAAAAAAATAAAATAAAATGTATAAATTCCAAATCATCAGAGGAAAAAGAAAGGTGGGAGACAGAAGAGAAAAAATTTCAAGTCAAAAAAGAAAAGAAGGAAAAATTAGTTATAATTAGAAATCATAGAAGTAAAATGGTAAAATAAAAAGTGCAACTATATTAATAACCACAATAAAATAAGTTGTTTGGGGTTATCCTTAGACAGGATTATAAAACAAAACCCAGTTCCATGCTATTTATGAGACAGAATTATGGTGGAAAAAGCATAAAGTTTGAAATTAAAGGGAGAGAAGAAGAACTACTTTAACATACTTTCAGTAAAAAAAGAAGTGATTTTACAAAGATAAAATGCTCAACTCACTAGGCAATCATAAAAGCTTAAAACATGTATGAACCTAATAAAATAGCCTCAAAATATATAAAGCAAAATAAGTATATAACAACAGGGAGAAGAAAACTAATCTATGAAGCAAGTACAAGATTTTGAAACCGTTCAGTCATTGATCAGACAAGCTGATGAAACAAAACTAAAAACAAAAGTTGTAAAAGATTTGAATATCATAATTAACAAGCTAAGTTAAAGTGACAAATACAGAATTTCACATCCCATCATTAAGGACTATATAGTCTCAAGTTCACATAGAATATTTATTAAAGTTATATACCAGACAACTCACAAAAAATATGTAAGAGTGGGGATAGAGGCCCAAGTTATTTCATCTAAAATTTTAAATTAGAAGTTCATTTAAAAACATTAAATTAGTCATATATTTACAAGGCAAAAAGTACAATGCTAAATGATTTTTGGATCATAAAAGACATAGTAACATGCATTTTAAAAGAATAATGAAAACAGTACATATGTACCCTTGTGATATGCAGTAAAAGTGGTACTTTGAAGGAAATTTATCATTTTTAAAGCAGAGCTGAATTGCTCTATTGTCAATTTGATTTTTTCTGGGAATTACATTGTCCAGAATCACCTTCATCTCTGGTCCTTGGTTAGAGTTGAACAAAAAGGTTGGGAGGTAAAGTGTAGCAAAGCCCCACCAAAAGTTTTCTCAGTCAAATACGGTTATGGACAGTTGTACAGATCCACGCAGGCTTCATATGGTCATCGCTGTCACCTGCTGTTCCATATCCTGCTCTTCTGCCAACTGCTGGCTGAAGTTTGGAAGAACAGTGGCCCATCAGACACGTGGCTGCAGAATCACAGAGGTAGAGGCTACACATGAGAAACAGAAGAAGCAGCTCTTTCCAATGATCTCTTCCTTCTTGGTCACCATTTGGGGTGGTTTGACATGTTTGAAGTCACAGATTTCCCTGCAAACTCTGACTTCTCCACCCAAATCAGTGCTGTAGGAGGGCTTCCTAGTGGTGGATCATTTCCCTTTTGAGAAACAATCTCCATCTTATCATCAGACCCTAGAAGATGACCATGGCCACCAAGTCACCAGGCAACTTGAGCTACCCATCCCTGACAGAGTGATGTCTGACAAAACCCACCAGGCCATAAAGTTGGGAGTGCATTGTGCCATTCGTCCATCATCCCCAGAATGACCACCCCCAAAGAACAAGGTAGAAGTAAGTGTGTACCATTTTTATGACCAGCTGCCAAGAGCTGAGTTAAGCTGAGAGAGCTGAGCTGAGTTGCTAGGTATTGAATAAGTAATCAAAGCCAAAATCAAAGTAACAATGACAACTTCAATCGCTTACTGTGATGGTATAAGCTAGAGGTTAGCTCTGAAAGAAGCACCAAATCTCACTCTTCCGATTTGCCACTTGGAGAAGGATGCCACTAGACAAGGGACATATTAGCATAAAGCTGGGGGTACACCTCATTGCTGGGGAGCTCTGAACAAATGGCTCTTGTGGTTTTATGGACCTGGGAAGCTAGAGGAGGGAGAAAGAGGCAGATTAGGAGTAGGGACATCCTGGGTACTGAGTCAGTGTGGAGAGAAATGTCTTCAAGATCTCCTCCTTGATACGCTGATAAGGAAGTATCTGAAGAAACAGTTTTGTGTCCCTGAGAGGGAAGCCTCCAAATGTGGGTGCCTTGGCTTCGAATGCAGATACGTGTGAGAGCAGGGTTGGCCAGCAGGGCAACTCCTTCCAGAGGCTCCAGTGCACTGGCTGCACCCCAGGTGAGTGGAGAGGGCAGCTTTCCCCAGGAGGCTGGTGATGGTTAGGTTCATATGTCCCTTGTCCAGGAATGGTGCCCACTTGTTACTGTGAGGACATTTTGTGGACTTAAAAGTCATTAGCTAGTTGACTGCATCTGTGGCTGATGACATCTACAATCAACTGAGGAGATTGCCTTCAGTTATGAGAGGCATCTCATGCAGTCAGCTGAAGGCCTTAAAAACAGTGATGGTTTCAAAAGTTAGAAGAGAGAATTTCCATCTCTACCTCCCAGCCAGCTTCTCCTGGGGAATCCATGGAAAACCTTCATCAGAGTTCCCAGCTTGCAGCCTGCCCTTCTGAGTTTGGACTCGTGTGGCCCCACAGTTATGTAAGATAATTTTATAAATCCTATAATATTTACAGATATCTCCTGTCCGTTCTGTTTCCGTAAAGATCCTGGACTTAAACAGGGCCTCCAGGCGAAGCCTCTGTAGTTGCCTATGGTCAGACCTAAGAGATCACACACATGTGACTAGACAGGAGCTGGGCTCTTCAGTAGCCTCTCAGGTCCAGGAACACCAACTCCACCATGCTGTCCTGGTTGAGACAGTCACACAGTTCTGCCCACGATCAAATGACTTGATGGGAGGAAGATCAGCTGCATGTGGGATGGAATGTAGTATGGCCCCAAAACAAGCTGCCACAGGGCCTTTCATAGCTATGCCAAGTTTCCATACACCTGGCAGGAGGCTGCATCAGTTAGCTTTGCCCATGCAAAAAACCACTCCACAATTTGCCCAGATTGTAACAACTTAGAACTATAATTTTGCCTAGTTCTCAGTTCTGTGGGTCAGCTCTCTGTTCTTCTTCTGGTCTACACCAGCTGAGTTGCTATCTGTTGGTCTGTCTTGTGTTTGCCTGGCCAGCAGGCAGATCTGTTGGTAGCTGGGTCATCTAAGAAAGCCCCATTTACACAGTGGCAGGTTGGCAGGCTGTCAGCCAGGGCAGTCAGGCATGGTGACCAGGTTACAGAGCTATATCTCTCCCATTGTCCAGGAGGTAGCTTGGGCTTCTTTGCATGGAGTTCCCAGGGTTCCCAGGCCCCCATATCTAACCATGTTCAAGTGCTTGCTTGCATCGTGTTGCTATCATCAGGTTGGCTAAAGGTGAGAACCAGCACAGGAGAGAATTACATGGGCATGGATACATGGAAGGTGACTACTGCAGCCAGTTTTGCCAACAAAATTGTACTCTAGAGAATACTTAACAGCCCTGATTACTAACCAATCTACCCATCTGGTCACCAAATATTTGGTTTGCTAGTTTCTTATTAAAGCTTGCGGGTTTTGGAGCAGCACTCCAAACTTTTCAGTCAAGGCAAAAAGCTCAAAGTCCAGGATCTCTGAGTGAAGGGCACTAGTTTGTTCAAAGGGAAGGATGAGCAGTCATTTCTTGATTAAGCGTGGGTATATCCTCTCTTGCCATGGAGTGTAACAGACTCAAATGACTTGTTAGCAACCATCCATCTGACCACCCAATACAATAAAGGACAATCACAATGAACACTGCCATTATCTCAAGGGAGGAATGACTGCCACTCATTAGCCATTCTAAATCTCTCTGGAGCAGGCACTTTGGGAGCCCCTGGCCCTTCTCCCAGCAGCCAATTTGCCGACTATTTTCTGTGGCCTGTGATTCCTCCCCCTAAGGGTTCTTCCTTGTTTACCATTTTGCTGACCACATCTGAATTGAGTTTTGGGAAATAGTCCCTTCTTGGGGACAGAGGCATTTTTTCAGCTCGTTTTCTGCCAGATTCATGAGAAAAATAAATGATGATTTTGTATTAAATCGCTAAGGTTTAGGGTGGGCTTTTATGTAGCAATTGATAGGATACTTGCTTTGGCCAATGAAAATGAATGGAAGTGATGAGTCACTTCCACGTGGAAGATTTTCACTGCCAGCAATACAACCCCAACATTTCTGGCCAACCCTGGAGTGGTCATGGAGGAAGGAAGCAAAGAGACTACCTGAGACAGTCCCTTTGCTGACTCACATTTACTGTGCAGAATGAGCAAAATATAAGCCTTTGTCATGTTAAGCAGCTGAGATTTTGGAGTTGTTTGTTTCCATAGCATAATCTAAAATATTCTGACTAATACAAGGCATACTAAGATAAAAAGAGAAATGAATAAAATAAAAAACAAAAGCACAATAGACAGCACCAGCAAAGACAAAGGATGGTTCTTGAAAAAGTTAAAACAAAGGAGACATCTGATGAGATTATTTAGGAAAAAGAGAAGGCATAAGTCAGCAAATTAAATTAAAAACTGAGAGCAGAGATTAAAATGATACATTGCCATTAGCTTTAAAAAGAATGAAATGCAAAAACTCCTTAGAAATATCAAATGTGACTAAAAAATAAAATCAGAAATACTAAATAATCCTATTGCTATCAAAGAAATCAAACCAGGAGTTTAAAAATCATTCTAAGTAAGCCATAAGGTCACATGGTTATCTAGGCAAATTCTATCAACTCTTTGCAACACAGTGAAAATTCTTTCAGAAAATTGAAAAAAGAAAACATATTCCTTGATTTATGGTATAGGTCTGTAAAATTTAAAAAAAAAAAATTGATGGCAGTTCGATGAACGAGAATTCCAAATTCCTTTCACCAAAGAGCACAGTCAATTCCATTAGCCACAAGACTTATGCTCTAAAAAGCCACTTGCAAACAATGAATTAGTGGAAACTGAGCAACCACCACAAAAGAAAATGCAGGGTTAGGCTCCTGCAAGCTTATGTTCATGACATTTCAACAACCAATCAGTAAAATACCTTGCTTTATGGATGTTTATGTTTAAAGACACCTTATATCTTTTGTTCCTCCTCAAATTTGCATCAGTCATTCCCTAGGAAGTTTTTGTTTCACCAGCAAACTACTGACTTGCAATTTCCAGAAATGAGTTGGCTTTTCCAATATGGGTTTACTGGCTTGAAAGCTTACAGTTGTGAGGCTGAGAAAAATGTGCACATCAAAGCATCATCAGGCGATGCTTTCTCCAAGCTGCTGGCAATCCTGGACTCCTCTGTCACATGGCAAGGCATATGGCAGCGCCTGCTGGGCTCTCCTCTTCCTCTCAGCTTCCTTGCCTTCAGCTTTCTGCTTCTGTGGTTCTGTCTCTCTCTCAAATTCATCCCATTAATAAAAGACTCCAGTAGATTAGGACCCACCTAGGGCCATGCCTTACTGGTGTAACCTAATCGAAAGGTCCCATCTGCTCTGCAGTAGGTTCACACGCACAAGGTTGGACCATCTGTAAGAGCATGATTTTCTGAGGCACATACAGTCTCAAACAACCACACAGGCCTTTTAAACCTGCCTCATTTCACCCCATCTAGAAACAGTATCATTGTCTTCTGAACATTTTATAGCAGCACTTAAACAAAGTCTATGGAGATGAACTTAAGCAAGCTTAACCATAAACTGCATTGTGGGTCGGGTAATTGGAACTCATTAGAGAAGGTTGTTTATTCATTAACACTGAAGTCCCAGCCAGCAGTGCTCACGCCTGTAAAAAGCTCACCTAACACACGTGTTTTCTCTGGAAGCACATCCTGCACTGAAGAGCACTAGACAGCACTTCAGCACTATGCGTGGGGGCCATTTAAACAGCAAAATCAACACTCAAAAGCAGAAAAATGCAAAAAACGTGGCACTAAATATGCAGTGAAAATGGCACGTGTTTACAGAATGCGAGCTGAAACAAGAAGGCAGAGCCCTGCTTGTTTGACCTCAGCTGGAAGCACATGCATGGGATAGATCAAATTTTTTGCTGCTTTGTACATATCCCTCAATCACCATCAAAACAGAGTGAATATTCATTTGGGTGTTACAAAGAAATTTTAGCAAGTAGGTAAAGCAGGAAATATAAAATCTGTGTACAATGAGGATCAATTATACTTGCAAACCTCTTAAAGAAAATGTTAGCTCATCATACCCAATACTGTATAAAAGGTATCATGAAAATTGAGTTTGTTCCAGAAATATAGATTGTTAATATTGAAAAATATATAAATATTAGTCAGTACAATTACAGATTAAATTACAGATTAATCTGGTACAATTACAGATTAATCTGGTACTATTCAATACCCAATCACAATAAAATTTCCTTTTTAAATTAAAATGAAACCTCAATCTGATGAGAATGTCTACAAAAGTCTACAAACAACATCATCCTAAATGGCAAACTCTGAAAGAATTTAATTTAAAATTTAATAAATCACCAATTCTGACAATATTGTATAAGATTTCCTAGCCAGCACAGTAAGACAAGAATAAGAAATTAAAGGCCATTTTACTAGAAAAGAGGAAATAAAACTCCCATTATTTTCAGATGATATGATAGTCTATGTGGGAAAGAATTTTCAGTGCAATTGCTAGTAATTATAGGATATCACAGCCAGGTATCTTGATATAAGATGTGTATGCACACAAAAATCCAATTATATTTCTACATCAGCAACATAATAATAGAAATCATAATTTTAAAAAACATTTAACAGGAAGCAACAAAATTATAAAATATGCCTTTAAAATGAGAAGCTACAAAACTATAGAGAAAATTATAAAATTTTATGGAGCACATAAATTAATGAAGAGAAAAAATAGTATGAAATACCAATTCTCAGCAAATGAATCAATACATTCAATATGACACTAACAAAATCCCAACAGGGATCTTCACATGAAAATTAAAATAAGTGAGTTCTAAAGTTTATATGGAAAAGGAAAAGACCAAGAATAACCAAGATACCTGTAAAGGAGTTGACTAGGAAATTGTTACATCCTATGCCCAAAATAAGTACTTTGGGAATTAGATAATGTAGCATTGGTGTAGGGATAAACATGTACACAAATGACACAGAATAGAGAGTCCACTAGAAACCACCCATATATGAAATTTTGAGATATAACAGAGATGGGGAAAGAAGGACTTGAGCTAGAGCTGTAAAAAATTGATTCTCCACAAAGGAAAAATTTAAATGGATACATGTGTATGTGTGTACACTGCACTGTCATATATCATAAAGTAAAAGGAGAAGGAAAAGAATGATAAACACAAAATTTGTATAATGTTTATATCTGGGACAAGGTGGTCAAATGGGATCAGAGGAGCATTCAGAGAGAAATACATTCTCAGAGGTATTCTAGTTTGGACAGGGTATGTGAGTGTTTCTTAACTCCCAATAAATAATAGAGCAATGCATATACAAAATAGAGATTATGTGTCAAGAATCAAAGATTCTGATTAATCCCATTCTGTGCACATAAAATCCAGTTTAGAAGAAAATGAAAGTCATGTATTTGAATG
Organism: Dasypus novemcinctus; assembly: GCF_030445035.2. Lineage (NCBI taxonomy): Eukaryota > Metazoa > Chordata > Mammalia > Cingulata > Dasypodidae > Dasypus > Dasypus novemcinctus. The sequence continues at coordinate 6,041,228 of NC_080674.1, read as the reverse complement.
AACTTTTAACTTGATGACGGGAAAGAACTAAGTATTAAGGTAACCATACTTGGGAACTACATTACCATTTCCTCATGAACGGTTTCATTTTATTCACCTGATTTCTTATTTCCTTAATTATTTTTCATTTTAAAAACAATTTATTGAAGTATATCATTCATATATGAACATACATGAACACTAAGTATATAGTAAAAGTTGCAAACTTAGAAAACAAATATGCACCCACAACAAACTTGCACTGTTGTGAAACATTTGTAACAAATTTTGGAAGAGCATCGTCAAAGTATTACTACTAATTATAGTCTGTATCTCACTTTTGGTGTGTTTTCCCCAAACCCACCCTATTATTTTTTGTTCATAAACCAAACAATTTACCTAAAGTGTACTATCAATGGTAATTTGGTATAATCTTAAAGTTGTGCATTCACCACTTCATTCAGTATTAGATCATTTTCATTACTCCAAAAACAAAAACACTATCGTATTGTAGCAGTTTGATATTATTGATGAATTCCAAAAAGAAATATTGGATTATCTTTGTAAAGTGATCTTTTCCTCTGGGCATATTTGATTATATTGGATTCACAGGTTTACTTGATTAAGTAATTATGTAAACCTCTTCTGCCACTAGGGCGTTGAGTTCCCACCCTTTGGTAGGTGGGATAAAAGGCATGGCAAAGAACAGAGTTGGAGGGCTTTTGATTTTGGAATTCTGATGTTGGAGTTTGATGCTGCAGCCTTCAAGTGGAGCCCCAGGAAGACAGGAACCCTGTCTCCAGAGAGAAGCAAGACCCTGAAAGGGAGGAACCTAGGAAGCCTGAACCCTTGCAGACATTTGTAGCTATCTTGCTTCAACATGTGGAAATAGACTTTGGAAAGGGAAGTAACTTATGCGGTATAGCCCAATATCTCTAAGCTCCTAACCCAAATAAATACCTTTTATAAAAACCAACCAATTTCTGGTATTTTGCATCAGCACCCCTTTGGCTGACTAACACAGAATTTGGTACCGAGAGTGGGGTAGTGCTTTTGCAATTACTGAAATGCTAAAAAGGTTTTATAAATGGGTAAGGGTATTTTTTGGAGGAATTGTGAGATGCTTGATGGAAAAGGCCTAGATTGCTTTGAAGAGACTATTGATAGCAATATGAAGGCGAAAGAGACTTTTTGTGGTGCCTTTCGAAGTAAATGATGAAACTATTATTGGAAACTGGAGGAAAGGCAATCCATGTTATAAAGTTGCAGAGAACTTAGCAAGATTAACTCCTGGTGTTTTATGGAAGACCAAATTTGAAAATGGCAAGCTTGAGCATTTAGCTGAAGCAATTTCCAAAGTAAACCTGGAGAACTGCTTGCAGCTTATAGCAAAAAGCTAGATGAGAGAGACATGTTGAGGACTGAACTGTCAGATACAAAGAAAGCAGAAACTGATTCTGGAAATTTCAAGCCTCTGGATATCAAGTTCCCAGATGAAAGTACCCTATATAAGGACTTAACTAAACATGGAATTTGTAAATCAGGATTGAAGATGCAATTACTTTGGAAAGACTTGTGGAAAATCTTACTGTCTGATGGCTTGGACCCCTGCTTCCTGCATGCTAAACCAACAGACTTTTTGAGAGTGCTGTATGAACAAAACCACTGTCAGCCTGGGATTAAAAGGACATGGAAAGGAGAGATTGAAGGAGAAACAGCTTTAAGAGGAAAACCATGGAAGCTAAGATCTGGAATTAAGACATCACCTTGGGGCAAGAGAGGAACCCCAACCATGTGTACAGAGAGGGTGAGTTTGCCCCAGCAGTTGAAGAGGGTGGATGTTCCTGTCTGATATTCTGGGAGAGTTTTGCTTCCCCAGGGTACAGAGAGGGTGGAACACATTCCCAAAGGATCAGGACAGTTAAAGTCAGCACCCCACAGGTCTGAGGGGGAAGGACCTATGCCCTAAAGTTTAAGGAAGGCCAGGTGGTCAACTCGTTCCTCTGAGAGGGTTAAGCCTGTATGCCAAAGGTTAGGGGGGATGTTGTCTTCACATTACTGTACTAGGGGGGTTAAGACTCTAACACAAAGATTGAGTAAGATGTGACAATCACCCCCATGCTCTCAGGGTAAGTTCTAGAGTTTGGTCGACACTAAGATGCTTAATGAGGGTGGAACCAAGAAAATGGCCATTGGGCAAGACAGTGGAAAGGGTGGGTCCCCATATGGCCCCAAGGAGAAGAAACCTTCATCTTAAGAACAATTCTCAGACTTCGAAATTGAATTGAGGATTCCCTGCAGGTCTACTGAAAAGGAGCGAAACCATTAACTCATGTTTCCCTACCAATTTCTCCTTATTGTAATGAAAATGTTTATCTTTGCCTGTCCATTTGTGTATTGAAAGTAGATGAACTGTTTTGTAAGTTTCAGAAATCTATAGCAGACAGGACTTTGCCCCAGGATAAACTGTATTTCTTTAAATTGAATGTGTTATGATTTAGTACTTGCACTGTAACTGATTTAAGGCTTTAAAAAATATATATTATAATGTGTTTTTGGAATTCAGAGGGTGGAGTGTAGCAGTTTGATATTATTGATGAATTCCAAAAGAAACAATTTACAGACCCAGAGCCCCTTGAATGAGGAGAAGGTCAGGTCTCCTTGGGGAAGGATCCTGTTAAACAGCCCAAAATGTATATTTTTAGTCTTCCTTCCACCTTTCCCCAAGGAGATCTACACCCTTTAATCAGAGTAACTGTGCACTGGGGAAAAGGAAATGATCAGACATTTCAGGGATTATTAGACACTGGCTCAGAAGTGACATTAATTCCAGGAGACCTAAAATATCACTGTGGTCCACCAGTCAGAGTAGGGGCTTATGGAGGTCAGGTGATTAATGGAGTTTTAGCTCAGGTTCATCTCACAGTTGGTCCAGTGGTTTCCCGGACTCATTCTGTGGTTATTTCTCCGGTTCCTGAATGTATAAGTGGAATACACATACTCAGCAACTGGCAGAATCCCCACATTCTATCCCTGACTTGTGGAGTGAAGGCTATTATGGTTGGAAAGGCCAAGTAGAGACTGAATGCTTAACCATGGCCATCAAGTTACCATGAGACCTGAGTTGCCTATCATGAGCTGGGTATTGTCTGACTCACCAAACCACAAACGTGGGCATGCACAGCAGCACTCCATAAAAAAGGGGAAGTGATTCCAGCACTGAGTGAGAATTTCCCAGCTCTTTAGACAGCCAGTGTCTTCCAGAAATCATCAAGAACCTTCATTGGACTTTCATTGGAGCCCTTGGCTGCAGCCTGCCTGTGGAACCTGGACTTGTGCATCCCCACAGTCACATGAGAGACTCATAAAATTACATACTATTGACAGATATCTCTTGTTGATTCTGTTTCCCTAGAGAACCCTGACTAATACACTTACCCATATGTTAGTGCTAATTACAAATCCTATGATATGCTTTCACAATTTCTATTCATTTCCAAATTTCCAAATAACTTTTTACCAATTCTGGACGGATTAAACCTCAGCTTTCCATTCTCTAACCACATTCTTTTCTCTGGCGACTTATATTGTAGCTATTAACTCTATGAGTTTGCTCATTATATTATTTCATAATAGCTAAGTTGTACAATATTTGTCCTTTTGTGCCTGGCTTGCTTCACTCAACCTAAGGTCCTCTAGGTTCATCCACATTGTCATATGCTTCATGACTTCATTCCTTTTTACAGCTGGGTAATATTCCATCGTGTGTATATACCACAGTTTATCCATTCTTCAGTTGATGGACACCATCTCTTGGCAATTGACAATAATGTTGTTATGAACATCAGTTCATGTCACTGCACTCAGTTCTTCTGGCTATAAACCTAGCAGTATTGCTGGGTTACATGGTAGATACACTGAACTTCCTTAAGAATCACCAGACTTCCACATTGGCTGTATTATTCTACATTGCCACCAATGGTGAATATGTGCTCCTATCTCTCCACATCCTCTCCAACACTTGTAGTTTCTGTTTTGTTAATAGTGGCCATTCTAGCAGGTGTGAAATGATATCTCGTTGTTACTTTGATTTGCATTTCCCTAATAGTCAGTGATGCTGAGCATTTTTTCATGTGTCTGTTTGCCATACATATTTCTTCTTTAGAAAAATGTCTATTATGGTCTTTTGTCCCATTTTTAATCAGTTCATTTGTCTTTTTATTGTTGAGTTGCAGGATCTCTTTATATATCATGGCTATTAGACCCTTATCTGATGTGTGATTTCCAAATATTTTCTTCCATTGAGTCGGCTGCCTTTTTACCCTCTTCACAAAGCTTGGAGGTGCAGAAGTGTTTCATTTTGAGGAGGTCCCATTTATCTTTTTTTCCTTTTCTTGCTTGTGCTTTGAGTATATATTTTAAGAGACCCCCACCTACTACAAGGTCTTGTAGATGTTTCCCTACATTATCTTCTAGGAATTTTATAGTCCTGGCTTTTATGTTTTAGTCTTTGATCCATTTTGAGTTGATTCTTGTATAGGGAGTGAGATAGGGGTCCTCTTTCATTTATTTAGTTATGGATATCCAGTTCTTCTGGCATGTTCTGTCCCAGAAAAGTGGACTTGATTGGCTCATCAGGAATCAGTTGACCATAGAGGTGAAGGTCTATGTCTGAACTCTCAATTGAATTCCACTGATCAATGGATCAATTTTTATGCTAATCCAGTACTGTTTTGACCACTGTAGCTTTATAATATACTTCAAGGCCAGAGAACATGAGTTCTCTGAGTTTGTTCTTCTTTTTTAGGATGTTTTTGGCTATTTGGGACCCCTTTCCCATCCAAATAAATTTGGTAAATCACTTTTCTAATTCTGTAAAGCAGGCTATTGGAATTTTTATTGGTATTGCATTGAACCTAAATCAATTTGGGTAGAATTGATATATTTATGATGTTTAGTCTTCCAATTCATTAACACGGAATGTCTTTCCATTTATTTAGGTCTTCTTTGATTACTTTTAGGACTGTTTCATAGTTTTCTCAATACAGCTCCTTTACATCCCTGGTTAACTTAATCCTCAATATTTGAGTCTTTTTGTTACTATTGTAAACAGAATTTTTTTTTAATTTCCTCCAAAACTTACTTATTATTAGTGTATAGAAATGCTACTGATTTTTGTATGTTGACTTTTATCCTGCTACTTTGCTGAACTCATTTATTAGCTGAATTAGCTTTGCTGTAGATATTTCAGGATTTTCTAAATATAGGATCATGTCATCTGAGAATAATGACAATTTTATTTCCTGTTTTCAAATTTAGATGTCTTTTCTTTCTCTTCCTTGCCTAATTACTCTAGCTAGGACTTCTAGAATGATGTTGAATTACAGTGACAGCCTCCTTATCTTGTTTCTGACTTTAGAGGGAAAGCTTTCACCCTCTCCCCATTGGGTACAATGTTGGCTGTGGGATTTTTATATATGTAATTATTATGTTGAGGACCTTTCCTTCTATAACTCTTCTGAAGCTTTTTTTTTTTTGATTTCCGAGGAAGGATGCTGGATTTTGTCAAATGCCTGTTGGGCAGGCAGCAATCGAGATGATGATGCAGTTTTTTCCCTTCAGTTTGTTAATGTGGTATATTACATTAATTGATGTTCTTATATTGAACCATCCCTGCATATCAGGAATAAAACCCACTTGATTATGATGAATAATTGTTTTTATATGCGTTGGATTAGATTTTAAAGTATTTTGTTGAGAATTTTTGCATCTATGTTCAAAAAGGAGATTGGTTTGCAATTATCCTTTCTGGTACCCTATCTGGCTTTGGTATAGAGTAATGTTGGCATCATAAAATGTGTTGTGTAATTTTTCATCCTTTTCAATGTTTTGGAAGAGTTTGAACAGGATTGCCATTAATTCTCCTTGAAATATTTGGTAGTATTCACCTGTGAAGCCACCTGGTGCTGGACTTTTCTTCGTTAGAAGATATTTCTTTTTTTTTTTTTGAGGTACCAGAGGCCAGGGATTGAACTGGGATCTCATATGTGGAAGCCATTGCTCATCTACCGAGTGTATCGGCTCCCACGAGATGGTCTTTTCCTTTGTTTTCTTGTCTGTTTTTGTTGTTGTTTAGGAGACACCAGGAACCAAACTTGGGACCTCCCATGTGAGAAGCAGGCACTCAACCACTTGAGCCTCATTCACTACCCTATTTGAAGATTTTTGATGACTGATTCAATGTCTTTGCTTGTGATTGATTTGTTCAGTTCCTGTATTTCTTATAGAGTCAATGCAGGTTGTTCATGCATTTCTAGGAATTTGTGCACTTCATCTAAGATGTTTGATTTGTTGCCTACAGTTTCTCAAAATCTCCTCTTATGATTCTTTTAATTTCTGTGGGGTCAATCGTAATGTCCTCCCTTTCACTCCTAATTTTATTTATTTGCGTCTTCTCTCTATTTTCTCTTGGTTAATCTTGCTAAGGGTTTGTTGATTCTATGGATTTTCTCAGAGAACAAGTTTTCAGTTTTACTGATTTTCTCTATTGTTTTTTGGTTCTCAATTTCATTTATTTCTGCTCTAATCTTGTTATTTTTTTTCTTTTTGTTTTCTTGGGACTGGTATACTGGTTTTTTTCTTTCTTTCTAGTTTCTCCAGCTGTTCAGTTAGATCTTTGATTCTAGTTCTATCTTCTTTTTTAATATAGATACGAGGGCTATAAATTTCCCTCTCAGCACTGCCTTTGCTGTATTCCATAACTTTTTTAAGTTATTTTTTTTAAAGAAGCTTAAATTATGTAAATGTTACATTAAAAATATAGGGGATTTTCATACCCAACCCCTTCCCATCCCACACTTTTCCCAATTAACAACATCTTTCATTAGTGAGGTACATCTGTTACAATTAATGAACACATATTGAAGCACCATTACCAACCATGGTTTATAGTTTACATTATGGTTTACACTTTGCACCACACAATTTTATAGGTTTTGGCAAAATACATAATGGCCTGTATCTGTCATTTCAATGTCATACAGAACAATTCCAATGTCTGAAAAATATATCATGTTATACCTTTTCTTCCCTCTCCCTCCCCTCAGAACCTCTGTTGACACTGCCTTTACATCAGTTACAACTTCTACCATTACTAGAATAATAATAAGTCTACTTTAGTCCATAGCTGCATTTCCCCCATAGGTTTCTTTCTTTCTGCTATCTTGAGGATTTGGGGTTGGTGATGCCTACTCTGCTTCTGATGAGAGGGGGCTTAGATTCCATGGAGCAGATGGACAGAACTGTCTTGCTTGCAGTTATTGATACTCCCTGTTTTCTTGGGATGGGCGATGACCATCATGATCCTTTTGTTGGCTGTCCTGGGTGAGTCTGAGGAACTGGAGAGTAGGTGCTGGCAAGGACTCTGCTGAGATTCAGGGCTCAACCAGCATATGAGCAGCCGGAGATTTCAAGTCTCTGGTACACACATTTAAGAGCTATAGTTCTAATTATCAGTTCAAATAAAAGGGTCATAAGAGTTATGTGTAGGAAAATTATAAATGAGTCCAACTCTGATACATTGGGGACATAAGTTAAAAATTCCAAGGTAAGGCCCACTGACAGGTACTGAATTCCTGTGATTGTCCACCCTACCTGTGGTGTCCAGATGTCCCTAGAGCCCTCAGGAGACCCCTACTGGAGGCACTGTTTACTGTGGCAATCAGTGAGATCCTCCTGAGATGTGCATAACAGTAATCTCTGTAATGATCTCCCAACTCACTTTGAAATCTCTTTTCCATAAAAACTCATTTGAATTTAATATTTCATCCTTGGATCCAAGGTGAGTCTCCTGCAGACACCATATGATGACCTGTGTTTTCTTATCCACTCTGTCATCTTATGGCTTTTGATTGAGGAGTTTAATCCATTAACATTCAATGTTATTACTATAAAGGCATTACTTCAGCCATTTTGTCCTTTGATTTTCATATGTCACATCATATTTTTGTCCATCTATTTGAAGGACAGTTTTGTTGGATAAATAATTCTTGGTTGGTGTTTTTTCTCTTTCAGTACCGTATTATATCATGGCACAGCCTTCTTACGTCCATGGTTTCTGAAAAGAAATCTTCGCTAAGTCTTACTGTATGCCCCTTGTATGTGATATTTCCCTTTTCCCCTGCTGCTTTCAGAATTTTCTTTCTTTGGCACTTGGCATTCTGCATATTATGTGTCTTGAGGTAGGTCTGTTTGGATTTATTCTAATTGGAGTATACAGTGCTTGCTGGACACATATATAGTCATGTCTTTAATGAGAGTTGGGAAATTTTTGGCGATTATCTCCTCACCTACGCTTTCTGCCCTCCTCTCTTCTCCCCTCCTTCTGGAACTCCTATAACATGTATGTTGGTGCACTTCACGTTATCATAAACTCCCTGAGCCCCTGATCAATTTTTTCCATTCCTTTCTCTCTCATTTTTAATTTCCTTTCAATTTCAGTTATTCTTTTCTCTATGTTGCTGATTCTTTCTTCCATGATTTCAAATCTGTTGTTGTGTAACTCTACTGTAATTTTAATCTCACTAATTATGTCTTTTTTTCCCATAAGCTCTGTTACTTTCCTTCCAAGGTCTCAAGTTTTTCTTTGTGCTCACTCAGTGTCTTCTTTTGTCTTTTATTTCTTTAGCAATGGTATCCTTCAACTCCTTGATTTGATTCAGGAGATTTGTATGGACCCCATTGATAAGCTGTTTCAAGTCCTGTGTCTCATCTGGAGCTTTGATTTGTTCATTTGCCTGAGTCTAACCTCCTTTTTCGTGTGTATGGCTTGTAAATTTTTGCCAATGTCTAGGCATCTACATCTGATGCTGACTTTGCTCTGATGTATAGGTTCTCTCACTTGCCTAGGGATTTACTGTGCAGTAGCTATGTGCTACCACTGTTCTTTGACTCTGGGTTCAACTCTTCTAGATGTTTAGAATTGCCCTATTTAACTGCTCAAACCAGAGCTAAGAACCCAGTAATGGGGGCAGGCCAGCTTCCAAGTGTGCAGCAGTTTGATATTATTGATGAATTACAAAAAGAAATATTGGCTTATGTTTGTAAACTGATCTTCTCAAATCTTATACTTCTGTTCCCAGAAAGGCATATTAGATTATATTGGATGCATAGCTTTCTTTGATTAAATAATCACTTAAACCTCTTGTGCCAGTAGGGTGTTGAGTCCCCCCCTTTGGGTGGGTGGGGACTCACAGATAAAAGGCAAAGGAGAGAATTGAGGGCTTTTAATGTTGGAGTTTTTGATGTTGGAGTTTGATGCTGAAGCTGGAGCCCCAGGGAGAGAGACAGAGCCATTCACCTGTTAGTTGATAGCTGATCTTGTGGAGAGAGGCAAAGCCTACAGAGCCTCATTGTCTACAACTGACTTTGTAAAGAAAATAGAGGAGCTGAGCCCAGAGGAACCCCGGAAGCCAGAACTGTCACAGACATCAGCAGCCATCTTGCTCCAACACGTGAAAATAGACTTTGGTGAGGGAAGTAACTTATGCTTATGGCCTGGTATCTGTAAGCTCCTATCCCAAATAAATACCCTTTATAAAAACCAAGCAATTTCTGGTATTTTGCATCAGCACCCCTTTGGCTGACTAATACAAAGAGCCTTGGAGACAGTGGCAGTAAAGGCACCTGCTTGACTTATTTATTATAATTTCTCTTTTTTCATGCACTTCTCTGGTCTGGCCATCAGATGGTTCTCTTTGGCAGACCTCTGGGCTCACATCCCAGCTGCTGGGGGTGGAGAGGGCAGGGATGCATTCAGTGTAACTCCTCCAGTGGGAGGGCAGTGCAGAAGCAATGCCCTCAGGACCGGCCAAGCATCACAAACTTTCTCAGAGGCTATTCTCTACTCTTGGCCTGCTTCCCTTTCCCTGCCTCCTTAACAACCATTCAGGGCAGTGGGAAGGGTGTTTGAGAAAGCAAATTATCTTTAACTCCCTGATGGCTCTCAGGGCAAACAATGTAGCTACCCCACCCAGCCTGCAAGCGTGTGACCCCTCCAAAGCAGCAGACCAAGCTTGCTGGCCAAAATCCAAGTTAGCTGTAGGTTGTGTCCCTCCCTCTCCCCTTTCTTGGGGAAGAGGACCTCTACAACCCCCTTAGTCTGCAGCCACTGCAGTCCACAACCGCTGTCATCCTCAAACTATTTCCTCTGTAGGTGGGGGGATAGGTGCGCACTTCTGCTTTTGCAGCTCTCTTCACAGGACTTTTCAATCAGCTGAGCCTCCTTTCCTTCATCTCTCTCTCTTCTGGATGGTGTCACACCTTCCTCTGGTGTCCTGAGCCCCAGAGAAACCCTCCAGACAGTCTCCACCTATCCTCCAGCTATTTTTTTCCTAGGAAAGAAGTGATCCCTCTGCCTCTCTAACCCTCCAACTTCCTCCCTGAATTTTTAACATCAATAGGTGGCTTAGTTCTAGTAATGAAATAGTCTAAGATGTTCTGTTTCCTTTATAATGTCCACACATCACCAGCAGCTTAAAATAGTAATTATTTTGTCCTTTATTTATTTGTATAATTTTAAAACATAAAGGATCTTAAAAAAAAAAAACAAACCAAAACAGCAGTAATGCAGCCTTGGGGGGAAAGCATGGAAAAATGAATCCTAAGGCCTTTGAACTCTGGCTCACCCTCACTTTAACAACCCAACATCATGACTTTCTGATGGCTATTAAAGAATGTTGATAGAAATGGGTAGACGTTTTAATTCCAATACCTTGCAGTCAGGGGGTCCATTACAATTACGCTGACCTGCCATCTTCTCCACCAGGAGTTTCTTTTGAACTTTACGCACCACTCCCTCCCCCCCAACTTGATTTAGTCATAGGATTCTCCCAGGCATTAACGACCACTTTGAGAAATCGGCTTAGGGATTTAAAATTTTTAAAAAAAGCAATTAATACTTATGAATGCTTGTTTCAAATGCAATAAATTGTGTATTTAATGTATTTTAATTTCTCCAAAAATTGAAAATTCCTATTTCAGGCATCAAGGTTTTTTGACTTATTGTGTTTTTGTTTTTGAAGTGACTCTGTTCAATTCTGGGATACAATTCTTCTCATATATTCCTAGTAGTTATGACCCAGGAATGTATTCTTACTCTCTCTGTCTGGGCACAGTTTTACTAGAATCCTGGGCAGAGTGGAAACATCAGTTGAGAAAGTAGAGCACAATGTTTTTTGTTGTTGTTGTTCAGGCTGTTACTGTTATGGCACCCAATACTCTCTGGCTGGATTCTGGCTCCTGGGAACAGAAGCATAAGCAGGAGTGAAACCAGAGAACAAAAAGAGTTATTTGTAACATTGCCAGAAATAGTTAGACTAATAAAGTCTTCTTCCAAGTCTCTCCTCATTGTGGATTTTCTGTATCCTTATACAAAGAGGGCATTGAAACAACATTAGCACAGGCTTCATTTGGTCAAATGTAGGAACATACCAGGTGGCTCAAAAATCCTTTCTTTCCTCCCACATGTACCTTGGAGTTGCAAACCATAATGGCCAAATGTCAATTTTCTAGTTCCATACTAAGGAACATGCTAAATATCATCCTATGACTCTTGGTAATTATGTATAGAATTATCCAAGGCTAACAAAATTGAAAAAAAAAAAATGAAGGACAATGTGTGTGTTGGTTTGGCAAGAGTTTGAGAGCTAAAGAATGTTAAATTTATGTCAAAATAAAACTTTGAATTAAATCCGTGTTCTTATTTCCATTTTTAAAGAAGTCAAAAATATATATGCATCTTCCACCGTAAGTAGAAACACATCCCTTATTCTTTCATACCAAGAATTCTCATCCCCTTTTCTGCCTGACATACACCACAAAAGCCTTTGACAAGGAAAGCCATGGGCAGCCCAGATACAACCGGATAAAACAGCAAAAGTGACTTCCATCTGTTGGGGTGTCACATTCACCAGGCGTAGTGCTAAAGGCTCATTTGATCCACCTTACTCTTCTCCACAGAGCTCCATGAGCCCGGATCTGTTATCCACTTCACGTCCCAGATGAAGGAACTGAGGCTGAGACACATCCACGAACATGTCAGGAACACCCCTAAGTGACAATCCTGCAACCCAGGCCCAAGTCTACTAGCAAAGCTTGTGTTCTTAACCACTGGTCTCCAGGATGGACATGGCAGCTGCCGAGAAGCAACTGTGCTGTCAATTACACAGCCGTGTATTAACCACATGTGGCATGGTCAGCTCTGGGTGAAGCACAGAATGCTAAGCTTCTTCCCTGACAGAACTAAGAATCAGTTGAGAAGACAAGACTAACCCACCAAGTGTCCTGAACTTCGGATGACAGTAATGCAGTGGTGTGGTTCCTTCGTACAGTTCATAAGCTTTGAGGACACCAGAGCTGGACGCCAATGCACACGTGAATGCTCGGCCACGGCTGGCTTGTTAAACTGGAGTGCATTGGGGTATGCAGCACAGAAAGAAGGAGGCCGCTTCGGGGTGAGGGCAGCTTCCGGGGACCTAGATCTGGATGCTCTAAATCCACCAGGTCCAGAGATGAGATCCTCCGGGATGGAGTTTCACCACAGAAGGTGACAATCGAAGTGCCCAAAGGAAGGAATGAGGCAGGCTCCCTGGCATGCCCCACTGCCATTCCAAGTTATGGAGATGGCCAGAGTACCAGGAGAACATGCCTTAATTAGCTGCGACTCTCCAATCACCAGCAGTACCTGAATAGTGAAGTAATCAATACCACCCCAAAAAAGCTTTAACAGAAGAATATTTCAGCTCTATAACAGTGTTATAGTTTCCACAGAATATTTGATTTTAAAATATCAGTAAAAATAAGTATTTTTCACATATCTTCAACAGGAGTGGATATTGCTCTGCCAGGGATGTTCCAGATTACACAGAAGTAAATCTCTAAGTGAATCCAGTACTTGATGGAGAAGATATACTATGAGTATTTAACATTAGGAAAGTAAATAATGCTACCACTTCAGTAAGTTAATCGCATTTCTACCCAAATTCCTTTCTACAGTAAATAAAAAACAGAACTGTGTCTCAGTTTATTTTGGATTCCAAAGTAGAAGGAAGGTCGAGGATGTTCACAGCAGTGCAGACTTTCAGTGAGAAAACTGCTCTTGTGCCAAGACAAGAGCTCAGATTCTAGACCTGCCATGTTCTCTAGGGAACTTCACCCAGAAAGAAGTCAAACGTCATAGGACATGGCCCCAGCTCGGCAACTGGGTGATCTTGAGTAAATAACATCTCTCCAGGTCTCAGGTTCCACATCTGAAGAAGGAGTGCCCTTCGAGTCCTAACAAATAAATGGACTCCAGCAGATCTCCTAGGAGCTGGCAGTTCTTGGGGACTTGCTGTGCCAGGCATTGCTCTAAGTAGCTTTACAGGGATCCATTCTGACCATAGCCTTTCGGGGTAGGTCCAGTCCATCTTAAACGAGGACACAGAAAGCTTAGACATGCTGTCCAAGGACACAGAGACGGAAAGGGAGAAAGCCCAAATTCCAATGCAAATAAGATGCTCTTAACCATTGCACTCCTCTGCCTTTTTGAAACAGGAAAGGCAAGGTAACGTGCATATATTTTAATTATGTATTATAATATCCAGTGGATGCTTCCAAATCTTTCTTGCTAGCCCTCTAAATTGCAACAATCTTTCCTACAGAAAATTACAGTTTTTTTTCCCCGGCCTTTGTTTATACCTCAGTTAAATTGTAACTAAAATGACTTAGTGAATTACTGGTTGCAAATTGCAAATATTTGCAAAGTAAGATTTTCCTGCATGTACAGAAATGTAGAAAAGATGTATCTTTAGCAACCTCTACTCCATTGTCTCTGGACATGCATCTCTTCCCATCTGGCCACAGAATTACGGAAATAGAGAACATATGCACAGATTTTCCTGTTCCTTAGAGAAAATGATGGGCATGTTTATCTGTTTTCTCTATCCTTTATCCCTAATGATGCTGAAGGATTGACTTCTCCCCACTGGCATTACTCCATCCCACTGGGGGTGCTGAAAATATCTGAAATAATAAAAACGGTTTCCCTCTACAAATGATTGGGTTTTTTTTTTTGTTTGTTCGTTTCTGTGTCTAGGAAGAATTAAGATTCTTTCCCAGCCAATGTATAGATAAAAGAAACACTCTAATAGATCTGTCCCCAGGAAAAAAGAAATCTGATGTGGGAAAACTGAGTGGTAAGGGAAAGTTCTTATGGTTATTGTTTTTAAAGATCTAGCTCATCAAATCACCATAAAAACATGAAGGTGGACAATATTCTATGTCAAAATCATACATATTTCCCTATTTTATAAAGTATATATTCTTTTACTAATGTCAATAGCATGTCCAAAAACAAAAACAAAAATTAGTTTGGTTGCAATATTTGACTTCTGAACCCTATTGTAGATAACAGACTATAGTTAATAGCACAGTTATAAAATTTTTCTTTCACAAATTATAACAAAGATAACAAAAAAAAATTTTTTTTAAGAATAAGAAAAATTATAGGAATTAATTTCTTCTATTCTAGTCGAAATAATATTGACTATTTCTAATTATAAATTTTAGCCAAAACAAATCTTGCTGGGGCCAGCTGGTTTTGTGACAAACTGAAAATTATTTATGTCAACTTTTCCTCACAATGACAGGCCGATTTTGAGAAATGCTAGTTGATTTGGGACATAATACATGACAATGGATTTAATTCCACGAAAGCGTTTTCCTGCTTTGAGTAATGAGAACCTGTTCTGAAAAACTAAGACTTACAACTCAAACTTTGGTCTCCCTAGTTCTAAGCTTTGTAAGCCCGGGGTCAAGGTGATTTTGCCCAACACACCCCTGTACTAGCCCCTCCCTGACATGTCATAGGCACTCGATAAATGAATGAGGAAGACTTTATAAATCAGATTTTTCATGAAAACCCTTTTATGATAAGCAACAGAACTATTTTTCATATTTCTAAGCAGAATAGTACAATTCAAGACATGCTACCATGTGTTTTATTGACATTTTTTCATGTCTTCAGATTTTAACAAATATGGGACCAAGCCTATATTATAGCTTTTTACATAGAAAATAACCAGTTCAGCAAGCTGTGACATTTCAAGTCAGGATTTATTTTTATAGCCTAATAAAATACCTTGAGGACCGCTTTCACGTCATGATTAGAATGCAGAATCATGGATTGACCGTATATTGAGATTAAATGGAATCGCTTTGTGACAATGCCAGTTAGAGGATACTAAATCAAAATGAAGCACTCCTCTTCCTTTTTGAGATTTCAAATCACCTCATGTAAAGGCATTTACGTACAGCGATAACGAAATCACCAGGTCCTTGGAATATTCTAGAATTGCTTTGCAGTCCAAATGTTCTAGGAGCCTAGGGATGCCTGTGAAGACAATCGCCAGACTTTTCTGACAAGGAGAACTGACGAAAATCTAATAGAAATCAAAATCAGGCAGATTCAGGGGAAAGAAGGAACCGGTCCAAGATTTCAAGCAGCAAAAATAGATTTGCTTAGCTCCTGAATTACATCAGAGCTCGGCTATTCTAGTAAATTGTTTTAAGGTGGAAACCCCCGGCAGGGCCTAAAAAGAGCTATTTCTATATCCCGAGGTAGACCTAAGGGGAGGCCCGGTCTGATCAGTGAACCCAATCCCTCTCCACGTCAACACAGTTCTAATTTAGCACCATTCCATCTTCAAACGTTTCTACTCAACCATCTTTGACAATCTGGGTGGATAATATTTTTTGGAAAGCAAAGATCGTGGTTTTCCTATCACTGAAAGCAAAATAGAAATGAGCTGTTGGAGCTCAGAATTGTCCTATTCCTTCCGAAGATCAAGTTTGGAAGGGCAGTGCCCCATTTCTGGCAGGCAGGTCCCACTTCTGAATCCATGCTGCAGCCCCACTCTGGGGCCTCCAGCTGCAGTAGCGTCTCTGCCAGAGCAAGCCACCTTCCCTGATTCTGAACCTTTCTGCAAAGCTCATCACCTCAAAGGAAACGTATTAATAGTAGCAATCAGACCAGGGGCCATATATATTGGAAAAACTGGATCCGCTTCACTGTCCCTGGGCACACACCATGGAAAATGCCCTCTTTGTGCTTAAAATGGATTTAGCCGAATGCAAGGGAACGTATTGATTAATAATGGGAAAATCAAGCTGTATGAATAAGTTCTTTAAAAGGATACCACTCTAGCATTTGTGCCAATTGAAACGCAACATAAATACAAAGGAAGAAAAGACAAGTTAAAGAAAGGTGCTTTAGGCTTGACCAGACTTAATCTCTAAGCGCCCTCAAGAGTATCTATGTCAACAAGGTTAGAACTCTGTGTCATAGAGAATAAAGTGGTGGGGGGGGGGGGCAGGTAGAGAAACTTCACATTTGTCTTTAAATATATTAACAGTGCTATAAATAGACCATCACCTGCTCACCCTTTCCATTTAGAGGAGAGCAAGCCAGATGGGTTTGAATTACAGATTCAAGAGGAGCACATGCAGAAATGTCTTGACAGAAGAGATTTCCAGAGGAAAACTCTGACATTGTATTCTTCCCTTCAAGGAAAGGGAGAAAATTAAGACAGCTTTGGAGACCTTGCTTGCCAAGAAAGCTGAAGATTGCCGGAAGTCCTTTCCAGGCACAAAAGTAGTAAAGAGAGGTGCAGGTGCCTTCAGCAGCACCCAAGGCTGCTTGCACCAGGAGGGTCTCAGGGCTGCCCCCATGCACGCCCACAGGTCAAGAGTCAAGAGGTGCTCTCTGCTCCACCCTGCAGAGGTAAAGCCCTGTTGGTGATCTGTGACATCACCGCCTCCTCCTTTCCGGGTTCCACTCTTTCTTTCCTTAAGTGATTTGTGTAACCAGGGGAAAAGAGAAAACCTTATTTTTTAAAGAACCCCATGATGGTAATAAGTTTTCCCATGCGTAATATTTGAGCACCATCTGGCTCAGAATCTCCCAAACAAATTGCCAAATACCAACGACAGCTATTTTGTGCGCTTGGTGAAACAGAAGTACGCATCCCTTCCTCGGCTCCCAGGCACACAAACACACGGGCGCACGTCTGTTTCCTAAGCACACACGAGATACACTCAGCGGAGACATCCCCCGGTCAACCGCGGACCAAAACCTCCCCGGACAGGCGGTGCCTCCCACCAAACCTGCACACGCATGTCACAGGCGGGCAAAACTTTGAGCCACACACCAACACATCGCTTCGCAGGAAGTTGACTGCCGTCTACAGATGTCCCCTCCCGGGGGGGGGAGCGAGCCAAGGGTTTCTACTTGGAAAATAGAAACGGGCAAAATGGACATCAGCTATGGCGTTGCACGATGCCCCAGGGATGAAATCCACTTGAATATTCCGTACAAAACAGTCAACACGGTTGACCCCTCTCTGGGAGAGCAGCAAACTAACAGGACCTCCAAAATGCTGCTTACTGGGCAAACCAACTGCTCCCACTGGGTCAAGGCCGCCAGCACGTTCTGCTTTCTGGGGCTGCACGGGGTCGTAGTTAAAAGGCAAAGACGTGCCCTAGCGGCCTCTGTTGCTTCCCTTTCTAGTAACCACTTTTCCAAGGCTTTGCCCCGGTCCCCCGCACCCCGGAATGCCAGCGCGGGGACGGGGCGGCGGAAAGGGGTGCGCGGCGGAGAGCGCGAGCCGCGCGGCGATGGGGACCTCGGGAGAGCCCGCCGATTGCGCCCGCTCGCCAGCCCGCAGCGCCCGCCCCGGGGCGCGGGGAGCGCACAGCCGCCCGCCCCGCGCCGCCGCCCGGCGAGCACGCGGGCAACTTTACTGCGGGCAGAGGCTCCCCGGGAAACTTTTCTGTTGCCCGCGGCCCGGGCCGGGACCGATGTCCACGACGGGCCCGGCGCGGACCCGAGGCGCGGGGCGGGGGCGCGGGCAGGGGGGCGCGGGGCGCGGCGCGGCCACTCACCAGCCCGAGCGCGAAGAAGACGGCGAGCAGGGCGAGGCAGGCGCCCATGACGATGAGCAGCAGGAAGAGGACGAGCGGGTGCTGCTGGCTCATGCAGGAGTAGGACTCGTAGAGCCAGTCCCGCGGCCGCCGCAGCCCGTCGCCGCCGCCCGCCGCCGCCGCCGCCGCCGCCTCGGCGCGGTCCCGCAGGTAGCGGCGCCGCCGCATCGCCTCCCGCCACATCGGGCCGGCCGGCGGGGCGCGCGCGGGGCCCGCTCCACCCCCGGCCCGCCGTCCGCGCCGCCTCTCGGCCCGGCTGCGGCGCCCGCGAGCTGCGCGCTGGGGCCGCGGGCGCGGGCGGAGCTCAGCCCCCCGCGGGGCGCGCGGACGCGGGCGGGGACCGCCGGCTGCCGCGGGGCAGCTGCGGGCGCAGCCGCGCCAGGGGCGGGCTCGACGGGAGGGGCCCCCGCCGCCCGGCCCCCCGAGCCGGCGCCGACCCTCCCCTCGGCCCGGCTTGGCCCCACCCCACCCCACCCTGGGGCGCGCGGGGCTCCCCCCGGCCTTCGCCGCCCGCACCCCGGCCTCCAGCCCAGGGGCGGGGCCGCCCCCTCCGCTGCCCCCCTCTCCGGGAGCTGCGGGGAGGGAGCGCCCACCCTCGCGTCCCCCCTCTTAGAGGGTTCTTGGAAGGAGGGGCGGCGGCAACCCCCACTCCTCCTCTCCGCTCTCTCAGGGCACAGTCAGCGGGGAGGGGCCACAGCCTTCTGCCCCCCCAACCTCTCTCGAGTTTTCTTGCCCTCCGCCCCGCTGTCTTAGAGACAGCCAGAAGGAGCGGGGTCACCCCCTCCCGCGCACTCCCCCCCACCTCGGCGGCGGGGCGCCCACCCTCCCTGCTAAAATCCAGAGCAGGGGAGGCCGTCACCCCTCGGCCCACCCTCCCGGGCCGAGCCCGCGGGGGCGTCCCCCTTTGCATCCCCGTGGGCAGGGGCGCCCCAGCTGTCTCTGGTCATCTCAGCTCCGCTCCCCTCTCAGGGGCGGCGGGGACTTTCCTGCGGGGGCGGCACGGCGCTGGGCGGCGGCGCGGAGACCCCGGAGCCGGGAGCAGCCCCTCCAGTGCGCAGCCGAGGAAGCGGTGCGGTTGCGTGGAGCGCCCCCGCTGCTTCCTCGGGGACACCGGCTCCCTTGCGCCCTGGCACGTGCAGCTGAGGTCACGCCGCGGGGCGACGATTTCCCGTGCAGGAGGCGGTCGGGGCCGCCCTCTGGCCGCGTGGCAGTCCCGCCGCTGCCCGCTCTGACCCGAGCGTGACAGGGCGCCTCTGGCACGCGCCCCTTCCAGGGCCACCTTGGGCGCCAGAGACGGGGCTGGAGCCGCGCGGGCAGAGTGTCCGCTGCTGGAAGCCACTGGCTTTCGTCCTGGGCGAGGGCGACGCCCAAGACGCCACCCTCCTAGGGGCTTCCTCCGGTTCAGGAGTCTTCCGGGCCGGCACCCACAAACTCCATCTCAGCCACCCCGCCTGCCCCTGATGAACCCAAGATAGTGACCCTCCTGTCCCCTGCCTTCTGGGAGCAGCCCGGGGGCCCTTCCCAGGCCCCTGCTTCCCTGGAAAGGCCAGCCCCAGGGCTGAGCTCTGGGCCGCCTGAGGCCCCAGAATCTTCCAGAGCTGCCCCGCCGGCTGCCCGGCCCTCTCCTGAGCTGGGTAACTGCTTGACCTGTGACCACAGGGCCCAGCCGTGCACTGCGATGGGAAGTCGGTGCCATCCGGGGGACGGGGGGCCAATTCCAGCAGAGGGTGAGCTCTGCCGGGGGTAGGGGTCCGAGCACTGAGGGGCCCTGGTCTCAGGGGCGCGTCCAGGACACGGAGTCCTTGGCCGAGGATCTCAACTCTCCAGGCTCCATCCTCCTGCTGGAGTCACGGCAAGGAGGGAACCTGGAGGAGGCAGTGGGTGGGGGGTGGGGAGGGTCCCCCGGAAAACCCCCTGTTGGCCCACTGCCCTTCCTCCCGCCTCCGCGCCAGAAGCAAACTCTTGGCTCCGGGTCTGGTCGATGTCACCCCACCGCTGGGACGGGGGTTATTCCAATCTCCTGCAGGACCCGCTCCCACAGGTCCAAACCCGTTTCCTGGGCTCCAGTCTTTCTTTGGAACCGAAGGGAGAAACGTGGCTACTGTGCTCCCAGATTTTAAGTGTTTGGTGATTGTGAGAGCTGGCTCCAGTGATGGCACTGCCACCTAGGACCTTTGCGGATCTAGGACTGATAACTGAGAGGGAAGCCGGGTAGAGGGCCAGGTGGACACCGCTTCCTATAGGTTCATTTCAGCCGTTCCTCCTTCTCAGTTCAGGGGCTTCCTGGGATGCGCAGTAGCTCCCTTCCAGTTCCTTCCTGGCTGGCTCCAGACTCCTCATTCATCTCCCCTGCGGTTCCCGCTGCGCTTTTACCCCTCGTACTGATAGAGTCTGCTTTTGCCCACTCGGGAAGGAAGTAAAGGTAAATAATAGGTAATTTAGGTTTAAGAAAAACGAAGAGATGAAAGGAAAGTAAATGCTTAAATTAATCCCTTTCTCCTTTTTAGGGCAACTGGAGTTTTCCTAACACCCAGTATCTGTACCCTGCACATACTCCTCATATGGAGAGGGGGCTGTTGTGAGGCTGTGGGGAGATTTTAACGTCTGATGGCGAAATGAAATGAGACACTCCTTTGCGAGGAGGGAATTTTAGATTTGACTCTTAATAGAATTTTTTTAATCACTCATTCCTTCATTAATTCCCTTAACATATTCTGTGCCTCCTGTATGCCAGATGTCCAGAAAAAAAGGGGGGTGGGTGGGAGGGACCCTGCAAGCTTTGTAGGAGTTTCCAGTCTAGTGTGAGCAGTAGAGCTACGGAAAGCAAACAGTGAGCAAAATCAACCCCCTCCTCCCACTGCAACTGAAATTCTCCATCATAGGCAAAGCTTTTGGGGGGAATATAATCTAAAGTTCAGGCCTATTATCTGGCTCCTTGGAAGCTTTGATATTATTATTTTGATTGGGGGGCTCTCCTTTCCTGTTGATATGGGGGGGGGCCTCTGTTACTACTTTATGCTTAACGCAAAAAGTGAGAATTAGGATAATCATGATAGTTATTCTTTCCGTGGTTCAGAGTCAATTGCACCAAGCGTGTCTTTTTAAAAGCTCAAAAAATTTTTTATTTGATAAACAACAACAACAACAACAGTCCACAGCAGCTTGAAGGGGAATGAAAAGTGCCCCTCAGAGTGGAGCCTGGAAGAAGGACCCCGAGGAACGCGCGAGTCCATTTCCACGCGCTCAGTGAGGACTGCCACACGCGGGCACGGCGCGGGAAAGCAAAGGGGTCCTCCCACGCATCCACTGCAGATCGAGTTATCTGTGACAAAACGCACACACACACAAAATCCCCCCGTGGAAACTGCCTGGGCCTGAGGGGTTTAAGGAAAAGCGCTGGGAAGGCGCATTCCCTCCCCGCGCCGCTAGAGGGCAGCGCCGGGGCCCCGCGGCCTGGGGCGTCAAGCGGGGCCCGCGCGCCCCGAGATCCTTCCCCAGCTGCGAGCGAGGGCCCTCGTTTCCATTTCGCACTGGGTTCCGCAAATCCTAAGTACGCGGCCGGTCCTGCGAGCAGCTCGACTCAGGAGCCCTTGCAGGCTGCGGCAGGGGAGCCCCGGGGCGCGGGCCGCGGTCCAGGCGACGGGACGGCCTGACTAGGCGGCGGGTCAGGAACGGGCTGCAGGACGCGTGTGCGCGTCGATGGAACTGCTTTGCGAGCCACCCAACCCCTAGTTCCTATTTCAAAAACAGTTAGGTCAGCTCGGTCAGGAAGGGCGCCGGCGAGCTCTTCCCGGAGACCCCAGAGCCCTGGCGGGGAGGGCAGGTGCGCCCACCTGCAGCCTGCGTGCCAGGGCCGGAGCCGCCGGGTGCCAGCCCCGATGCCAGCCCGCAGGCTGCGGAGCGCAGGGGGGCTGCTTCCCGGAGACCCCAGAGCTCTGGCGGGGAGGGCAGGTGCTCCCACCTGCAGCCTGCGTGCCAGGGCCGGAGCCGCCGGGTGCCAGCCCCGATGCCAGCCCGCAGGCTGCGGAGCGCAGGGGGGCTGCTTCCCGGAGACCCCAGAGCTCTGGCGGGGAGGGCAGGTGCGCCCACCTGCAGCCTGCGTGCCAGGGCCGGAGCCGCCGGGTGCCAGCCCCGATGCCAGCCCGCAGGCTGCGGAGCGCAGGGGGGCTGCTTCCCGGAGACCCCAGAGCTCGGGCGGGGAGGGCAGGTGCGCCCACCTGCAGCCTGCGTGCCAGGGCCGGAGCCGCCGGGTGCCAGCCCCGATGCCAGCCCGCAGTCTGCGGAGCGCAGGGGGGCTGCTTCCCGGAGACCCCAGAGCTCGGGCGGGGAGGGCAGGTGCGTCCACGCGCAGCTGCGTGCCAGGGCCGGAGCCGCCGGGTGCCAGCCCCGATGCCAGCCCGCAGGCTGCGGAGCGCAGGGGGGCTGCTGCCCTCCGCGGTCGCTTCCCTCTTTGGCAAATACATCACTAAAATGCATATAATAAAACATGAACAGTATGTCAACAGATTCATTATCACCAGGAAATATGTTTTGTGTACCTAGATAACATTTACGTTTTTGTTGAGCCAGAGTCTGGGAATACCCAAATCCCCCAACCACAGCCAGCTGGCGCCGACGGTTTAACTCTTTCCCCGCGCCAAGGAACTCTTGCAGATGAGTTTTTCGAGCATGGAGAAAAGCTTCCTGAACGTGACATTAACACATTCATTTTCTTTCCACCCTGTGCCAGCTGACCTCCTCGTGCCTCTGAAAGACCCTGCTTCCTTGGCTCGTTTGAAGAATTGTTTCTTAAGGGACAAAACTGTGATCAACAGTTTATGGAATCATTTAAAAATTCTCATTTCAGGTAAATCATTGGGATGTTTGGTCCCAAATATATGAGAGAATAGCGCAGGTATTTCAAAATAGACTTTTCACAAAATCCTGCTGCCATTACCAAAAAGTTCATTGCTAGTACTTTTTGCAAATCCACAGACACAACAGAATTCCTCCCATGAGCGCTGGGAAGAGTGAGAAGAGGTTAATGGCTAAACAGTTTCTAGTGCATCTACAACTTTGTGAGAGGTATTGATTTTTCTAGCTCTTGCGCAGAAAACGTGACCTAAAAAGCAGTGACTCACCCAGTGGGGACAAGAGCTTGAGATTTGTTGCACAGAGTGTTACAGGAAGAAGCAGCTTATTAAGCAAGCTTAAGTGGATAGTTCAGATACCTTGACTTTTATTTTTATGCCCTGTAAGTCTCCTGTAAAATAGTTAATGAAAGAATAAATTAATTACACTCTAACAAGGAAAAATAATGACTTTGAGGAACAAGAAAAAGTGTCTATGGCAAACAATACCATGACATAGTTCATAACAATTTTTGCCCAATTCTACCTCCCTCATGATTCAGATTACTTAGATTAAGACTTTAAGAAACTCTATCACTGTTTGATTTATGATTTTGTTTTTGATTTTGAAAATAAATCAAGCTCACTGCTTGTATTTATTCCACATGATGTTATAACAATTGTCAAAATTCGTATAATAATATCCTTAAAGTATTTGGTTTTGTCTCATGTCTGGTTGAGCTTCTGTGGATTTATCTGTAAACTAAGAAAAAGACCAGTTATTCTAAGGCTCTTTCTAAAATGTTTATACTACCCTGTGCTAGGTAACAGATAGATTTTAATCAACATTTTTTAGATCAAGGGAAAAAAACCACAACAATAATATATGTAAGCATGTAAAAAGGTTGTTAAATTATATGTAAGTATTGCAAAGCAACTACTATTCCCTTAGGTATAAATGCAAGAAATAAAAATATATTAGCGATATTTCCTGCCAACTTAGAAGACACACACAAATCTTATTTTTGTATCAGTGTGGTCTGTCTTCTCTCAGTAGGAGATAAGCTCGGTAAGGGCAAGATATTTTTGTCTTATTTGTTCACTGTTGTATCCCTATCACCTGAAACTTACAACACACATAGCTAGTGCTTAATAAATATTTGTTAGATGAATAACTGAATGAATGAGTACAGGCAGACACAAGACAACTTCATTCTTTTTAAAAGAGCATACAATTGAAAATAATGCTAGCAGATTACTTTAACCAGAATTTGATTTGATAGATTTCCCAGGTGCTAAAGTAGTCATATAAATGTTTGCTATTGGTATGATATTAAATAGTATACTCCACTCTCTTGAAAACTCACATTTTCAAATCAGAACATGGCAAGATTTCCATGAAATAGTAAACAACTATTACTATCTATTCCATTCAAGCAATAGAGTGAAGGGCAATAGCATATATAAGGTGAGATAGTGAAGAAATAACCATAATATACATGTGTCCAGGAAGAGAGATTGCTGGATAAAATACCATCTGGGATTGGATTTTATCAAGAGAAAATGGCATCTAACACTCTAAGTTCCCAATAATATATCACAGGCAAAACAATTCCAAGTAATATCAGGGTAGACTCCGAAGGATTTTTAGGGATCTACTTAGAATCCTGTCCTTTCTGCATCGTAACCATGGTTAAGAACTTGACAGGAAGCAAGCAGGATTAGGACAGAGTGAGATGTGCTAACCCCACATGTGATAACTAATCACAAAACCCAAATCCTGGAGGGGAGCAGATGTAGCTCAGTGGTTGAGTGCCTGCTTCCCATGTATGAGGTCCTGGGTTCAATTCCCTGGGACCTCCTTAAAAAGGGGGGGGGGTATTTTTTTTTTTTTAATCCAAATACTGGAAATGGGAGAATGAGATGAAGAGAGGCAGCTCAGAACATGTTTGTGTGGGTTGTTGGATTTTTTGGTTACTGCTAGCATTTTTGAAAAAGTCATATTTATAAATTTAATTTCAAATATTATGACCACTGTATCTATAGACTGAGATGCAGGTTTGTATTATAAATGCAGGAACATTTGCTTTTAAATGAAGATTCCAAACAGAACCTGAGTAGTTTTGTTTGTTTTGGTTAAGTAGCACAGTCCTTCAGTATCTGATATGTAGAGAGATACCCTCCTACTTAAGTTATTAGAAGCTTCCTCTCCAAATAGTGCTCCGACACAGTCTATAGCACACCTAGGGGACAAATCAGAACTGAATTCACCATCCACATCCTACCAAACTTTTTCCCTTCCTCCTTGGTCCATCTGCAGCACAGCTGAGCTAGAATCTTAGACTTGCTCTTACTCTGCCAGCCTCCCACAGCCAAGAAACCATCGTTCCTGCCAATTGATCTCACTCAGTTCTCTGCAGCCTCGCCCTCCCATCATAGATCTGAATCTCTTGCTTGTCTGGCTGCCCTCTCAAATCCATCTTCCCCATGTTCTGTCTAAAACAGAAATCTGATTATGCCCATCACCTATGCCAGAAAATCCACTGCCTGCTGTGGGATGCAGAAGGCAAGAGCATGCTTGCAGCAGTTCTGCTTACCTCTCTAGGGTCTACATACCACCTGCCTAAGCCCTAGATACAGTGACCTGCAGGGAACACCCTGCGGGGCCCCCACCCCACCTGTTTCTGATCCTGCGCAGCTGCCCCTTCCTTTGTCTGGAACTGCACTCCTGGCTCGCACACAGACCCACCGTCCACGCAGCCTCCACTTCCCTTGGTAGCTTCACCTGGGAATTTCCTCGACCTTCCCACCACCGACCTGTTCTCAGCACCAACTGCCGATGAAAATGCTATTTCCATTTTGCTTTTTTTTTAAGCAAGACCCTGTTGTCAAATAACGCCTTGGGTATGGGGAGCGTCGAGGGAAAGACCTTTGGAAAGGCTTCTTAGGAGTGCCTCATAGTGGGTGACGTGCCTCCAGGCTCATTCTGCAGTTCATTATTATAAAAGCATGAGTACTGGCATCGATATGGACAAGGGTTTCTAAACACTGAGTTTTTAAAAATAGAATGTTTAAACACATAGATGAATAGTGACTAAATTTTAATTAAAAATAGTTAAAGGAAATTCTGTAGCAGTCATATTTGGTATCTCTAAAGAAGAAACAATTGAACCTTCCTGAAATAGAATCTGCTTTCTCCTGCACAGGGGCCCTCCAAAAGGCGCTTTTCTCCTGTCCTTCAGTGCAAGGTGGCTTCTGACGCGTTGCTGGGGAGGCTCCCGGGCTCACGTGGCCTTAGGCTGAATAACCTTGAAGTGGCCAACTCGCGTTGACGTGCCGGCTCTATCCAGACAGGTTATATTTACATTGTTACTGGGGAACACGGAAGACATTTTCATGCTCAGCAGCCTAAGGAATAAAACGGCAATCTTAGCCTAGACCCTCCTGATTGCATTACAGTCTAATAATTAATACATGAAATAAAAATCTGTCTTCCGTGCGGCAGGGGAGCAGCTCTTCAACTTACTGCTAAATGTATTTTTCCTGACAGCCAACAAATGGGGAGCTGAGCTTAAAAAATATTTAGATATTTTAAAGGTATTAATAATAAAATACTTGGACTAAAATATAGAAAACAGATAGCAGATTTAGAACTTGATCAATATGGAATCAAACTGGGTTAGAACAAATTAGTTCAATGCATCTGCCTTCTTAACTCATGCAGTCTGGAATTTAGATATCCATTTAGAGCAAGGTTTTTGGTTTTCTTATATGAAAACAAAATTAAACAATTATATTTACTTTCCAACTTTGCAAATACTAAAAGGAATTACGTCTGTTCTGGAAAAAAATTGTTACAAGTCTAAGCTATAGCTAGCTCCCTTTTATTAAACTTCTCCACAGATGCTGTAGAAAATAACCACTAACCTCTTTCAGTGGTATTTTATAGGGAAACTAAAGGGATAAGAAAGTTGTGGTGTGGCACAAGGTGCCACGAGTGTGAGCTAACTGACTAGCATGTAACAAAATCAGCTTATCCCACTGATTCTCACGCCACTCGTTGGATTCTCCTTTCAGTTTGATACCTCCAGGATGTTTTCCTTCCTGTGAGTACAGTATTCTTCACTCAATATTCAGCCTCTTTTCTGCTTAAGGTGCTAACAGATAGAAATCGTGTTTCACTGAATTACATCTAAACAAAAGTGAGAAATGAAAAATTATAAAGCGTATTTTTTGTACTTATCCTGGTACTTGGACTTCTTTCAGAATCATCTCTGTGTACTAAAACACAAATTATCACAGGGATTTGTATGAAGAAGTGTGTGGAATTGCCTTGTGGGTGTATTTCCCATCAAATACATTGTCACAATGCAAAACAGGAGTGGATACTGGTTCTAGCCAACCCTTAAGCCCAGCGGTTTTCAGATGAGTAGAATTTGGGATTTTTAAGTTTTATTACATATTTAAAGGATGATTACTTATACTTGTTCATAATCTTTCGATCATTGGGCCCAAGATTCATAAATTGTCATTCATACACTTTACGGTATAAGGCTTTAGGAAAAGGGATACATCTGTTTAAGCTATTCTGATAACCTGATGACCCGCAGCCATGTTTTCATATAATTAATTAATTTATTCTCTTTACAGTGAAATACATGTAATCCTTTAATACCTTGAGTTTTCCTGTTTCTCTGAATTAGTTATTTCTGTGTCTTTTGTTGTTGTTGCTGTTGTTGTTTGAGTTACGGGGACCAGCGATTGAACCCAGGATCTTCTCCTGTGTGGAAAACCAGCTCTCAACCGCTAAGCCGCACCGACTCCCCTGATTCAGTTCCCTCTGTTTGTTCATTGCTTTGCTTATTGTTTGCTCATTGTTTTCCTCGTTTTTTTTTTTTTTGCTCATTCTTTTATTCCTTGCTCAATTTTTTTTTGTTTTTGCTCATTGTCTGCTGCTTGTTTGTTTGTTTTCTTTAGAGCCACAGAGAACTGAACCCAGGACTTCCTGTGTTGAAGGTGGGCACGCAACTGCTTGAGCCACATCAGCGTCCCCCTAGCTCTTTCTTAATTAACTGAAAACTGATTGCTCTCCCACCCACTTCTCAAGAAGGATTCATGGTTTGGTGACAACCCCCTGATTGTAATAATTTAAATAGTGCTTAATTAAGAAATAAATTCCAACTATTTTGGAAATAGGTGAGTTATAAATTTCAATTCGTCATTAGTGGGAGACAGAAACTAAGGCTAATTAAGAGAGAGCTATTTTTAAAATGGTTAATGAGCATGTAAGAAATCCAGCCTTGGTTATTTTCGAGTACATGCTTAGTTTTTGAAACATGAGTTTAGAAGTGATACTAAGCTAAGCCCGCTGCGAGTATGGGCAGCCTCACAGAAGCTGCTGGGCTGGGGTAACTGAGAGGCAGAACCTCTGGGCTGCACAGCTGAGGGTGGAGAGCCCTGAACTTGGAAGAGAGATGGCTCCAGATGTGGCAAAGTCCCACACGCTTTGAGGTGCTTCACGAGCGCCTTCACTGCTGGGCAGGGAGGAGAGAAAGTCCGTGTAGTTCAGTGGAGTCATCAGCTGGATTCTGTACTAGAACCACTTCCTTGGGTAACCCAAGCTCCGACAGGGTGGGGAAGCAGGCCCACTTTCAGGATCTGGTATGCTTTACCCAGATTTCAACTAAGTGGCATGGAAGTTTAAGCAGGCGGGGGAGAGGAGGTAAGCATGGCTTTGTGGAGGGAGGAGGCACAAGGTTTTGATCCCCGTACAAGCTCCTGCAATTGTCGCTTATCAGGGCTGCTGTCTCCACCAGCAACTCCTGAGCATGCCGCTAGCATGTGCTGGTGGAAGGTTGGCCCTTGGGGCCGGCAGCCTCGGGGCCCAGCAGTCCTCCAGATAGACCGGGAGGCCAGTCTTCTGCCTGTCCCCGGGGCAGCCCTCCTGCTTCCAGGTGACATAGCCACAGACCTTGGCAGACCCTTGCAAGGTAGCTGGCTCTTGACTCACCAGCCCACAGTCTGCTGACTCTCAGAGACTGGCAGGGAGTGCTGCGTCCTGCTCTTCCATGGGACGCTGGGCGAGCGGAGCTGGAGGCTGCTCCAAAGCTAAGGCCACCCTCCCCTTGCTACCTGCCCACACTGGCGATGGTACTTGAAGGCAGCCAACCCTCTGAGGGGACGATGAGTGTGTCTGTGCCCCACTGGTTGTTATTTTGAATATTACACCCATCCTAGATTTTTCCTCCATCTGCCGCCAGGTGCCATGGAGGTCCCATCAGGGAACACACCTCAGTTCTTGGGTCTCCCTTGCTCTCTCTCCTTCCTTCTTTCTACGATCCATTTTTGGACTTTCTACCCCTATACAGCATATCCTTCTGTTTCTTTCTCTGGGAATTAAGTGAAAGTCTTGGATCAAGGCCACCAGGCTGGCCTGTTGGTTTGCTAAATGTGCACTAGGGGCTAGGATTGCTTTTAGCTGCAAGGAAGAGGAATCCCATCTCTGACTTAACAATCAGGATAGTTTTCTCACCTAACCAGATGCCTAGAGGCAGGTGGCTCCTGGTTTCCCGCAGTGACTTGACGTCCTCATGCTTCTGGGCCATCTCCACTGCAGCGGTCGGTGTCGGATCCTCACATGACAGGGCTTCAATTAGGAAGCACATGGACACAAAGGGCTTTCTTCCCCCAGCTTCTTTCTTATTGGGAAATCTTTCCCCGGCTTATACAGCAAAATCCCTCCTCCACCCATTAGCCACAACAGGCCCACAGAGCTACCTTCCAGGATCACTGGGAGAGAAATGAGATGGCTGTAATGGGAAGCACTCTTGGGTCCCGCCCTGGGGCCCACCTTCCCAGAGCGTGCTGCAGAGCAGATGCCCGAAATTCAATGTCCATGAGTTAGCAAGGAAGAAGAGGAAAGGATTGGTTGAGTTGGCAAACTTCAGTGTCCATCCCAGGGGATGTACAGACATTTAGAAAGCTCTTTTCTTTTCTGACAAAGCCTGGATTTTATGACCATTGCCTTGCTAAAGAGTTCCAAAGGTCAATTTTAAGAGTAAAATGTAATCAATATTCTTTTTGGTCTTAGCAATATATGCCCTTGGCTCCCTTGGTGCTACAACTGCAAATGGTGTAGGGGGAAAATAAAAATGTATGGGTTTATTATTTATACCACTAAAGAGCTATTTTGGAATATTTTCAGGCTTGCAATTCCATAATTTATTCAAATACTAGGTGCATAAATAAACTGACTCTGAGCTCTGAGCGAATATGTGAACGCATTCTATTTGAGAAGCTTCAATGGGAATAAATTAAAGACAATAAATGGAAATTAACAGAAAATAAAATCTGACTCAGTATAAGGCAAAACTTTTCTCTTACTGCTAATTAATAAAAATGTAATAGACTATCTAGTGAGCTAATAATTTTGAAGCACAAGTCTTGTGATGGATTCTGATGACTTACCATTCTGTGATTCCAATACATTGGATCAAAACCTGGTGAGCATGGGTGCCGCGAATGGGTGACAATAAATAATACCGTGTTATTCTAAGGGCACACTATTTATGTGAAAGTTCTGAATATGATACCATTAATTTAGATAATGAGGTATTATGCTTTGGAATCCAAAACAATCAACTGGCAACAAACCTAGTTTTTTATCACTTATTCTTATAAATCCTCACACATGATAAACTTCTAAAGTTTACCATGTATTTTACCATAGCCTTCCGGCAAAGCTTGCCATATTTTTATAAAATCTGTCCATTTTAGAGATACAATGTACAATATGAATCTACCCTAAGATGCTCTTTAAAACCAAAATTTAAATCAAACTTAAATTAATCTCTCTTAAACTAAGATTAAGAATCATTCTTAAGTTCTGGGGAGGACTAGTGCCGTCAAATAGAGAGAACTGTATCTCTTGTGAGAAAGGATGGCTCCCAGGGCATTAGGGCAGTTGAGAAAGTCAGGTCCTGAATACTGCTGCAAGTATCTCTGGACATGGCTTCTCGGGAAATGGAGATTGGCTGGCGTTGTGGGCCTCAAGGGGAGGGGGAAATGGATGTGGAATGGATGGAACCAAGGTAAATATGGGGGCAAGAGAGGAGTTTTGTGAGAGTACACGAGGATGAATATAAAACATGTAATATTACACCAAAAACAGATAGGGGATGACAGACTAATAATGTAAACCATAAGGCAAAACATAGGATAACTAAAAAATTTAGAAAACTGTACAACCTAAAGTATGGACCACATAGTAAGCACAGATGTCACCTTGTTTGAAAGCTATTGTCTCGGAATCTGTACATCAGTTTCAGGAAATATGATATGAATAAGTTAAAGGATTATCGCTGTGGAAGGGAAAAGGTTTTATGGTGGATCTGGGGAAGTACTGTATATTGTATATATGAATTTCGGTGATCTAAGACTCTTGTGAAGCTGACATTATGTTGGGATTCACTTTACAGGAAGTTTTGGATCACAGAGTGGTTCAACAATGGCAGCGGAGGAATACTGATATAGAATGTTATTGACAGGATATATATGGCTGACAGGGAGTTATACAGGGCATATGCCCAGGGTATATAGTAATGTCTAGATATACTCATAGTGGAAACAATCAAAAACAACAGCTGGGGGGGTACTGGGCCCCTGGCCGGGGGGTCACTGTCGTGGACCCTGGGGGAGCAGCGGCAGTCCCCCAGGTGCAATGGCAAGAACCAGGAAGGAAGGAGGGCCCAACAGTGGGCTCCTGATACTAATGGCTATGCTTTTGAGCCTATACACCTGCAATAAGAATAAGGCCTAGAGTAGCACTGTGCCTGGGAGTTTCCTCCTGACAGCCTTCATGTTACTCAAATGTGGCCACTCTCACAGCCAAACTCAGCATGTAGATGCAGTGCATTTCCCCCAGCGTGGGACATGACACCCGGGGATGAGCCTCCCTGGCACTGAGGGATCACTACCACATACCAGCTGAAGATGCAACTAGAAAATGACCTTGAATTAAAGGTTCAACATGGATCAGCAGAATATCCCTGTCTACATATAATAACAGGATTTAAAAATGCTGTTTGACCTAATGTAAGGGGGAAATGGAAAGGAGAAATGAGATTATAAGGCTACGAGTCTCTAAAAAAGAGTCTGGA
Source organism: Dasypus novemcinctus (assembly GCF_030445035.2). Classification (NCBI taxonomy): domain Eukaryota; kingdom Metazoa; phylum Chordata; class Mammalia; order Cingulata; family Dasypodidae; genus Dasypus; species Dasypus novemcinctus. Next base: position 6,009,244 of record NC_080674.1, on the reverse strand, counting down.
GGTTGTCAGAAGGAATGCCCTTATGCACAATTGAGCAGAGTCTAAGAGACAGATAAAGTAGATACAACCCCAGGTATTGGTTCTTTTGAGGAATAAAGAGACCCACGGATTCTATGGTCATGGCAGATGGGGTTCACTGCCATGGCAAATGGCCCTTCTTTGGAGCTGGTGTTTCTGCATGATGGAATTGGACTCAGAGGGGATCTCTTTTCACAAGAGTTGCATGCTACTTTATTGGAATTGTAGTTGGTGCTGGGGTTTAAGATATATTTAGGGGATTTGAATCTCTGGACTGATAATATGACAACCAGGCCCAGAGCCTCAACAGACTTCAGCTCCTACACTCTGATTTATTGGACTTACCCCACTCAGCTAGCATGGAGTTGAAGAAGGTCAACCACCACACCATGGAGCCTAGAGTGTCTACAACTGAAAGCAGGAGGAGTGCATCCAGTATCCATGTGGAATCTAAGCCCCCACTTGACATAGATGTGCAATGGACACAACCAATCCAATGTCCACGGAGAAAATGTGGAATGGGTGTAGGAAGGGTAGCCATGGTGGCTGCTGGGTTTGGGGAATGGGAGAAAAAGATGAGATGTGGAGGCGTTTTTGGGATGTGGAGTTGTCCTGAGTGGTGCTTCACAGACAATTACGGGACATTGTAGATCCCCCCAGGGCCCACGGGATGGAATGTGGGAGAGTGTGGGCTATGATGTGGACCATTGACTATGGGGTGCAGTGATGCTCAGAGATGTACTTACCAGGTGCAATGGATGTGTCACGATGATGGGAGAGAGTATTGCTGTGGGAGGAGTGGGGGGTGGGGGCGGTGGGGTTGAATGGGACCTCATATTTTTTGAATGTAATTTTTAAAAATAAATAAATAATTTAAAAAAATCATTCTTTAGAGTTTGCATTATAGAATCAAGACACAAATGATATTAGAGAAAATGAATAAATGCTAGTAGTCTCATTTATTTGATATTATAAAACTTGTATCTTCACAAAAAAGGGTCAATGTTTTGATTCACTTATAACAAAATCAGTGGTATTATGAGATGCTTCATAATAATGTTTGTGATTAGCTTTTCTCTGTTGGCAACCTTCCTTATCCACCTAACATTTGCTTTTAAAATTCCATAATTTTATTTCCAAAGCATAAAATTATTTTATACTAGTATAATTATTAATAAGAATTATTGCTGTAGATACAAATTCTTGTCTAAGGATTAATTTAAAACTACCTTTTGAAAACTTATTGCCATTAAAGTTGAATCTAGTCATTTTTTAATAGATTTGTACTTAAAAATGATATTTAAATCTGCTCTTATTACCTTCTTACTATTTATAGTATATGAATTTTTAAAAGTTATTTAGTCCCAATGGTTATTACATTTAATTATATTTTAAAATAGTGAGTCAAAATTTCTGGTTTCTGCGATGGCAGAAATGACTATGTTCGCTTGACCCTTTGAAGATAATAATGAGCCGCTCTGGATATACACACACACCTATTTAAATGCACTGGAGAGTGACCAGATCCAGCAAACATAAATGGAAGGGAAGATTTAGCACTTTAAAGAAGTAAACTACACTGGACAAGGCATGCTGACACAGCTTATCACCTGGGGGGGGGCACTCCATGGTATGTGCTTTGACAGCTACAACTCAAATGGTAAGCCAGTCATGGCTTGAGGGATCAAAAATAATTTTCAGGCTTTTGGAGCAGCTGGAATTTAAGAAAAGAAATCCTGCTAAGGGGGAAACCACAGAAAAAGGACTCAGATTTGAATATATATATCCTCAAAATACTTGTCTGAACTCCAGACTACCCATTTATGGGAGGACTAAAAAACAACATCTAAAAAGGGGGGAAGATAATTTAACTGCTGCTCATCTCAGAGAGATATAGTTTGGAGGTTCAGTCCCATCAAGAGGGACTTGGTAAGAAATCAGACTTTCCATTTAATCCCCAAAATGGGTCACACCTTAAGAATAAAACCTTGTCATATGGATTTTCCTAGGCTAACCAAATAAATAAAGCCTATTGAGTGTGAAGGTGATTGGCCATTACATTACTGTCTTCTGAAACAAACAAAAACCCCAATATTTTAAAGGAATATAATGCTGTCCACAATTTCTATAATATATAATTCATAATTCCAACCTGTAATTTAAAAATTACTAGAAATGTAAAGGAATAGGAAAACATGTCCCATGCTTAAGAGAAGAAGCAGTCAGTGGAAACTGACCCTGCTTTCCAGAATCACAGATTCCTAACTATAGGGATTCTGCTCTTGGCACAGATTTTCTTCTTGAGAGCCTCAGAAATCTGCTTAAACTAGAGAATATGAGTGGAAGAGCAAACTTTTCACAATAACTTCAGGCAGCAACTAACTCCAAAAGCCTCAGACTTTTTCTTTGGATGCCAACCAGCCCAATCCATCCTGAGTGCTGCCCTGGTGTCCCGTGATGTCATTTGAATCTCAAGTAGAATGCAAACAGAAGGTGCCATGAACTAATCATTGGGGACCGTCCATTTGAGACTCTTCCATGACAGGGCAACCCCACCCAGGAGCCTTCCTCCCCACTCTTCAGTGAGAACTGAGAGGAGGTCCCTGGTCACCACCACTCCTCCAGATGGTCCAGGGCACCATATTAACTCTCAGTTCACCTGGCGTGATTCAGAGAACTGCAAGTTCACCTTCTATTCCCCTACCTCTCAAATGTACATAATTAATCTTCCTGGAATAGTGTTTATAGTTTTATAATCTGACTTTGGAAAAACACAGAGAACCTAGAGAGTGTCCAGTTAAAGGCAATAAAAGACACTAAATATTTGAAAATGAAGTGTTGTTCTTTATATGTAAACCATTCTGTAGCAATTCAATTATACTTTTTATTGTCCTCTCCAAGGCAGAGATAATACATATTTGAGAAAGTTAGCTGAAGTAATGAAGATTTCATACAGGATGCATTGAAACTGTACAGATGTTGAAGATGGAATCATGCCACCCATAGAAACATGTTCAATCTTTGTCTGCATTCCTGTGGGTATGAAACCATTTGTAAATAGATCCTTTGGAGATCTTATGAAAGTGTGGACTTACTTGGGAATGGACTTCTTTGTGAATAGGATTCGAAGGTTCTATTGAGATGAGGCCAAATTGAGTGAGGTTGGACCTTGTTCTATACAGTTGGAGTCCTTATGAGGAAGCAGAAATCCAAGGCAGTCAGTCAGAGAAAGCTATCGAAGGAGAAAGAGGCAGATCGCCAGGCAGGGAAGCAGAACCGCAAGGCCGGGATGCCCAGGATTGCCGGCAAGCGGGCAGCAGAATGCTTACAGACTCTGTGACAAAGCACAGCCTGTCAAGACCTTGGTTTTGGACTTCTAGCCTCCAAAACTGAGAGGCAATAAATTCCTCTTGATTAAGCCAACCAGTGTGTGGTGCTTGTAGCAACCATGGCAAACCAAGACCCCTTGATGAGATCTTTTTTACAATGGTCCACACCAACAGGAATGGATGAAGCTTGATAAGGTGTTTTTCTGATGTATATAGCTCCAAGCCACCACAAAGCTTGTCCTGGAAGTCCTGGTCAAGAGACCTTCAGGAACATCTGGAGTCACCTGCCAGCCTGATTTAGGACTTTTTTTTCAAATAGCAGAATTATCAGGAACACCACTCTTGTATTTTGTCACTCTTGGGATTAATTTTGCTCTCTCAGAAAAGTAGTGTCATTGAAGAAGGGAAAAGTAGAAAGGAAAGTAGGGATAAAAGGAAGGGAGGTCTTCTGATAGAGTTAGGCAGACTGAAAGAGAAGGTGGGAAATGAAGGGTAAAGTACTTCAGAGATGGTCTAAGCTGGAGGGCTTCAAGTGACCCACACAGGATGAAAGAATCAGTGTGCCTGCCTTGCAGGACAACGCAAAGGGGCTGCTAGTGAGGACCCTGGGAGGCTGGAGGGTTCAGATCCTCGTACCTGGAGAGGAAGCCTGGAGACACGGCAGATCACGGACTTCAAAGTTCAGCAGACACAGACTGAGTGCTGACGCTGCTTCCGACTGTGGACCTTGGGCAGTGCCTTAACTTCTCTGTAAATGGATGTTTGATCATTTCAACGTGGGGAAAAAACCATGATAAACTAAGGAGAGAAAGTAAAGATAAAATGTAAAAGATAAGACAACATGTAACCAAGGCATAAATTTCTTATAAAAAAATTCCTTTCAAATCAACCAAAAAAGTCAAATTATTCAATTGAAGAAAACAGGTAAAGAACATTGGAGACAGGACATTCTTAGAGAAGCTAAACTATCTAATAAGCATATATTATTATGCCAAGTATGCAAATAAGTATAAATTGAAGCAATGATGTGATAGTATTTTTCAACATCTATATAGGCAAATGTTTGAAACTTTGATAAAATACAGAAAGGAGGATAAAGGAGAAAAGCATTCTCATATGCTTTTGGCAGAAGATCATAAATAGGAGCAAACTCTTTTGAGGACCATTTGGTAATATCTATCAAACTTTAAAATTTACATACACTAATTCTAGGGCTTTATCCACAGATAAATCAGTACATATATATATTATAAAGATGTCTATGATAGCATTTTTATAATAGTAAAACCTAGAAAAGTGTAACAGTCTACCAAGAGGAAATTGAATGAACAAGTAAATCCTGGTTTACATATTATGGAATGTTATGCAAACTATTAAAAGAATGAGTCATCCACAAATATAGGGAAAACGTCACTAATATAAAGGATAAAATCAAATTGCAGAAATGTGTGTATTATATGACCCATGTGTGGAACAACTGAAAGTTAAAATACCTTTGTTGTAGGCTAAACTCTCGAAGACCAGAAGAAGAAGAATAAATGAACATGAGCAAATGATGGTGGTGGTGGGAAATAATTTGGGATGACTTGTTGATTTAGATTTAAAAACACATTACAAGGCTTGAATAAAATGAATACTAGGGCATGCTATTAACACAAGCTTAAAATTCTCAGAGGGCATTTTACTATCTAAGAATGCCTGAGATTTTATCCAGGGGAGGAGAAACATATTCACAGAACTAGTTTAACAGACAAATGGAAATTGAATAAAGTTGCCTTTGCTATTAATAAGCCTTTTCAATTAAAGCTTATTTAAACAATAGATAGTAAAGAATGAGATTAAGCAAAAGCTTGGCTACAGTTAGCTTTGCAGGATGAGTTTTGGAAACATAGGGCCACAAGGGAAGCAGGTCTTTTACTCTCCACTGTAATGTCTTTCAGTAACACTTAAGATTTTTGCTGTAAGGCAGTATTACCTTGTTTTCTATAACAGGAAACCGTGAAAAACTCAGACTGTGTATATTTTACTCATCATGGGATTTCAAAGCATAAAAACAATCCAAGGAATTACAAAAACAAAAACATTAAAACCATAAAACAAAAGGAAAATGAAAAATTGGGGCAAATATATTCAATTCCATGACGTGCAAAATATGAACATTCTTTACATGACATGCTCATTATCTACAAGGATACCTTGAGACTGTTACTCAAAAACTATTCGACCCTTAATCATCTTGTCTTCACTAGAAACGTAACATTGGGAGAGATGTTTTATAATTTTAAATGAATATTTCAAATAGTTGTTACTCATTATTTCAAAATTTAAAAGTAAATACTTAACCAAATGTATTATCAGCGATGAACCTGTGGGTGATAGAATTATAACTGGTTGTTTATTGCCTTATTCTTATGTCTTTTTACTTTGCATATTTCAAAACAGATCGTGTATTACTTTTAGAATATGATATTTTAAAAAATCTTAGCTAAAAATAAAACCTTCTGATATGAAATCAAGGACTACAAACAATAACAGAAATAGCCTCATTAGTTCTACAAATGTAAGCATAAGATTTAAACATAGTAAAGTATGCTTCAAGGGTTCCTTGTGAATGAATGAGACATAGGTCATTTTTAGACCTGGCTCACACCCTGGGCAAACACTTTCAATGAATCGAGAGCGAGTTCAGTTACTAACCAGAAAATACACATGGCCTTGTAAACTTACCTTGGAGACTGTCAGGGAAACCCCTAGGACTGAGAGATAAGAGATTTTATCGTTTAATACACCTAAATCCAACAGTAATCCCTCCCCAGCTGTCGAGCAGAAATTAAAGGTCTTAGCTCTATTGCTGAGGAGGTAATGAAGCAGTTGGAAATAAGACTCTTCTCTCAAAAGTATTTTTATTTAAATAAAAATTCGGAGAAATCCTCTGGTATCTGAAAGGTACTAAGACGAATCATAAGACACGCCTCTGAACAGACATCTCCTCTTGGTAAAAGAGAAAAGGAACCAGAGAGAAATAAATGCAAATAACTTCACCAGTCTTAGCTTCCCTGAAAGCTGCGTCCAAACTTAAGAAATTTGATTTAACAGGAAAAGATTATGCTCCTGCTTCCTTTCCAGGTTTCCCCTTTCTCCACTGCCAGGACATAGGAAGGAACAGTTTACCTGTGCTGACAGTTTCTCTTAAATCAGCTTAGCTTTGGCTTTGGTTAGGGCACAGCTTTTATTACATCAGCAACCTCACTCACCATATATGCATTATTCATTTTAGGAAGACGATAACTATCACATCTGTCTAATCTCTTTCATTCCTTGTTGAACCAAGAGTCAGATTTGTTGATCATTCAATATACTACGAGTTAGTTAATAGAAGAAGTCTGAGGACTATTCTTTCTTAATCCCTTACCCCAAAGGGAATAGACTGGGATTTAGGCTGTCTATTTTTGATTAAGTCAACTCCATGAGTTTCCTGGTTGGGACGCAGGAAGCAGCGTTGATGACCCTGCAAATATGTCCATATGAGCAGATACCTTAGATGAATTTTAATGTTTTGACTGTTTTCTATCATGCCTTTCTTAGTGGTGAAGTGCCGTGATTATTTTGATTGATTCTTGATTCTCAATTCTCAAATTTCCAAATTGGTTCCAAAAAAAAAAAAAAAAGAAAAGTGCCTTGCCCCTCAAGACAGTTAAAACACACCCAGATTTTTTTTTCTTTTTCTTTTTTCTTCTTTATTTTCTTTTAAATGCTACATTCAAAAAATATGAAGTCCCCATATACCCCCCACCCATGCCAGCCCTCCCACATCAACAAACTCTTCCATCACTGTAGCTCATCCACTGCACCCGGCATACATTCTGGAGAACTGCTGCAGCTCATGGACAGTGGTCCACATTGTAGTCCACACTCTCCCCTAGTCCACCCAGTGGGCCACGACAGGACACACAACGTCCAGCATCCATCCCTACAGCACCACCCAGGACAACTCCAAATCCTGAAAATGCCCCCACATTATATCTCTTCTTCCCTCTCCCTACCATCAGCAGCCACCGTGGCCACCCTCTCCACATCACTACTACAATTTCTTCCCTTACTAATCACAATAGTTCCCCAGCAGAACACCAGGAAGTCCACTCTAATCCATACTCTATTCCTCCATTTTGTGGACCTGGGATGGCTATGTCCAGGCCCCCTCTACATCAAGAGGGGGTTTAGGTTCCACATGGATGATGGATGCAATTCTCCTGCTTGCAGCTGTAGGCACTCTTGGCTCCCCGTAGCACACCCAGATTTGATGTAGGTGCATCTTTGAAGACCTGAAGTAAGAGGTGCAGCCTGTGGGGTGGTCTGGAAACACTGCAGCTTTCTCTTCTCTGGGGTCGTTTCTGGCACACCCCTCCTCGGTCTCTGCGTCTGCTTGACCTTTTCCTTTATGGCAGAGCGTTTGACCTTCTTCCATCTACCTGCACCAGTTCAGACTCAGCCACCCGGCCCTGGAATTGTGTCAATCTCTGTGGCTCTCGATGTGAGCCCCTGAGGGAAATCAACCTGACTCAACTGGAGGGATATCTAATCAGGCAGGTGGTGGGACGGGGAGGGACAAGGCCCTGCGGTACCCCGAATTGCCCCTCCTGGGATGTGGGGAGGCCAGTGTGTTAAGAAGGCCTGCGGGAGCAGACAGGACATTTCTGGTATCTCAGTAATAACAATTTCCTATGTCTGTGACAATTCAAAAGTCCTTGCTACCCACAGTGTAAGATGCAGTTAGAGAAACAGATATTAATTAAGCCCCAATGTAGCTGTCTGTAGCTTTAGGCCAATCTCCTGTCTAACCTTATCATCACCTCTGTGCTTCAGGCCAGGCTTCCAAGAAGCAGTCTGTGATTTCTTGGGAGAGTGATTTTAGGAGAAAGTGCTGTCAGGAGAGGGGTGAGGAAAAACAGGATGAGAAGAAAGCAAGCTGAGCACGGGAGTGGTCTAGAGGAGAGAGCAAAATTCAGGGGGTCTCTCAGTTACCCGTGAGTTATCCCAGCCCTGGTTCCTTAGCCTCTGCTGCACGGAGGCCAGCCACTGGCTGGGGCTGCCCCTTCCTGCACTGGGGGAGGGCAAGTGTGATCCCCAGGCAAAGCTGCACCCCAAGCTGTCAGCTGCCAAGTCACAGCAGCAGCAGGTGAAGCGTCACCTGGCATCCAGGACAGCTCTGCCCTGGAGGCTGGGCTCTCAATGCACATCGCCACAGGCCAGGCTGAGTGCGATTACTTTCACCGCCCAGTCCATGCCTCTCTGCTATGTCTCTGGTGAATTACTTCTGTGGCCCCAGGGCCATCTCTGCAGTTTAGAGCTCCCGCAGCCCACCCCCACCCCCACTCAGGCTTGGCCTCTTACTCCATTCTTGAATCTATGCATTTAGGTCCTCAAGCTAAATGCCTTTGGAGGCTAAGCGTCAATCTGAAGAGTTAATGGACTCATCCAAGTTCCTAGGTTTATGGGAAAGAGGCACACACCCAGAAATCCGTGCTTCCTTACTATGGCAGAAGTACAAATGACCTCATCACTTAGCAGTTGAAGAGAAGGCTCATTTGTTATTTCTCCTTGTTTCTGTGGGTCAGGAGATGTGACAGGGCACTGCAGGGCAGCTTCTGTTTGGCCCATGGTTTCTGGAGCTTGGGCTGGGCACTTTGAAAGCCAGGGCTGGAAGCTACTAATATTCCATCTGCTCAGGTGCCTGACAGTCATGCTGGCTGAGGGGCTGCGCTCCCTCTAGCAAGGTGGCTGGGGGGGAGGAGTGGGAAGAGAGAGAGAGAGAGAGAGACAGGGAGCCAGGGAGACAGGGAGAGAGACAGGAAGAAGGAGAGGGACAGGGAGAGGGGCAGGGAGAGGGGGAAGGAGAAGGAGGGGAAAGGGAGAGGGGAAGGGAGTGGAGAGGGAGAGAGAGGGGAAGGAGGGAGAGAGACTGCACTATCTGTTTTGACCTCCACTTGAAAGTCACACAGCCTTACTTCTGCCACATTCTATTATATGAGAAAGTTTCAAAGATCCATCTGGGCTCAAGGGGATAGAGTGTTCCAAGGTCTACTGCTCCACATCATATTTTAAGACGAGCATATAGGAAAGGATATATGCTGGTGCAATCACCTTTGCAAAAAAAAAAAAAGTTACAAATGTATATCAATGCATTCAATAAAAATTGATAAGCACTTCCATAGAATAAGCTTGGTGCTAGACATTTTTTTTTACTATGATTATCCATTAACAATGCCCCAACTCATGTTTAATCAAGATGGTACCCAGCTACTCCTTCCCGTGTAGTGGTGTTCTCCATGGAAGGAAGGACTGACAAGGAAAAGGCCAACGAAAAGAAAAGGAAGAGGAAAACAGAAATTAATTGAGTTCCTACATTGTGTGCTTTTTACACATTTGTCATGTCTTTCTCACAACTAACGCTGAAGCTCAGAATTCCTTTCACTTTTCACGTGGCACTTCACCTAGAAATTTCCGTAAGTCCATGGCTCTGAATGCCATCCCTGTGGCAGTGGAACCCTGATGCGAGTCTCAATCCGGGCCCACTCTTTCAAGCTTGAGCCCTGCACACCCAGGGATACAATTTTCATTTCCACTTGTCTGTCTTTGTATATACCTAGAACTTAATGTTTGATCTTTCTTCCAAATTACCCTCATTCTTGCAACAGCCTCACTCATCTTCTAAAAGTGCAAAGACGCTCTTGTCCCTCTTCCCCTGAAACCCCTCAATGCTGGTCTGGCCTTTCCAGGAGAAAGCTCAGACTCCTTCGCGTGCCTCAGCACAGCCCCGAGCTGCCTGAGGCCCACGTCCCCTGCCTCGTTCACTCCCGCCACCTCACCCTTCCCTCCATCCACGCTGTTCTCCTGTTCCTTCACTGGACAAAGTTCCTTCTGGCCCCCGGCCCCATACACAGGTTATTCCTGCTGCCTAGAAAGTTCTTCCCAGGCTTTCCCTGCCTCTTAATCCTCAGCATGGAAGGGCCTGCCTTATCCCCGCCCCGACCATGTCCTTAGATCTTTCATATCACACTTGCGATCATTCATTTCCTATTTCCCATCCCCCTGCCCTAAGACCAGTGATTTTTGAACTGCAGGTTTAAGATCTTTAAGGGACTCATGAAATTAGTTTTGTAAATGGTAACAGACACTTTTAATAGAATTAGAAAAGATTAGAAGGTAGAATGGGGGAAAGTGTAAACTACAATGTAAATCATTATCCATGTGGTGTAGCAGTGCTCCAAAATGTATTCACCAATTCAATGAATGTGATGATGAAAGAGGTTGTTGATGTGGGAGGAGTGGGGTGAGGGGGGTGGGGGGTATATGGGGACCTCATATTTTTTGAATGTAACATTAAAAAAAAAGAAAGAGAAAAAAAGGATGTTGTTAATGTGGAAAATGTGGGAGGTGAAGGCAGTGAGGTATATGGGAATCCCCTATGTTTTTATGTAGCATTTTTAAAATCTATCTTTTTGTAAAAAAAAATAAAACATATATTTAAAAAAAGAAAAAAAATTTGACAAACCCTTTGATGTTCAAAAGTGTTGAATTTTGAGGTGGTCCCAATTATCTATTTTTTCTTTTGTTGGGCATGCTTTGTGTACGTCCTCAAAGATATTGCAGGGACAGATGCAGAACACTATATATCTTGCCATAACCCAATGAATGTAATGGGGGAGAGTGTAAACTACAACATAAGCTGTAATCCCTGCTGTGTAGCAGTGCTCTATAATGTACTCATCAAATACAATGAATGTACCACACTGATGAAAGAGGTGGTTGATAAGGGTGTAGTGGAAGGTGTGGGAAATGAGGTATATGGGAACCTCTTATTTTTTATGTAACATATTGTGTGATCTATGTATCTTTAAAAAAAAGATAATAAAGGAAAAAAAAGGATGTACTGTACTTAGTAAAACTAAGTACTGTTTTGTGAAACTTTAATTTCAGTTGTGTATATATAAATGTGTTTGTGTGTGTACTAAGTCATCATATAAAAGATATTCCTGATTACGGATGGGAGATAAAAACAGACAAACTTGAAAACCACTGTACCAAATTAAAGATTCCATCCTTTAATGGATGTGGGGACCCAGGGCCTGCGCTCCCCTAAGGCCACAGTACGTAGCGTCCTGCATGACCTAGACGTAACTGAAAGGTTAACAACCCTCCCCAGAGGGGAAAGAAGGTAACATGTAAACTCCTGAGAGCAGGAGAACTTCTTCCTGCACACAGAGTGATAACATCCCCAGACCCCATATGTGCACGTCATGGGACCCTAGCAGAAACTCTGCTCTCATACCGTGTGGAATACCTTTGTTCTGAAACCCCCTTTATCACCTCAGTTTCCCACCTCTTTGTGGGAGCGCTACCTTCATTTTCCAGTCTGCCACCACCGGAGGCTCTCTCCTGTTGCTACGTACAAATAACGCTATGCCTGACTCAGTGCCAGGTGCATACTTTGGTTTTTGCCCTTCAGGAGTTGGGTTGGAACATTGGATATGTGACTTTGGGCAAGTAACTTGACTTTCTTTGCCACAATAACTTCCCTATAGGGTTATTAAAAGTATCAAATGAGTTAAAATTTATAAACTGCTTGGAAAAGCATCTGACACCCATGGAAGCACTTATACATACACATGTATATACATACATATTTATACATTAAATTTATTTATATTTATTTACTTTTGTCTCAGTGCCTGCACTAGTATCTGGCACACTCTAGCTCTCAACCATCATTGGATGAATATAGGTGAGGAAATAGACTTATGGGGTCACATATCCCAGTATGTAAGCAGTAGGAAAGGATTAAGTGCTGCTTCTCTGCCAACAAAACTCTTGCTCTACTGCTTCACTGCACTGCTTTTTACTACTAGCCAGCCTGGGTCAATTTAGGGTGATTTATGTGCCTGGCAAGCTGTAAAGATTAAAGAAATGAGGAAGGAGAACCAAAGACAATGCCTGGAAGCAGTTGTCATGAATGAATTCAAGTGGAGCCCAAATGTTCACTCCATCCTTTTTTAGAGAAATTCTTCCTTTGAGACCAAATCTTTGACAGTTGTACCAAGAGCCCAGTATGCTTGACCTGGCCAGGAGAAAATGGACAGTCCATTTTCTTCAGAAATCTCCCTCAAGCAAGACAAAGGGGGACTGAATAAAGGACTCTGTGAGCGATTGATGAGCATTGTTGGGTACTAGACACTCTAATTCAGGACAGATCAAATGTCTGCTCTTCTTCGGAAGACAAGAACACTATCCTGAGTCCATTATCATTGAAAATAGGTTAATGGTTTATTTTCCATTACATAACATCCAACATTACTCTCTCGCCAGCTCTTAAGCCCTAGAACACACCACACCATTCCCTTTGCTTCTTTCCTTAAAGGACAACTGGTAGGAGTTACTTTGAAGCAGACTTAAAGTTAATTAAAAGAAGGCTGGTTAGCCAATGAAAACCAACAAATGTCCATCTTCAAAGAGGTCCACTTGAGCCCTTGCAGGGGTTTCCAGGGGGTGCCTCATAGAATTCTAAGCTCTTTCACCTTCCTGCATTTCTCACTGCTGTAATGATTCCAATGATTTTGTTCTGATTCTTGACATCACTTTTAAGGTGTAGGTTTATGAGATGGTTCTGCCAGCTTCAGGCAGCTACTAGATGCACCATTGCATTTTATCGCCAGACTTGTGTCCCAAGTGCTAGGCTCTCTTTGCTCACGATTTTGTGAGAATGTGCCTGTAAATCCCCGTCTCAGTGAAGAAAATGGCTATATCTTCTGAAAAATACCAGCCCTTTGAGGTATTTAGAAATACTGGCTTATATCAGAGCCCACTATTTCCCATTATTGCTTGGGAAAATTACTACAAGTTATGCTTTTTTTTTGGGGGGTAAAGTTGAAGGTGGATTTTCACAAATATTAGAAGTATTTTTAAGGCTTTTCTTATGCATGAAAAATATGACTTTGAACATATGAGTCTGAATAAAAGTATATAATTTTGAGTAGGAAGGTGAGTCCAAATGAAAAGGTAGAATTGTCATTTGAAGTAGGAGTGGAATTTACTTCAGAGAAACCCATGTATACGCCAGCTGGTTTAATTTTTCCAAGTTTTCTATGCATTCAAGAAGAAAGAATAAGTTTGTTTAGAAAGAATTACATGCTTATTTCATTAAATGCAGATACATTCTTTTTGCAAATCTCATATGAGTCAATAAACATTGTTAAATAAATAAATTCATAACTGGAATATTTATGTCTCTTATTTTTAAATTTTTGGAGGATTGGAGAAATGGAAGGATGATTGACATAAGTATATGAATGGTCCCTGAAATATTCAAACTATTTTAGAATCCTTAAATTGAATGAAATATTTTTATTCTTTTCTATTCAAAAAGAATTGTCAGGGAAGGGAATGAAGGAAGGAAAATAAAATCATGCTCTTTTGAACACAAATATTTTGGAGAGAAGAAATACTCAGACTTGTCTGGTTTTAGCTACTCAAAAGTATATTAGAATGAAATTTTGAATTGAATTAAAATAAACTCAGTTATATACCACTTTAATTGAATTAGGCATATATTTTAGAAGATGGAATATATGAACATGAAATATATGTCAAATGAATGAAGAAGAAATGGTGATTCTGAGTCCCTAAAAGCGGAAGTTGCTATTAGTTTTCATCTTGATGTGGTGCCCCATCTTGATGTGGTAAACCATGACATGGAAAACTGTTTCTGGGCAAGTCACATTTTAGAATGTGCTAGAGAATTGTCAAAATATGTTTAAAAGCACATAAGCATTAGTTGATGTAGGTTATACCTATCAGTATTTACCACATAAAGTAAAACTAAGAATTTTTCAAAACATTTACTTATTTACACTTGAAAATAAACTCATTGCATGTGTACAAAAATAACATTTTTGTGAAAAATATATCATCCTCAATCCCCCAAAATCAGTGAGATGATTGGTGTTGTTTTATATTTTTGCAAATCTATTTAATGTCTGGTTTTATGAAAGACATCTGGATTCTCATATCTGCTTCTACATTCAATCTGTTGCAATAGGTTGTTTGGGTTGCAATATGAAGAAAATCTGCCCTAATACACACACACACACACATAACGGGAAAAGGTAGAAATATTTTTATAGCCTTCACAGATCATTGAGAATAGTCTCCTTTGGTATTACATCAAAACTCAACAGGTAGAAGTCCTTTAATGGTTAGTTGCAATGAAAAATCTAAAACTGCAACAATGAATATTTTGTATTCAATACACTCATGAGAGAGTGAAATTGAAAAGGCAGATCATGACTTTGCATTATTAAGACAAGATTTGACCTAACAGACCTCCCAGAAGGGGTGTGGGGACCCCCAGTTATCCCTGTATCACTCTTTGAGAACTTCTGCTTTAACCCACCATTTTGATATATAGAGAGAGTAGAGGAATTTTGAAAATATCTATTTTTAAAATCTCAACAGGATTTATTTGGTGATATTAACAAATGCCAAAACTGATGCCAAAATTGATATGGAAAGGTAGAGAACTCAGAATACCTAAATCAAACTTGAAATAAAAAAAGAGGAAGGCTGGAAGACATGCAGTCCTCATTTTAAGACTTACTGAAAAGCTCCCCTATAATCAATACAGTGTGGTTCTGGTGTAAGGATAGACAAATCAGCAAAACTGAATAGAGTTCATAAATAGATCTGCATATATGCAGCAAAATTAATTTTGACAAAGGTAAAAAGGCAGTTCACTGGGGAAAGGTAAGTATTTTTAAACACATGATGCCAGAACGACTGGATATCTTCATCCAAAAACTGAACCTTGACAATTGTAAGGATACTACAAAGAAAACAAAAACAAAAAAACACCACAAAACCTAAAAATCGCTCAAAAAAACATAGGAGAATAACATTGTGACCTGTGTATTAAATATTTTTCTAGAAATTACAAAAATCATTAACCCTAACAGGAAAAAAAAATCACAGTTTTCAAGTTTTTTTTTTCAAAATATCTGTAAGAAATATATACAAACTGGACTTCATCAAAATAAAAACTTCTTCTCTTTCAAAAACCTCTATTAATAAAATAAGAAGGCAAATCATAGACTAGGAGATTGTATCCAGATTATATAAAGAAATTCTATGCATCAAAACAAATAAGAGGGAAGCAGATATGGCTCAACGGATAGAGCGTCCACCTACCATATAGGAGGTCCATATAGATACCCAGGGCCTCCTGGCCCATGTGGCAGGCTGGCCCACGTGGAGCTCTGCCTCGCACAAGGAGGGTCACCCCACATAGTGGTGACCACTGCACAAGGAGTAGCCCCCGTGCAAGGAGTGCAGCCCCACTCAGGAGAGCAGACCACCCAGGAGTGGTGCCACACACATGGAGAACTGATGCAGCAAGATGACGCAACAAAAAAAAGACACAGAGAAGAGACAACATGAGACGCAGTGAACTAGGGAGCTGAGGTGGAGTAAGAGAATGATCACCTCTTTCCCGCTCCGGAAGGTCCAAGGATGGGTTCCCAGAGCCCCCTAATGAGAATACAACAGACAAATAGGAACACACAGCAAATGGACACAGAGAGCAGATAACGGAGGGATGGAGAGAGGAAAAATAAGAAAAAAAAAAGTAAAAATTTAAAAAAAATAAAAGGAAACTAATTAGAAAAGATCAGAATACTTGAATAAATGCTTCATGAATGAGGGTTTAAGAATGGTCAATTACAGACATGGAAAGATGTTTAACATTGTTACTTATCAAGGGACTAAAAATTAAATTCAGAATGAGATACTACCACAAACCCACTGGAGTGGCTTAGATTTAAATGACTTCATCACCAAATGCTAGAGAGGAGAAAAAGTGACTGAATCACTCATGATTGCTAGGAGGTGTATAAAATAGAACCAGCATGGAAAACTGATGATTTCTTTTAAAATTAAATGTACGTCTATCTTATGATCCATTAATTCCACTCTAAGGTATTTTCCCAGTAGAAATGAAAACATGCCCACACAAACATTTGTACATGATGTTGACTTTAATCATAATAGTAATCCAAATCCTCATCAACAGGCAAATGTATAAACAAATTGGGTTATGTTCATTCAATGGAATATTACTCAGCCATAAAAAGAAGTGGATAATTGGTACACACAACCTGGATAAATAAAAAAATATTCATTCTGTTGAATGAAAGATGCCAGTCTTAGATATATACTCTATGTTTCCATCTTTATGAAATTCAAGAATAATTCTGGGAGGGGAATAGGTCATTAAAGGACATGAAGGCATCTTCTAAAATGATGGCAAAGCTCTGTCTTGGTTGGATGTTAGTTTCATGGGTATATACATTTTTAATAACTCATCACAATAAAAATTTCAGATCTGTACCTTTTTCTCTATGTAACTAGACCTAAATCAAAAATGCCAAAAATGCATGCCTTAATTATCACCACAACTGTTCTGAATATTTTCTTGGTTTATTAAATGAGACATTCAATCAAATACGCATTTTGATTGCATTATGAATATGAAACATGCTGATTACCAATTCATATTCTTTTGGAAACCTAATGGCAGAAGAGAAAACTACTGTGTGTGACATGAAGATGGACTTACAGAACCTTCAAGGTTTTCAATCTCTTGCCTATTAACATGGTAATTGCCTTTAATGACTTTTTTCTCGTCCGTGTAATCAGACAGGAAACGTTAGATGGAAAATGCATAAAATATTCTAACTCCTGCCAGGAATTCCTGCCAGAAAGAAAACCCAAGATTTTATATCAACCTCTGTGTATTTTATTCTTCTTTTGTCAGGAAGTTTTCTTCACTTTTATACTTAACTAGGGAGTGTTTTTTTTCCGACGGTAGTCTTAGTTTACTGCTCTCATCAAAAGGCTTCTCTTAGTTTCCCAGGGTTGTTGTAACAAATGATCACACACTAACTGGCTTAAAAACAGCAGAAATATATTCCCTCACAGTTTTGGAGGCCAAAAGTTCAAAATCAAGATGGCGCCAGGGTTGATTCCTGTGGAGACTTTTGGGAAGAACTGTTCTAGCTTCTGGTGGCTGCCAGCATCCCTGGCATCCTTTGGCTTGTAGATGCATCCTCCGGTCTCTGCCTCCATCTTTACATGGCATTTTCCCTGTGTGTGTTTATGTCCAAGCCCCCCTCTCCTTTTAAGGACACTAGTCATTGGATTCAGTCCTACCCTAATCCAGTATGACATCATTTTATTAAGTCTTCAAAGACATACTTCCAGATAAGGTCACATTCACAGGTACTAGGGCTGATGACTTGAAACTGTCTTTTCTAAGGACACAATTCAACCCACACCAAGAACCAGTCCCCCTCCATGCAGACTCCAAGCAACATTCCTGTTCAAATATATACTATTTTAAGTTGTGCAAACTCAATTTTAAAAAATAGCTCTTTTGCTATTTTTATATGTCATCTAATAGCAAGATCAACACCATTATAGTCTTTATATAGTTCTTTCCAGTTTGTTAAACATTATATGCTCAACATGAACATCTTGGAGGAAGACAGGAAAAGCATTATTTCCCTTGTTCTATAGACAAAATCTTTGAAGTTCATTCATTGTTCAGTCTATGGATTTGGGTTGTTTTGTGTCTGTAGTAAACTCAAATAAAATATGCCTTCTTTCCTAAAGCCTTTCTAAATTGAGCCTCCCTTGCTTCTTGCAAACCCTTCCTAACTTACTTTCAGGATCTGAGACAACAAAGAGTTGCCCCACTCAAACCCACTGCACCACGACTTGTGCTACATCGTTCAGATGGCACAGGCTGCAGTGCAATGAAGAGCCACCAGAATAGAGTGCAAGCCTGAGTGCTGGAAAGAATGTGGGACCAAGAAGGAGGTCCAGGAGCAAAAGCTAAAACTAGAACAGTCCCAGATCAATGAGACCTGGGCATGTAACATCAACAAATGTCAATTTCCTCATCTATAATATGACACATTTGCCTCTCCTATCACTACCCAGGGAACCTTTCAGTTAACTGGAAAATGAACAGAAAACTTCTTTTGAAGGTCAAAGTCTTATGGACACCAAAAGTTGTAGTTGCCACGGCCTTTTGCCACATTTTCTCATTCTTTCTCTGAGGTCAATGATAGGTCTCAATTTTTGGGGGAATTATCACTCAGCCTCATCTCTTGGATACCAGAGCCTTCTACTTATACAAATTTGGTTAGAAGTTTCAAGGACTATTGCTGACCTTTTGATTTTGTAGCTACTTTTATTTTATCTTACCTTTTTGAATGCTTAATTTGTGCTTCTGGCAGGAATGGCCTGTGTGTTTTTGTGTGTCTATAAATGGAAAAGAAGAAATGCATATCTTTTCTTCCCAGTAGAGGATTCTTGGTTGCAAGTCAAACCAAGTCAAAACAGTTTAGGCGTAAGAGGTCTTGGTCCACATAGCTGGAGAGTCTCAGGGGCCAGCCATGCTTGGACCCAGGAGCTCAGAAGATGCCAGAGGATCGTCTCGTCTCCCTTTCTTCGTTTCTTAGCCCTGCCTTCTTTGGCACTGGCTTTATTACTAGAAGACTCAGTGGTTTCCGGATGGCTGCTAGCAGCTCCAGGCTCACAATCACTCTTCTTAGCTATCCCAACAACAGAGAGAATGCCTCTTCCCTGTTAGCACAAACCAAAATGTGATAATCGGGTCTTATTGCTCTCATGGCCTGCTGGCTTGGGTTCCAGACCATATCTATACTAAACAAGTGACCTCAGGGAATGCATGGCTCAGATGGCCTCAGGTCATATGGATTCAGAGAAATTCTGAGCATGTAAAATCGGCACATGCCCACTTCCCTGAGGCCCTATGGCCATGCTGTCTTCTTCATATGTGGATTACCAGGCCTGTGTGGACACCCATTTGGGGCTGGTGAGTGCTCCAGGTGGCACCACAGTGATCCTGCTGCCCTTATCACTTGTAGTTCCATCATCTAAAAGGTAATGTGGGGATTTCTGACCCAGAAAATTTTCCATAGAATTTCTCAAAATTTCCTTTATTTATTTCTTCCACAGAGGGAATTAAGCAGCCATTTGTTTTTCAGATTTTGCATGTTCTGATTGAGATTGGGGTATGAGTTTCCTAAGACTGTTGTAACAAATTACCACAAACAGTAGCTTAAAACCACTCAGACCTATTAGGTTGCAGTTCTGGAGGTCAGAAGTCTGACATGAGCTTCTTGGGGCTAAGGTCAAGGTGTCAGCAGGACCACGTTCCCCCTGGAGGCTCTAGGGAGACAGCCCTTGTCATAGCCAGCTTCTTAGTGCCCCGGCCACTCCTTGGCTCAAGGGCAGCGGTGTAATGTTTCCTCAGTCTCTGCATCACAGTGGCCCTCCTGCCTCCCTAGAATAAGGACCTTTGTGATGACATTGGGCCTCCTGGATGATCAGGATAGTGTTCCCAATCTCGAAGCCCTTCACTCAATTACATCTCCAAAGTCCTTAATCCCGTCTACACAGTCCCTTTTGCCAGGTAACAGGACATATTCACAGTCTGTTGTAAGATCGTGGATATATTTGGGGCCATTTCTCTGCCTATCACAAGTGGCTTCAGCTTCCTGAATTCCATTTAGACCCCTACTTTTAACATCATCTGCATTATTTTTTTTCCTTCAATGGCTATTTCCCAACTTCCATATCTTGCTTAGACCTTTGAAAATGAATGTGTAACCCTCTTTCTAATTCCAACACAGGTTTCTAATATTGCCAACATATTTTGTCAAATATAATTGAAAATATGGTGTATTAAATTTGTTTAGACTTTAGGCATTCTTTTGCGCCTAGGATGCATGATAATCTGATAAGATGGAGCCTGACCACAAGGCTATTGTGTTGTGAAGTAATTTAATGTGTTTCCCCCCTGAAGCACAGCTACTAACTCAAGCTCATGGAAGAATTTAGCTTAACTATAAGTTATTAGGGAGAAATCAGAGTGTGACAATGGGGCAAGATGTATGAGAGTCACTAAATCAATGAATGTGGTATTTCTTAATGCCTTCATTTTTTAAAATATATTTTTTATTGAAGTATATCATTCATACACGAACATGCATAAACAATAAGTGTATAGTAAAGATTGTGAACCTTACAAAATAAACATACACAACATCATACAGGGGTCTCATACATCAGCCCTCCATCAACATTTTGCATTGATGTGAAACATTCGTTACAAACTATACAAGAGCATTATAAAAATATTACTACCAACTATAGTCCTTATCTTGCATTTGATGTATTTTTCCCCCAACCCACACTTTAAAAAAATATATGTTTTTGTTACAGAAGTTGTAAACTTGCAAAATAATCATACAGATATGTAGATTTCCCATACAACATCCTTTCACCAACACACCACACCATGGTAGAACATTCATTACAGATTATGAGATATCTTTAGATTATTACTACCAACCATGGTCCATAGCATACATTTGGCACATTTTTTCCATACATCTCCATTATCAACACAGTACAGCTTTGGCATTGATGCCAGAATATTATAGTATTGCTGTTAACCACAGTCTATAGGTCACAACAATTGTAGTTTTCCCATGCTTCTCCATGTTCCCACCACCTTGCAATAGTGATGTACATCTGCTATAGCTCACAGAAGGACTCTGTTGCATTTGTACCCTCAACCACAATTCTCATCCACCTCTGGGTTCACCATGTTATTCATTCCCTAGATTATTCTTTAGCTTTCTTTCTATTGATATTTACTGCCCCAGACTACTGTTTTCAGCCACAGTCCCATTTATACACCAGTTGCTACTCACTACAATGTGTTACCATCAACTCTATTCATTTCCACACTTGTACTGTCTAGTAATTAAAACTGCTACATGCATTAAGCATCAGTAGTTCTTTTCAACCTTCCTCTTATCTCCTAATACCCTATACTCTAGGTTTTAATTCCACATGTTTATTCTTCGTATTTAGTTCATATTAATGAGACTATGAAATATTTGTCCTTTTGTGTCTGGCTTACTTCACCTAGTATAATGTCTTCAAGATTCATCCATGTTATCATATGTGTCCCAATTTTATTTCTTCTTACTGCAGCATGGTATTCCATCGTATGTATATAACACATTTTGTTTATCCATTCATTGGTAGATGAACACTTCGGTTGTTTCCATCTTTTGGCAATTGTGAATAATGCCGCTATGAATATCGGTGTGCAGATGTCTGTTCGTGTCATGGTTTTTAGCTCTTCTAGATATATTCCTAGTAGAGGAATTGCTGGATCATATTGCAGTTCTATATTTAGCTTCCTAAGTAACTGCCAAACTGTTTTCCACAGAGGTTGCACCATTTTACATCCCCACCAAGAGTGAAGGAATGTTCCTATTTCTCCACATCCTCTCCAGCACTTACTGTTGTCGGTTTTTTTTAAAATAATGGCCATTCTATGTGGTGTTAGATGATATCTCATTGTTGTTTTAATTTGCATTTCCCTAATAGCTAGTGATATGGAAAATTTTTTCCTGCGCTTTTTTGGCCATTTGTATTTCCTCTTTGGAGAAATGTCTATTTAAAACTTTTGCCCATTTTTAAATCGGATTGCTTGCCCTTTTATTGTTGAGTTGTATGATCTCTACATAGAATATGATCTTTACATAGAATGGAAATCAAAGCCTTATCAGATAAGTGGTTTCCAAATATTTTCTCCCATTGAATGGACTGCTTTTTCACCTTCTTGATGAATTTCTTTGAATCACAGAAGTGTTTAAGTTTGAGGAGGCCCCATTTATCCATGTTTTCTTTCATTGCTCACGCTTTTGGTATAAGGTATAAGAATCCACCACCTACAGCCAGGTCTTGAAGATGTTTCCCTCCATTTTCTTCTAGGAGCTTTATTATACTTCCTTTTATATTTAGGTCTTTGATCCATTTTGAGTTAATTTTTGTATAAGGTGTGAGATAGGGGTCTTCTTTCTTGCTTTTGGCTATGGATTTCCAGCTTTCCCAACACCATTTGTTGAATAAACTGTTCTGTCCCAGCTAAGTAAGTTTGACAGGTTTGTCAAAAATCACTTGGCCATAGACGTGAGGGTCTGTTTCTGAACCATCAATTTGGTTCCATTGGTCTATGTGTCTATCTTTATGCCAATACCATGCTGTTTTTACCACTGTTGCTAGATAATATGATTTAAAGTCTGGAAGTGAGAGTCCTCCAACTTTACTTTTCCTTTTTAAGATGTTTCTGGCTATTCGAGGCCTCTTACCCTTCCAGATAAATTTGATAATCACTTTTTCCATTTGTTTAAAAGAATGCTGGTAGAATTTTTTTGGGATTGCTTTGAATCTGTCTATCAATTTGGGTAGAATTGACATCTTAATGATATTTAGTCTTCTAATCCATGAGCATGGAATGTTCTTCCAATTATTTAGGTCTTTTTAAATTTCTTTTAGCAATGCATTATAGTTTTCTGAATATAAGTGCTTTGCATACTTGGTTAAGTTTATTCCTAAATATTTGATTCTTTTAGTTGCTATTGTAAATGGAATTTTTTTCCTGACTTCCTCCTCAGATTGCGCATTACTAGTGTATAGAAACACCACTGAATTTGTATATTGATCTTGTATGCTGACACTCTGCTGAAATCATTTATTAGCTCTAGCAGCTTTGTTGTAGTTTTTAGGATTTTCTACATATACAATCATATCATCTGTGAATAGTGAAAGTTTTAATTCTTCTTTTCCAATTTGGATGCCTCATTTCTTTTTTTTTTGCCTGATTACTCTAGCCAGAACTTCTAGCATTATATCAAACAACAGTGGTGACAATGGGCACCCTTGTTTTGTCCCAGATAATGGGAAAGCTTTCAGTTTTTCACCATTGAGTACAATATTAGCTGTGGGTTTTTCATATATGGCCTTTACCATGTTCAGAAAGTTTCCTTCAATTCCTATTTTTTTGTAGTATTTTCATCAAGAAAGGATGCTATATTTTGTCAAATGCCTTTTCTGCATCAATTGATAAGATCATGTGATTTTTCTTCTTTGGTTTATTAATGTGGTGGATAATGCTGATTAATTTTCTTGAGTTGGACCACCCTTGCATGCCTGCACCCGTGATGAATAATTGAATAATGATGAATAACCCTTGCACCCACTTGATCATGATGAATAATTCTTTTAATGTGTTTTTGGGTTTGATTAGCAAGTACTTTATTGAGGATTTTTGCATGTGTATTCGTTAGAGAAATGGGCCTGTAATTTTCTTTTTTTGTAATATCTTTATCTGGCTTTGGTATTTGGGTGATATTGGTTTCATAGAATGAGTTTGGTAGCTTTCCTTCTTGTTCAATTTTTTGGAAGTGCTTGAGTAAGACTGGTATTAAATTTTTGAAGTCTTGATAGAACTCACCTGTGAAACCTTCTGGTCCTGGGCTTTTCATTTTGGGGTGCTGTTTGATGACTTTCAATCTCTTTACTTGTGATTGGTTTGTTGAGGTCATCAATTTCTTCTGGGGTCAGTGTAGGTTGTTTGTACATTTCTAGGGATTTTTCCATTTCATCTACAGTGTCTAGTTTTTTTGGCATAAAGTTATTCATAGTTTCCTTTTATTATCTCTCTTATTTCTGTGGGGTTTGTAGTAATGTTCCTGTTTTCATTTCATTCATTTGCATCTTCTCTTTGTTTATCTTAGTAAGTCTAGCTAGGGGTTTGTCAATTTTGTCAACCTTCTCAAATAACAAATTTTTGGTTTTGTTAATTCTCTTTATCATTTTTTTTGTTCTCAATTTCATTTATTTCTGTTCTGGTCTTTGTTATTTCATTCCTTCTACTTGCTTTGGGATTAGTTTGCTATTCTTTTTCTAGTTCCTCCGGCTGTGTAGTTAGGTCATTGATTTTAGCTCTTTCTTCTTTATTAATGTAAGTGTTGACAGCTATAAATTTTCCTCTCAACACTGCCTTCGTGTCATCTCATAGGTTCTTATATATTGTATTCTCATTGTCATTTGTCTTGAGATATTTATTGATTTCTCTTGAAATTTCTTCTTTGACCCATTGATTATTTAAGAGTGTGTTGTTTAATCTCCATAAATATGTGAATTTTCCCTTTTTTTTTTTGCCATTTGTTGATTTCCAACTTTATTCCATTATGATCAGAGAAAATGTTTTGTATATTTTTGATTTTGTTGAATTTATTGAGATCTGCTTTGTGACTCAACATATGGTCTATCCTGGAGAAAGATCTATGAACACTTGAAAAGAATGTATATCCTGCCGTTTTGGTGTGCAATGTTCTATATATGCCTATTAGGTTTAGTACATTATCATATTATTCAAGCTCTCTGTTTCTTTACTTGTCCTATGCCCAGGTGTTCTATCCAATGCTGAGAGTTGTGTATTGAAGTATCCAACTATTATTGTAGAGATGTCTACTTCCCCCTTCAATTTTGCCAGTGTTTGCCTCATGTATGTGGAGGCATCCTGGTTAGATGCATATATATTTATGATTGTTATTTCTTCCTGGTGAATCATCCCTTTTATTAATATGTAATGTCCTTCCTTGTCTCTAATAACAGATTTCTTTTAAAGTCTATGTCATCTGATATAACTACTCCAGCTTTTTTCGGTTACAGCATGCCAATTGTTGGAATATCTTTTTCCAACCTTTCACTTTCAATCTCTTGGTATCCTTGGGTCTAAGGTGAGTCTCTTGCAGACAACATATAGATGGTTTATATTTTTTTATCCATTCTTCCAGTCTGTGTCTTTTGATTGGAGAGTTTAATTAATATTCAATGTTATTACTGTAAAGGTGGTTCTTATTTCATCCATTTTGATCTGTGAGTTTTATCTATCATTTTATTTTTGACACTTTTAGTTACTGTTAGTGAAACAACCATCATTTGTAGATTTTCTTCCAGAACTCTCTCTCCTGTCTTTTCTTTTCAGGCTGTAACACTCCCTTTAGTATTTCCTGCAAAGCTAGTCTATTTTTTCTAAGCTCTCTTAATTTCTGTTTATCTGTGAATATTTTAATTTCACTCTCATTCTTAAAAGATTATATTGCTGGGTATAAAATTCATGGTTAACAGTTTTTTTCCTGCAGTATCTTAAAAATATACTACTGCCTTCTTGTCGCCATGGTTTCTGATGAAAAAATTGACACTTAATTTAGGTATCCCTTACATGTTATGCATTGCTTTTCTCTTGCTGCTCTCAGAATTCTCTTTGTCTTTGGCATTTGACATTCTGATTAGTATGTGTCTCAGAGTTTGTCTATTTGGATTTATTCAGATGGGAGTACACTATGCTTTTGGACAGATATCTATGGCCTTCAATAGGGTTGGAAAATTTTCTACCATTATTTCTTCAAATATTCCTTCTATTCCTTTTCCCTTCTCTTCTCCTTCTGGGACACCCATGACACATATGTTTGCACATCTCTCACTGTCCTTTAGTTCTCTGAGACTCTGTTCAAATTTTTTCATTCCTTTCCTCATCTGTTCTTTTGTATGTTTGCTTTTGGAGACCATGTCTCTGAGCTCACTGATCCTTTTTCTGCTTACTCAAATCTGCTGTTATATGTCTCCAGTGTGTTTTTAATTTCATTTATTGCACCTTTCATTCCCATAAGTTCTGTTCTTTTCCTATGTATGTTTTCAAATTCTTCTTTGTGCTCATCTGATGTCTTCTTAATATGCTTAACCTCTTTAGCCATCTCATTGAATTTATTAAGGAGATTTGTTTGCACATCTAAGATTAGTTGTCTCAACTCCTTTATGTCATCTGGAGGCTTATCTTTTTCCTTTAACTGGGCCATATCTTCCTGTTTCTTGGTATGGGTTGTAATTTTTTGCTGGTGTTTTCACATTTGGCTTGCTAGATGTATTTATTCTGGGTGCAGTTTCTCACTTTAGTTTAGGGATTTCTTGTCTTTTCTCCCTTGCTGATTGTGTAGGAGACAAGGATATAGTTGGTGCTGTAAGCTATGGAGGCTAAACCTGCCCACATTGCCCCAGGAATTGATGAAGCTTCTCCCACTTTTCTCCTCTGTCAGGGGTAGGGAAAGCACTGCAGTTGTGTATAATAATCCAAGCTGGCTATGACAAGACTGTCCATAGTTGTCCAGAGACACTGATGAAGATTCATACCCCTTCCTTCCCAACCTTGGGAAGGGATGGAGCTGTAGTTGTGGGCAGGAATCTATGCTGTGTGAGTCCAAAATGACCAGAGTTGCTCAGGTAAACTGATGTAGCACCAGACCCTCTCCCTGCCAGGGGTGGGAAAGGACCCTCTGGAGTGCCCAGCAATCTAATCTCTGTGGGCCAAATATGCCTGCAGTTGCCCTGAGAGACTGAAGGAGTACTGTTCCTTCTGCCTTTTAGGGGTTGGAAATGGAACTACCAATGCTCAACAGTTCAATCCTTGTAGGCTGAAAGTACCCACTTTTGCTTGGAGAGACTGAAGAGGCACAAGCCCTCTTCTATCCTATTGGGTGGTGGGGGTGTTCCTATGGGCACCCAACAGTTCAGTCCCTGTTGTCTGAGAATACTTGCCATTCCCTAGAGAGGCTGAGGAAACACCAGCCTTCTCCTATCCTATTAAGGTGTGGGGTTGGATTCACGGGCACCCAACACTTCAGTCCCGGTTGGCTGAAAGTACATTCCATTGCCCAGAGAGGCTGTGAAGACACCAGACCCCTCCTATCTTATTGGGGGAGGGGTGGATTCATAGGCATCCAATAGTCCAGTCCATGCCATTGCCCAGAAAGGATGTGGAAACACAATCTCCCTTCTTTCCTATTGGGGGGTGAGGGTGAATCCACAAGTACCCAACCAGTTGAGGCTGTGTGGGCCAAAACCACCTGCAGTTACCCAGAGAGGCTGGGCAAACACAATCTGTCTCTTGTCTTATTGGGGATGAAGGTCGAGCCACAGGTGCCCAACAGTCAGGCTTGTGCAGGCCAAAACTGCCGAAAGTTGTCCTGAGAGGCTGAGGAAACAACTCCCCTCCTATTCTATGGAGGAACAGAGGTGGAGATGGGCTTGAAGGCACTCAACAAACCAGTTCATGTGGGCTGAAAACAGCCATTGCCTAGAGAGAACAAGGCTACCCAGCACCTCTCCTCTTCTACTGGAGTGCAGGCATGCAGCCCCAGCTGACTGACTATTCAGTCTCTGCTGGTGGAGGGTGCTTGTAGTTGCCTATTGAGCCTCGTGCAGGTCCCACCAGCTTCCTCTCTGCTGGAAGTGGGGCTGGAGCCAGGCTAGGGCTGCAGTCTGGTCTTGGTGGAAAGAAGCCAGTCCCTAACTTCACTGCTTTTCAGTCAGCCAGGTCTCCCCTCATGCTGGGGATGGAGTCAAAATGGCAGCTACTGGACTCTTTCCCTCTTAGACAGGTTCAGATCCTAGCTGTCTCTAAAATTATATTTTAGCCAATCAAGTCCACTAATCAGTAGCTGAGGTCAGTGGACAACTGTCTCTTCCTTCTCCAATTATGGGAAATGGAGCTTCTAACTCCAGCCATGGAATAGCTCTTGAGGCAGCTTGCTCCCTTAGAGTAGGATGGGCACCAGCCTTTGTGGTGTGGCTTGCAGCTTCCCAGAGAAGTGGTACAGACCCTCCAGCTTCCTCCCTGCTGGAGGTGGGACTGGGGTTTAGGCTAGAGCTTCAATCCAACCTGGGTGGAAAGAAGTAGTCCCTACCAGAACTGGGATTTTCAGTCAACCCTGCTACCCCTCATGCCAGGGGTGGAGTCAAATTGGTGGCCACTGGCTTCCCTCTGACATGGACAGGCTCAAAATTTAGTTGTTCCTAGGATTATACTGCTGAATCCACTAATCAGTAGTTGAAGTTGGTGCCACACTATGTCTTCCTCCCCCATTTTTTGTGAAATGGAGCTTCTAACGTCAGCCGTGGAATAGCTCCCAAGGTGGCTTGTGCCATGGGAACTGACATCCATGACATGGAGGACTGTACTCAGAAATCCTCTGTGCAGATAGGCAGTCTCCTCCTTCCACACTCTCAAGGATGTTGCAGGATACTCCTCTGTCCTCCTGGGTCCTCCAAACAGGTGCTTTGGGTAGCTCTGGGTGACCATCAACTGCCCTGTATCATGAGCTGACTTCAAGAGCGCCTTACTCTGCTGCCATCTTGGCTTCCACTCGTATTTCAATGTCAAGACTTTGCTCCTCTTCTCTCCTCAAATCTGAGGTATTTTGGAATTCTTTTGAGAATTCAGTTAACTATAGCCAGATTGCAAAGCAGGAACCATCTCTGTGGTAGGCAGCACATCCATCTCTGTGGTAGGCAGCAAGGCACACTGTGCAATTTATCTGCACCTGGCCTGGAAGTGAGTTTGGTTTTTTAGAGATGAAGAATCCACTTCTCAAATAAGGAGAATTGCTTCCCCCACAGCACGAGGTTCTGAGCAGTTATATTGGAGCAGTCTAATCCCCTTGCTTGTGCAAAAGGCCACATAACTGATATCTACTCACTTGACTTCAAGTCTCCAGCTAGGGAGACAGGTTTCTAGTCTTAATACCTTCATTTTTAAAAAGAATTCCTTTATTACCAAAAATAACATGGTTATGGATTTGTGAGATTTGTTAGTTAGTGCTCTGCCAATCCTTGACTTTGGAATGATAGGCTTAAGTTTTCTCAAATTTATTTTATTTTCCAATAACTAACCTGTCACAGGTATCAAATGATGCTTCTTTTCATGCTTTATTTATGTATTTATTTAGCTCTTTTCTGGGAATTGCTTTGAGGAAATTTTATTGGATTCATTGCTTAACTTTGGTTTCTTACTTTGTACAGTGCCTTTTCAACTTTTATGAATAAAATAAGAAAGACAAGTGTTTCAGTTTGCTTTACTGCCCAAAGTAGATACCATGACATGTGTAGGTTTTAACTATGGGGGTTTATTAGCTTACAAACTTACAGTGCTGAAGCTGTGAAAATATCCAAATCTAAGTATCCCCAAGACAATGTTCTCTTCCTGAAGACCAGTTGCCAGTAATCCTAGACTTCTCTGTCACAGAGCAAGGCACATGGCAGCACCTGCTGGAATTTTCCTTCTCTTTCAGGTTTTGTTGCATCCAGCTTCTTGCTTCTATGGCTTTCTCTCTTTCGGCCTTTGTTTCCTTCTCTTACAAAGGACTCCAGCAAGAGGACTAAGACCCATGCTGTGCCACGCCTTAGCTGAAGTAACCTCATCAAAACGTCCTGCTTATAATAGGTTTACACACATAGGAATGGATTTCCTTTAAGAACATGACTTCTGGGGTACAAATAGTTCAAACCACCACAACAGGTTTGTATTAACTAACGAGCAAACTAACCAGTCAAAAAACAATGACTTATCTCTAAAAGATATACATTGCTCTTTTCTCTTTGATTTTTCTTTTTCTTCTTTTTAATATGGATGACCTTCAATGGCCTTAGAAAATGCCAATACTGTAACTCCCACATTTCTCCAAGGCAGAAGGGCACAGGGAGAGAAGAGAAAGGCCGAGCGCCTGCCACAGGCCTGGACATTCAGCTATATCCTCTGCATGCATTGTTGATTGCTGGGAATGTAGAAAGGCCTATAGTTTGCATCTTGTACAGTATTACTGGGAGGCAGAAGAACAGAATGGTCCAGCAGTAACAATTACCCAATTGATAATTTATTTGAGCAGCAATCAACTGGCAAAATAGGTCTTGCTGTCTTAAAAACACTTAAAAGGCAATAAGGAAATTGCAAGGCCTCCTGCCTCTGTATGTGCTGGAGTCTTTCAGTGATTATATTCAATTCAAAACAATTTCATTAACTGAAGCACACATATCTTTTCTACCAATATGGAAAACACTAAAAGAGAAATAAATACACTTAACCCTTACCACTTGTGTAGTTATAAACCCTCCAAAACCTGCCTAGTCATCACAATCTACAAACACAAAGCAGGGTGTTAAAAATTGCCTCAGCTCAAAGCAGGTACAAGGAGACAGCAAGGATTGTGTAGCAATGTGTTCTACAGACAAATTGTGTGATTTGAGGAGGAAGTGTGAAAATTTGCTCTTTTTTTTTTTTTAAGAGAAAATACCCAACAGATGCTTTGAGCTTTTTAAAACCCTTTTCAGTTGCACAGGGAACAGAGTTCTGCAGAAAGGTTGAATTTATAGACCAGTATCTTAATGTGGGCAACTTTGTGTGGTCAGACAGAGAGTGCCATGGTTTGCATGAGGGGCCTGATTCTACAGGTGCAAGGTGCATTCTAGAATATGTGGAAACAGAAGTGTATGCTTGTCTTGATGAAATTGGTTTTTAAGAAGCAATAATTAATCTGGGATGGCTCAAATATCATTCCCTTAATGGTTCATGGTACTAGATCAACAGTGGGAACGGGAGGGCCATGCACAGTGCTGATGCGCACAAGGAGAGCCGTGCCATGCAGGGTGTCCCCCGCACATGGGAGCCCCACGCGCAAGGAGTGCACACCATAAGGAGAGCCACCCAGCACGAAAGAAGGTGCAGCCTGCCTAAGAATGGCACCGCCCACACAGAGAGCTGACACAGCAACAGGATGCAACAAAAAGAAACACAGATTCCCGTGCTGCCGACAACAACAGAAGTAGACAAAGAAGAAGACGCAGCAAATAGACACAGAGAACAGACAACCGGGGCAGGAGGGTGGGGGGGAAGGGGAGAGAAATAAATAAATATAAAAAAAACACAAAACAGTGGGAACGGGGGTTCTTCATCCTTCAAACGTGCTGACGATGCCCGCTCCCCCCATCAGTCCACCGTCCTCTCCTCTCTCATGTTGGTGGCTGGTATGGTGCAGGGGACTTTTCCTCCCTTGTGTGTGACAGTCCTGAGCAGCTAGCCATTCCTTTCCTATTTCCCCCTAGTCCCACATACCCAAGCAGGACCTTGCTAAGAGTTTCTCACTCCCCAGTGAAGAAGCTACGGCTTCACTGTAGATGGTGTGGATGTGAATAATTTCCTAATCTTGAGTATAATTTCCACCTCTGTAAGGTAACGTGGTCATATTTACAATTGACATTCCCCCACAGATATTGGGAAGTTTGGTACATTGACAATATTTTAGCGTAGTATTTAGAACTAAGACTAAGTCCCTTAATCCTCATGCCTGAGAAACCTATGGTATTAGTTATAATCTGAGTCTTACAACGTCTATTTTTTTTTAAAGATTTGTTTTTATTTCTCTCTCCTTCCCCCCCACTACCCCAGTTGTCTGTTCTCTGTGTCCATTCTCTATGTGTTCTTCTGTGTCCGCTTCTATTCTTGTCAGCAGCACTAAGAAACTGTGTCTCTTTTTGTTGCTTCATCTTGCTGCGTCAGCTCTCCGTGTGTGCGGCACCATTCCTGGGCAAGCTGAACTTTCTTTCACACGGGGCGGCTCTCTTTACAGGGCGCCCTCCTTGTGCATGGGGTTCCTGTACACAGGGGACACCCCGTGTGGCAGGGCACTCCTTGCATGCATCAGGACTGTGCATGGGCCAGCTCCACATGGGTCAAGGAGGCCCTGGGTTTGAACCGTCAACCTCCCATGTGGTCCACACTCTATCCGTTGAGCCAACTCTGCTTCTGACAACGTCTATTTTTAAAGTTGTTTGTATTTGTCATATTAAACTATTTCCCATAACATTGAACCAATTATTTTATTATATATGTGATGAAATTTACATGCAATTAGTGATAGCAACATATGCAAAAAATATTGCAGAGATTGTTGAAGCATGTTTCCTAGAGAAACACAGAGACGTTATTCCATCATTTCATATTAAAATAAAAACAACAGATGAGAAAATACATGTGCTGGACAATGCCTTATTTGAGTAGTAGAATTTGGGCAGTTTCCAATAGGCCTGTGTCCATATGCTTTGGCAAACTACTCAGGTTTAGTCCTGGGGTACGATCTCCATTAGAAGTCTTTGGCAATATCTTTTTACTTCTATTCTTTCTTTCCTTTCTTAAACCTTTCTCTTTTTTCCCCCAGTTTTAGTGTTTTATTACTTTTAGTTTTTTTTAAATAGTAATGTCAATCATACCTTTATTTCAAAGTATGAAATGTGGCAATGATTTTTATGTAGT
Source organism: Dasypus novemcinctus (assembly GCF_030445035.2). Lineage (NCBI taxonomy): Eukaryota > Metazoa > Chordata > Mammalia > Cingulata > Dasypodidae > Dasypus > Dasypus novemcinctus. The sequence continues at coordinate 5,976,754 of NC_080674.1, read as the reverse complement.
TGACTATTTTTGATAGGGACCAGATGTACCTCCTGGGAGTTTTTTTTTTTTTTTTAAAGATTTATTTATTTCTTTAATCCTACCCCCCTCCCCTGCTTGTCTGTTCTTGGTATCTATTTGCTGCGTTGTCGTCAGCAGCACGGGAAGTGTGGGTGGCGCCATTCCTGGGCAGGCTGCTCTTTCTTTTCACGCTGGGCGGCTTTCCTCACGGGCGCACTCCTTGCGCGTGGGGCTCCCCTACGCAGGGGACACCCCTGCGTGGCAGGGCACTCCTTGCGCGCATCAGCGCTGCGCATGGCCAGCTCCACACGGGTCAAGGAGGCCCGGGGTTTGAACCGCGGACCTCCCATATGGTAGACGGACGCCCTAACCACTGGGCCAAAGTCCGTTTCCCCCTCCTGGGAGTCTTGATGACCATACTTGAATTCTCTCCCAGGGCAGTTAAAATTCAGAAATAGGACTTTAACAGTGACTCAACCAGGCTCAAGAACTTTCGAGGTTAAGACATATAATAACCACTGTATACCTCTGAAGATCTGAATAAGAAGTACACTCAAGGAATGTGTGTTACTGTTTTTTTTTTTTTTTTTTTTTAATTTTTTTATTTTTTATTGACTTTGTAATAATATTACATTAAAAATATATATGTGAGGTCCCATTCAACCCCACCCCCCCACCCCCCCTCTCCCCCCCCCCAACAACACTCGTTCCCATCATCATGACACATCCATTGGATTTGGTAAGTACATCTTTGGGCACCTCTGCACCTCATATACATTGGTTCACATCATGGCCCATACTCTCCTCTATTCCATCATGTAGGCCCTGTGAGGATTTACAACCACTTTCTTGCTAAAAGCCTTTCCTATTTGCCTTTTGGCTTCAAATCTAAAATCTCCAGTCTTGACATTCAGGTTGTCATTAAACACATCTATCAACTCTCCAATCTTCTCTTTTACCACTTCCCCCAATACTCCTTTAGCTCTAATCAGACTGGATCCTTTAACGTATTCCACTTGGCATCCTTCAAATCCTCAAACCCTAGCAATTACTCATCTCCAACTTCCAAAACCCATTTGGATGGCTGTCAACTGTCCTCTCTCTGCCAGTCCAAACACTGCAGGTGTCTTAAAGACCAAGCAGAGCGTTCAGACCATGTAAGCAGATTTCTTAAATTAACTGTTTCAGAATCATGTTTCCTTTATTCTGAATTCTTGACACACTGAAGTGCACCATGATTGTTCCTGTTTACCTTTATATTGTCTTCTTAATTGGAATCTAGATTTTCCTTTTATTTTTTGTATGTGTATCTTGCTTCTTCAGAGAACAATAATGTCATCAATTTCTTTTGAATCTCTCATAGCACCTCTGATAATTCTGTGTTACATGAGGAGTTTATAATATTCTCATTGAATTGCTTTTCATTACCCAATGAAAAAATATTGTCTGATGAATTCTAGTTTTATTAACATTTTATGACTTCCCAAAACATAACTTTTCTACTGAATTTTTAGTACTCACTTTAAAACAAGCGATGGAATAAAAGTTATTTGTAAAAAATACAATTTCTAAGAAACCACCTAGTATTAGTACATTCTTTTCTCTCATAAAATTTATACTCATTAGTGAGAACCAAAGTCCATAAAGTAGTGCAAAATCCTTTTCTAAATATGGCTACTCAGAGGTGTTGAAGAAAATAAATAAACCAATTTATTAGAAATGTTTAACTATGATTTGGTCAAAACTTTCCATTTTAAACCTCTAGCATCTTAATCTAGGCATCAATATATCGATAGATATTTCAAATCAAAGGATATTTTACTGGATAAATTTTTTTAATTAAAAAAATTTTGATTTTATTTTTAGAAATTAACAATAAGGAAATGTAGACTTGCTTGGGATAGCCTTACAATTCTTAAATATATTATCATAGGACCATCCTTATTAGCTATCTGCAGGCAAGGACCAAACTTTATTTCCCAATGATCATGGACTGATATTTTGTAAAATACAATATTAGCACTTTGATGATGCAGCAATGTTAAATTGCTCTAAAACTTCCCGAATGCTTCCTCTCACTTTCTGTTCTTATCTCGTGGGCCTGTTTCAATTTAGAGTCAATCCATCATGGGTGGCCAAAAATCTGTGATCGCACTTTGGATGGCACAACGGACTTCATGATAAGAAAAGCAGGTGAAAGGCCTCCTATGTATTAATAGCAAAAGGAAAATGAAAAAAATTAAAATTATATCCAGTAAAAATACAGCTTGAGCAGGGAAGTATTTGTAGATGAAGGCAGGGTAGTTGGGAAGCTGTAATGACACTGTCGCTTGGCATTTAGTATGCAAAATGTTCTGGGCTGTAGATTCAATTCATCTGAACAATTTTACCAATGCAAAATGACATGTGCCAAGAAGTCTAAAGAGGTCTGCCAACTTATCTTGTGAAAAGTTGTTTTGCAGGAGAACAGATAAAGAAACAAGGTAAAGCTTACTGGTCAGCATGAGATGGAAATGAGTGCATGACTCTAAACACCTTTTGATGACCACTGAAGGGTTTGGGGCTCCCTACAGCCTTTCTGTTTCTTCTGCACTCCTGAGTTAGGTGTACTGTGTGGAAGTGAATGAAAGACCCGGGACGATGGCCTGGAGCTGAGGTCAGAGTAAGCCGCCCAAGGCACCCTGGAGGTTGGCCGGCACCAAGGATTTAATCTTCAGCTTTGCAGGTGAAGAAAGATCTTTGTGAGTGCATCTAGGGTTGAAAGACCTCTTCCACACCACCAGTTATACAGCACTGGCAAGGTATTGATATATAAACCAGAAACAAGATTATTAATTGAAAATGGAAAACTAAGTGGCCAATAATCGACCAAGTTTATGTTAGCTAAGGGGTGCATTTTCTCCCTATTGGAAACTCAATAAGGGAAATCAAATAGAAATTGGAAGGCTACTTTATAAGCATGAAATTAGAAACTTAGGAAATAGAATGCTCTTCAGATAACTTTAATGGCTGGTGTTAACCTGTCTATGAAAAGCCATGCATTGATATCTATCTATCATCTTACTATATCTATCTATCATCTATCTATCTATCTATCTATCTATCTATCTAGATCTATCTATCTACAATCTATGTCTTTCTATAAAGAAAGATAGAGAGATATAGAGAAACAGAGAGGGGAGGGAGTAAAGACAGAGAACGAGAGAGAGAGACAGAGAGTGCCCAAGACATACCGACAAAGTTTCAGAGCCTTCCTCTTTGGAATCCCACTTAATAACCCATACTTAGAACTCGCTAATGACATTGAGTTGGTTGTAATTTTCATACACATTTGTCAAAATTTCTTTTGTAAGATATTCTGTTTTATAAGGTAATTGTGCTAATAGACTTAACCTTACAATGTGAGTGTGGATGGTGCTAATTAAACTCCTCGAGTGGCAGTTTTGCTTCCAAGTTCTTTGAAGACTTCAAAAGTGTTGGTATCATGCACCAGTGGTGTGGGGTTTTCTCTTTTCTTTTTTTTATTTTGAAGAAACATGTACATCTGGGTGAGCACAGGGGTGGGGTGGGGTGGGGGTGGATGCCTATGCCTATATATCTTATGACCATAAATATTCATTTGATTTTCAGCACAATATATGGATCTGATTTCTCATTGTTCCTTGGCAACATAGCATTGGGTTGTAAAGTTTAATTTGATTTTGAAAAAAAGAAAGGGAAATTCCAATTCAATGAAGGAAGGATAACCTTTTCAACAAATGGTGTTGAGGCAAATGGACATCCATAAGCAAAAATATGAACCTAGATCTAAACCTCCCATCTTATACAAAAATTAGCTAAATTCAATCATGGATTTTAATACAAATCCTCAAACAGGAAAACAGGAAAACTATTAGAAATAGAGGATGAAATCTTTATGATCTAGGCAAAGAGCTCTCAGACTTACCAGAAAGCCAATCCATAAAAGGAAAAATTGTTACATTAAACCTTATTAGAATAAACACTTTTGTTTTGTGAAAAACCATGTGAAAAGGGTGAAAAAAAACCACTACAGACTAGGAGAAGATATTTGCGAACCACGTATCCAACCAAAGAGTAATATCTAGAAGATAAAAAGAACTCCTGAACTTGACAGTGAAAAAACAAACCATCCACATGGAAAATTGAACGTGAACAGGCATTTCACTGGAGAGGATATGTGTATGGCAAATAAGTCCCTGGAAGGGCGCTCAACATCATTAGCTGTCAGGGACACACAAATTAAAATCAAAATTAGATAATACTACAAACCTATCAGAATGTCTGAAATAAAAAATAGTGACAATTCCAAATGCTGATGAGAATATGGAGAAACTGAATCACTCCTACATTATTGGTGAGAATATAAAAGAGTACAACTGCTCAGGAAAACAATACATGCAAGAGAATGAATATACAAAAATTAATTCAAAATGGGTCAAAACCTAAATGTAATAGCTAATACTGTAAACACTTACAAGAAAACATAGGGAAATGTCTTCAAGATCTTCTATTAGGCAGTGGATTTTTAGGTTTTGCACCCAAAACACAAATAACAAAAGAAAAAAATAGATAAAATAGACTGTAAATGTAGGAAGCTCAAGGGTACTCCCAACACTTTCATGACAAAAAAAAAAGTCATTATCTTTGATCCTACAAACAACACAAGCTCAGAAACTTTTAGGAATAATTTTCATGTGGTAATGAGTTCAACTGCAGAGTAAGCCTGCCCTGAATAATGCAATTACTGTACTTGGTTACACTTATTTTGTCCCTTCCACAATCCACACCACTGCCCTCTTCTCTCCTATTTCATGAAGAAGAAAAAAATTTTTCCCTGAGTTATTTTCTCTTCTTTCTATTTTCAAGTAGCAAGATGGTTGCCCACAGAGGCTCCTCCACAATTTTAAGGATATCAATTAATTCAGCAACCAGGCAGAGATTTCCTTGAGAGTTACCATTACATAATTTTAGATACACTTTGTCTCCAATAGGACAGGCTGAAGATTAAAGGAGACTAAATTGCTCCTGACTGCAGCTCACAAACTCAAGTGGGGAGAAATAAGACAACCCTGGAATTCACTGCTCAACCTCTACTTTCCTCCTGATGATCATCTGGAAACTTCTTCCATTCCCTCACTTTTGGTCTGCTTTAGCCCTGCTTTTTCTGAAGTTTAGGTGACTCAGCTTCTATCCTAAAACTTGAGATAAAAAAAGAAATCTTGAACATCTCTAGTACCTTGCAATTACTTTACTGAGCCCTGTGCTGCACCCCCTGGCTCTCTAAAGAATGTGCCTGCATGGTTTCACTGGAGCTCGCCTCTGCAGCAATCAATGTGGGCCTTCAAAGGCATTTTTATTCTAACAACCCAAGCCAGGCTGGAAATTAGAACAAGAAGGCTGCATAACTACTGCCTTCCAACTCTACTAGTCCAAAGAACTTGTCCCTACTGATATGGGCTATGTGTGGGGGCTGTATGTTTCTTCATGAGTAACCTGGGCTGTGTGTGTAAACTTGCTATAACTTAAGATTCCAGTGCTTTCCACTGGAATGCATCCTGAAAAGTTGGTCTGAATTTGGAAAATCTTAGTTACAGAAAAATAGATTGGTTTTTGTAATAATGCTTGTCTGAATATGAGTTAAACAGTGAAAAGGTTTAGCCAGAAATAAGTCTTTGTTTTGGTGCTGGATTGCAAATGAGCTTGTTCTGTTAACAGCAAGGGTAGGTAAAAAGTCCTGTTAAAGTTTGGTGTTAGAAGTTCCCCCTCACTAGGGTTGCAGTAATTAACAAGCTGTAGCTTAAAAACAGCCACACCTGAAAAGTGGAAATTATAAGTCAAATTGATGGGTTTTGTGTTTCTGTCTCTGTGCCATGGCTCTTTAGTGTTTGTCGGTTTATTCAATGCCAGCGTATGTTTTCATGCCTCCAGATAGTGGTATTGCATTGTGTGAAATAATGAACTTTTGTTAAGCTGGAACCCCTCCCCTGCCCTTAGCAAAGGAGTAGAATAATTAATAGCTTCTGAAGCAGACTGCAGAGCCTGAACGTGTGTGTGCTCCATTCTCTTGCCTCTGAAAATAGTCTTGCCCTTTGTGTGCCACTCTTGCCATTTGCTGGGGCTCAGGAATTCTCCACGTCCACATCCACACTGTGCACCTGGCTTGTAAAATCTGATCCCAGTCAGGATGACTGGGTCATGGGGCAGTGGTTTGAATCATGACCCTGCCAAGACAGAGGTTCCCTGGGAAAGCGCTGGGCCCTGCAAAGCTTCTTCAAGCCATTTTAGCAGCCCGCCTTTGTCCTTGGGCTTGCCTGCCATTGCCTTCTCCCACCCTCTCCCCTAGGAGGCATGCATGACAATGGCGGAAAGCCGAAGGCTTGCTCCTTCCACTGGTCCACGCCTTTACAAGCAGCACTCATATCTAACCACACCCAGCTACCTGAAAACATGAGGTAAGAAGACTGCCGGCAAAAGCCAAGATGGATGCTGTGGAAATTCCTTTCCCAGGGCAGTCACAGGCCAGGATACCCTTGCATAGTTTACCTTTACTGATGTTTTACCTTTGTACTTCTTGCTGCTGAATTTCTCTTTGCAGGTTGGTGTTAGAATGCTGTGGAATGTTTTAAAACTGTAAAAATAAAAATGTCTTTGTCTAGCAAGAAGGCTATTATCTCAGAACCCCAAAGCCTGTTAGCAAGAGCAATTAATCTCTGATCACTTAATAGCCTTTGATAACTGGTTTAACTGGAAAACTAACAGACAGTGAATTAATAATACTGAAACCACATCTAAGAATTCTGAAAAAATAGGGGAAAAAGCACAATTCGGCTTGGCAGCTTCAAGTTAAAATCGAGTCAGCCTGTCTCCCAAGTCTAAGACTGCCCCAGGAACGCTCAGTGGCAGGCCCTTTATGATTCCCTGGAGTAATGGGAATCAGAGGGCAGCCTCTGCATAGAACCCTGAATTCCAGTTAAACTAATGTAAGGAAAACAATCTGAAACCCAGAAACCTCATGTCATGTCTCCTTAAAGAAATCAAACAAACAAAAAAACATCTCATGTGCCATCAATTAAGGTCAAAGAATTTGTAGAAGTGCTAAGTATATAAAATTCTTCTGTTTTAATCTGTGCATAACCTTGTGTTCAATGTTAAAAACTATATTTAACTTTGTCAGTTTGCCTGTGCCTGGAAAATCAGATTTGGGGTTCACCTGTTACAAGTTGGATAACAGGAAAAGGTAATCTAAAAATGAATCTTTAAATGCCAATACTGTCTTGCTAGTGAATTTAATGCATAACTCAGAACTGAAATTTATTTAGTTGCTGGAAAAAGTGGGAAAGCTGCACAAAATTGTTACTAATAAAATTGTTTTAATTGCATAATTAATAAATAAAGGCACCCAAATTAATTTGAAGTAAAAACTTTCTAAAAACTAAGAGTTAAAATAGTTATGTAAGTACCTTTATATATAAAAGAAGGATTAATAACTGAAATTATTGCAGCAAAGTGGCTGTAACTTAGATTTCAGCTATTGTAGTGGTAGTCTTAAACTAATTTACTTTTGTTTGTGATTACTTCAAGTTTATTTGGTGATTACTATAGTAATAGTAATTATAACTTAAATTTACCTTTAATTATAGTTATTTTATAACCAACCTCACCTACCCCTAGACTTCAATTATTGTGATGGTAATCATAAACTGAGTTTGCTTTTGCTTACAGTTACTGCCAGTCTGGACTCACTCCTTGCCTCTGCTTATAGTTCTAAAACAAAAAAAATTGTATCATAGCATTACAAACATTTTAGTTATAAGCCATTAATTAAGAAAGCCACAAAGCAGGGAAACTGTGAACCCCTAGTCTGGAGAAGCCAGCAAAGAAAATCCTTCAGGAAAATCTTTCAAGTGTTGTTTTACAGTTAAACTTGTTTTGTAAAAAAAAAAAGTTTTAATTATCTAAATTATATTTCCATGTCAAACTACTCATGTCTGCCTATTTGTTCAAATTGTTAAAATTAAATATGGAGTTATAGATATGATAAATATTCCTAGAACCTAAATTAAACTAAGAAGTATGGAAAGGTCATACAGAAATCTGAATATAAAAACTATTGGGAAAGCTATAAAAAAATCTTTACTAAATTATAATTAAAACAAATTAAATAATTATATTATATTTCAAAGCCTAGAAGTCAGTATGCTTTTAAGATTATTCACAGTTTTAAAGTTTTATGAAAGACAAGAAGTTTTAAATCCCTGTAAAGAAAAAGGAAAAAGGAAAACAACATTTTTGTTAAACAATAACAATTTCAACTTATTTAGCCTGAATAGTATCTCTTTAGTTTGTAAGGTACCAAGTTAATAAATTAACATTATATGTATTAAATCTTTAAAATAATAAAAAGCTGTAAGTTAGTGTTTAATAAAATTGAGTTTAAAAAAATTGTAAATCTGCCCTCTCCTAAACGCATAAAGTAAAATCCATTGGTTGCCAATTATAATTTAAAGTAAATTAACCAGTCTATGTAATTGTATTTAAGTATAAAAAGCTTGTAAGAACATCTTCATTTAAAGCATTTAAATGGTTAGTTCTAAAAAACCATTATTAATTAAAAATCTAAATTGATATTAATAGCATAAAGTAACTTCATAACAATAAAACCTGTCTGAAAGTCACCTCAATGTGCATATTCAAGTGGTGGTAATAAAAAATTACCTTGATTCCATTAGGAATCTTCGGTTTTCATTTTAAAAATAAAAATGTGGTTTTTCCTCTACTGCTAAAATAAAATACCTGTGTAATTAAAGTCTTCATGATAAAAGTATAAAAGTAAAAAAAAGCAAAGTACTTAAAGTTCATTTACTATATGACATATTGCATTAAAAGTGCTTAAAAGATATATAAAAAATAAAAAGATAAACATTGTCAAAGTCTCTCGTGCATTCAAATCAGGTGTCCAATACATGCAGTGTTCTTCTCCACATGAGTTATTGCCTAATCTGGTCACTGACCCCTAAAACAATAAAAGCATCCACTACATCTCTGGTCGTGCTCCTGAAGTGGATGAGAACTACTTTACAGTTTTGAGCTGCTGCAGCAGCCAACAGTGGCTAAGTATAGCCAAATGTACAATGAATATCGTCTCCAAACTGGCACTGTTTCTTAGAGCCAGAGAGCGCTATGCACCAGGCCAGTAAAAGCTGCTCCCTCTTTTCTCTCTAGAGTCAACAGTGCTGCAGCTTCTCGGAGGAACACAAGAAGTGGAGCAATGAAGACCAGAATACTGGAAGTAGAATTTAAACACAATTGGCACTATAGCTTGCTCCCATGGAAAAATAACCTGTATGGTATTGCAAACCTAAAATTTAAAGCTATTAATTGCAGCTCAAAAAGGATTTATGCATTGAGTAGTACATTAATTAGTATTAAGTACTGTACCTATATCTTATTTTAAATATATGTCTAATAACTATAATAATACTTGTAGTAAATTATATATGAAAGAACATTGAACATGTGTTAAAAGTCCTGACCAATTTCATTTTCTAAATAGTTAATGAACATGTCTATAAAATAAAATTGGCCACCTTGCCTAAAAGCAGTGACACCAATAGCTTTTTAATTTAAAAAACCACCAAATTAACTTGGGGGCAACCTCTCACAGTTTTCACCCCACACCAGGTAAAAAGTGTGCTTGAGCCCAGGGCCACCAGTGGCTTACAGGCAGTCAATTAACTAATACCAAGCTCAATTACTAAAAACCCCAAAGTGCAAATAAGTATCAAACTATTCCAGCACCTATATTAGTACTGAAAGTTCCACAGTGTAATCAGGCAACTAGCTCGGGGTTCACCCTGGAACAGATAGGTGGCTTGTTAAAAATCTCAAGTCTACCTGCCAGGAGCAATGCAGTAAAAATCCTTCATAAACTTCATCTTTTCCTGTTACCTGTTCTTTAGAATTAGAGGGGCACACACCCCAGTTTAGGTTTTGATCAAATATAAAAATCCATTTTGGGGGATATTTTGGTACTGTGATGGGGTCATCAAATTTTTAACATAAAATAACAACCCAGAATTTAAAGAAGAAAAAAATCCAGGTAAAGAGACCAGGTATTTGGTAATAGGGCAGAGCATCAAAAACTGTCAGGGAGCTAAGATTAGTTGCCTCTGCCTTTGTAAGCCCCTTCCACAATTGTGCATGGTGGCTTCTTCTGAGAAATGCTTTTATGGGGCCATCTCACCAAGAGGGCCAGAGGCTGGTATCTCTGCCAGACCCCATCATGGTCCATTTGGGACAGTCAGCCCATGTCCATGTCCTTGCTCTGGCTCCTTTCTGGGAGCACTGAGGGAGAGTCACTTTCCTGGTGTTGAGGTGTGGCCCTCTCCACAGGTAGTAGTGCTGGGTGGGGAGGTTGGCAGGACCCCTTGGATCTGAGCTGTTCACGTCAGTGGTGTAAGACAAGCTGGTCTGGAGTTGCTGAATGTTGTATTAATGTTGCCGTTTGCTTATAGTTAATAAAAAAGAAAAACAGTAAAAAAAAAAAAATACCTTAACCAGCTTAGACGAATGGGTTTTTAAAAAAAAAAAAGCCTGGTAAAAACAGTCAAAAAATTTACCAAGAGTTGCTTAATTAAAACCAAAATATAAAACTCTACTCTATAGTTCTGATCACTCCCACAGCTATTAAAATTAAAAGAATGTCCAGCTTGGTGTACCTTTCCTGAATAAAGTCAGCTACCCAAGAGTGCCAGTTCACCAAAAACACCTGACGAAACATGGAGATGCCAGTCGTTGAACAGCCTGGGATGCGTCTTTAAGAAACAAAGTTAAGTAGTGTCTATGTCAAAATCAAATGTTTCCTTTAACTCTAGCCCAAATGCTTATTGCTAAAAAACAACAACAAAAAACAAACTAGACTTCCCTTTAAAAACCTTGCCTCTTTTCATCTCCTTTGGCTTAACTGAAAAGAGAAATGCTTCTTCTCATTTCTCTCCTTTACCATAAAAACTGATATTAACCATTTATGCCTAATCCCATTGTCTATTACAATTTCTGTCTGGGGTTAACCAAAAGCGTAAAATAACTTAAAAATATGTGTGTGTGTATATATATACACACATATATATAAAGTTCCCCACCAACTTTAGAAAGATGCTGCCTTTACAGGCATCTAAACTTTTCTACTTCTGTGGTCCAGTATCCGCTTAGAAAAACCATGTATTCTCAAAATTCTAATTTTTGAGTTTGTTTCTTGTTGGCCCTGTAAGAATTTCATCCAACTTCACACAGGATGCCAGATCCGTCTTTCTCCAGTCAAAATAAAATAACAGTTTTTACACCTTGTCAGGTAGGTACTACAGCCCATAACTAGCGCTCAGCACTCCTTTAAGGTTAAAGGTGTAAACTCTCTGAAGGGAAAATAAAGCAGGCTAATGAAATAGGAAACTAATAGATGGATCTGGAACCTGGCAGAGAGTCCATGTGGACATCAGTAACCCCCAAGATGGCTCTGGAGGACCCCCACCCCAGGATGCTGCTATCCAGAACAAAGACTTCTTCTGGGAGCAAGGAAAAGCCCCAGATATTCCCTAAGAACTTTATCATTGAGTCATCACTGGGGAATTAATAGGTGGGGTAATCAAATCAAAACAGCAAACAGCTGAGATTCCTGCCATGCACTCATCATACTTCCCTGCTTCCTCCCCTTAATAATAACCAGAGTACATGCTTTAATAAATGATGTGATAAGGACACAGACAGCCACGAACCTCATGACTCAAACAAAAGTGATGCCAAAGCTCAATAAGTTAAGCTGGCATCAAAGGGGGGGATGATACAGGCTATATGTGGGGCTATGTGTTTCTTTATGAATAACCTGGACTGTGTGTGCAAAACTTAAAATTCCAGCACAAGCCATGTGTGCATACAAACAATAAGAACTGCAGCCTCGCTTTTTGTAACCATGCCAACCACTCCAGTCTTCCTAGTTCTATAAAGCCAATTAAGTGATATAGGCTATATAGACTTTGCATATTCAAGGAGGATGCAAACTAAATATGTTAATACAAGCTTACCTGGAATGTGGGGGTTAGTGTTAATTCAAGCTTATCTGGTACTCAAACAAAGCACCATTTGACTCCCCACTCCTACATCCTCTGTATACAAGGGACCCAAAAATTCTACTTGGGGCTCAGCTCTTTGGATAAGAGTTTGCCATGCCTGGCTGGTCATTAATAAATTTTCCTTCTCAAAAATATTCCTGAGTTCTGACCTTCCATATGTGATCATTGAATCTCTCTGCTTCCACAAGACTACCATTTCAACACTGATGGGAATGAACCTGGTAGCTCTCTGGTTCATGAAACAGAAGTTTCCAGGAAGACATTTTATAAATGAAGGTCAGTATTTCCCCTTCCAATGTAATTAGAGATTCTGTTTCGATCTACCACACTTATTACAGCTAAAAAGGAATAATGAAGCTTTCAAACCTGATTCAGCTGGGCAGATTTCAGCATCCTCACGGAAATAAAAGCATGCCCCGACGCCTGCCCCTCCAAGCTGTAGAACAAGGCAGCAAAGACTGGGGCAAGATGAAGCAGGCTCCTTTGTGTGAGGAAAGAGCAGCTCTAGAGTACCCAGGCCCCCAAAATTAATTTGTGGTCTTACCCACCTATTTCCCATCTCCTTGGGCTTCCCTGGAAAGAACAAGAGGATGGTAAGGCATGCAGAGAATCTGACCACATGAGAAGCCATGTGTTTGGAACCCAGTTTGGAGGATGTTATAGCTGTCCTCCCCACCCCCTTCCCTCCCATCAGAGCTGCAGGCAGGGTTTTATTTGGAGTGGGGAGGTCCTGAGGGAGCTCAAAAGCTGACTTTCTGGTGAAATCTAAGGAGAGGAAGAAACTGAGAAGTCAAAGATGTACAAGAAGATTTCATGAACAGCCTGCTCCTCTCTGGTGGGCTCCAGCCTCCGTGGGATGGACTGGCTGTGTGAACAGAGGGAGGACTGGAAAGAGAGCTTGGGATGGGGTTAAGGGTTAGTCTAACCCTGACTCTACCACTTACTGGCTCTGCAATCCTGGAGAAACTAGCTGACCTTTCTCAGCCTCAATGTCCTCTTTGTAGGGACAAAACCTACAGTCCTGGGTTGATATGAAGTTTAAATATGAAGGTGATTATAAAATGCCAGCCATGGCAGTAATCAGTGAGTACTTACCTCTCCCCCAAAGAGGTCCTTTCTGTTTCCTTAGCACGCTGCCCAGCCCCGTTTGTCGAAATAAATGTTGCTTTAACTCTTACATCAACTCCAACAGAAACACTTCCTGTTTTAAAAAGAGTTTCTTGTATAGTTTAAATGCTTTTTGGTAAGTTGAATAAGCACTCTTTGAGGATATGCCAGCCTGCATTTCCCAATAGAATTTGCATTAGATAATTGATTGAAGAGAATGCACCAGGAAATTACTCTTTCACAAAAGGTGGGCTCTTGGGTGCCCCGTTCTGGGTACTTAGTTCTCAGACCCTTCAATTAAATTACTTGGCATGGGGGTTCAAAGGAGCCTTGGGTTCCAGCCCTGTGAGGCCTCACTTCCCGGGGCCTGTGAGGTTCAGGCAACAGCTCAAGATCTCAGAGGCGGTGACGCAGCAGGTATCAGAACCCAAGGCTGAAAGACTCCTGAGTCCAGGCTCTTAAGCACTAATTTGTTTCATTGATTAACATCATACGGGTCATTTTCACACTTTTCTGCTCGGAGAAAAGTCCTTTACTAATCCCCAAACTTAAGCCCTAAATTTGTTCAGCATTGATGCAGGGTATTCAATAACCAGAGGCGTCTCAGCAAAAAGCAATTAAGGCTTCATTTTAAATTCAAGTATATTAAGCATTGTTGATTTTATTTTCAAGTGAAATAACCTTTCCATTAGGTTTATCGGTCATTACTTTTCAGCATTCGGTTCGATGGCCGATAAATCCCATTTAAATTGGTCATGCTGTAGAACAAAGAAAAATCTATTCTTTTCATTAATTGTCTCCTAGTCATAAACACCAAGGAAAACAGCATTGCACTTCTCTCACAAAAGGGGCAGTAACAGATGGGTAGGCTCAGGGTAAAAGCCGAGTCCCCAGGTGCCACTTAGTGTAATTTCAGGAGCACAGGAAGCAACGAGAAGACAAAGGTCATAAACGTAAAATCCGTGTAATAATACCGATAGCCAACCTTTGTGTAGCGCTCGCTGGGTGCCATGCTTGTTGTATGTTCTTCAGTGCAGTAACTCATTCAGTGACTCCTATGTAGAGGCGCCACTCTGTATACCTGTCTTACAGAGTTCTAAAAGTTATCCCCAGTTCCCCAAAGGTAACGCCTTTTTATAGGAATTCATGGCTTCAGTACAGGTTTGTTCACAACTACTTATTTAGTTGCATGACTTGGGCAAGCTATTTAATATCACTGAATCTCAGGACGCTTTCCCACAAATGGTGGGCTTGAGATTGCTGGGGGGTGCAGGAAATGATGCAGAGAAGGTGCTCACACAGTCCTGACACGTAGTTCAGTAAAGGGGAATTGTTATTCTTATTATCTAGAACACAGTAAAAAATGACAAAGCTAAAGCAGTTATTAATTCATTAATCATTTTTACCTAAAACCTGTTTTTTCTTTTGTTTTCTATCTAAGCAGCCTCTTCTAATAGAAAGAGGGAAAGGCCCCCTAAGGATTTGGTTGGGTCTGCTGCCACTGAAGAGGTAGGGGATGGACATTTAGAAAAAAAACCATTTCCTATTACCTCTGTGGACCATATTGAAAACACCATTTTTGGTTGATTTTCTTTGCTGGTGCATGCTTTAGTTTATTTTTTCTGATTCAATGTGTTCTTTATCAAGAGCTGCAAAATAACAACCTCATTTTTGGAATTCTCAAGATTATGCTGACAAAAGAAAACATTTTTAGTTGTTAATGCTAAAAAAACCCACTTGATTCTGAATATAGTGCCATGTAAGCCAATAACAATAGAACATGTTCAATCAATTCTAGCCAACAAATCTTCACATTTTGGTTTGTTTCTGGTTTCTCTTTGTCTGCAGCATTTAGAGCACCTGGGTGCAATTAAAACCAGTATAAATCTCCTCACACAGAGGAGAGAAAAATTAAAGCATTGAGCAATTTTGATCCTTACTGGAATTTGTGTAATAAGTCCAGAGCAGTTATATTTAAAAAAAACAAAAACAAAAACAAGAAAACATTGAAAACCGAAAAATTTGCTCCTCCACTTTTTAATGTTGACGGTATTGTAGGGCATCATTATTGATAGCTAGGAGGTAGAGAATTGAACAAATTCTGCCTACTTAAGAGACGGTCAGGGCTACCTCTTGGCAAGGCTACACCTTCTTGGGCCATTCTCTTGCAAATGGGCTCCCATCTCCTCCAGCTCCTTAATGCAGATTATGGGAAGGCAGGAGACAGCAGTGATCCTGGGGTCACAGGTGGCTCTGAAATCACCCCAAAGCTTGACTTTACTGATAGGGAAACAAGACCAGTCGCAGTCTGAAACCTGGGGCTTCCTCCGAGGAGCAGTAGTCGACATTTCATTCGTGTAGATTTCTTTAGCCTGGACATTGCCTGTGAATGGAATGGGTGACAGGTGGATTAATAGTGAGGACTTTTTCCCGCTGGTGCTCTTCCTATACTTCCATCTATATTCTGGCTTCCCAAGTAGTGGTTTCCAAGAGACAAATGGAACGCTGAGGTTTATCTATTTATCATTTCTATGTTGCACCTGATGGCTTTTTGTCTCAGTCCATCGGTATTCCAGGAGCTTCCTCCTAAGACAGCCTCCCTGGTGGCCCCAGCGACACCACACTGCAGGTTTCTGCTCAAGAGGAGCTTAAGGTCTAGGAAGGGAGATATGCACATTAGCAAACCCTCACCATTGCACTATGATTCACAGGAATTACATCTGTTAGGCCTTCCTGTATGTGTTAAAATACTGATGAAGGAATATTCAGGAAATACATTTGGATGAAGATAAATGTGAACCATCACTTAGTTTAAATGTAGGTTTTTTAAAAAAGAGATGACACGGGAGGAAGAAAGTGGTAAAACAGAATATACTTTTCTTTTACGGCTAACTTTTTGATTAAGTTTTCTTAGAACTTACCTTTCATTAATTCGGATATCCAGTAGATGCTTATCAGCACAAGGCTGGCTTCACGGATCTGTGAACTGTGCAGTCCACAGAGCCTGCACTTGACCTGGTGCTCTTTGCTGCTGCATCTTGAAATCGTGGATACTTTTTGCATAAGGGGCCCTGCATTCTCTCTTTGTACTGGGCTTTGCAAACTATGAAGCCAGCCCTGGCTAGGTGCTAGGCACACTGCTGTGCTGGCAGGATCCTCCAGGCTCAATACCATCTCCATCTTTGGGAGATGGCATTTCTCCTTCTTTTGCTTGTCTCTACTTTCTTATTTCTTCCAAGGAACCCAGAATGCTTTTGTAAAAAGAGTTGCTTTTATTTTTAAAGACATGCTTTTGCAGATGAATATATTTTTGACATGAAAAAGATTTGACAAAGTAATTTTAGGGAAAGAAAACAAATACACACAAACACGCACATATATAATCCCTTTTCTCTAGTAGAAAATCTACTTTATACATTCATTAAAATATGTATAGTTTATATATGTTTACTATATATAAAAAATATATATAGATAGGTAGATATAGCTATATATATATATATATATATATATGTAGTTTTTTGAAATAATGCCCAAGAGCCCTACGGTCATTCTGTATTTTCATTTCCCTGAAAAGTGCCTTTTAAGATAGTTTTGTCATCTTTGTAACACACGAAAAATACATAGGGTATGTGCAGGCATGAATGTTTTCTTTGTTTTATTTTCCTGAACTTTTGTTCCCATTTAATTCTGCACACAAAGATCTTTCTTCAGTTCAAGAATATCTTCTATCTCTCTCATTACACACATGCACACACAATACCATACAACTCATCCATTTAATGTGTACAATGCAATGGTTTTTGGCATACCTGCAGAGCTATGTGTCTGTCTCCACAGAATAATTTTTGCACATTCTGACCACCTTATAGAGAAATCCTGTATTCATCAGCATTCCTCTCCCTTACCATTTCTCCCCTCAATAGCCATATCCCTTCCCCACAACTTGCCACAGTCCCAGGCAGCCACTAGTCTACTTCCTGTCTCTATGGATTTGCCTGTTCTGGACTTTGCATACAAATGGAATCAGACAATGTGCGACCTTTTGTGTTTGACTCCTTTCACTTAGCATCATGTTTTTGAGGTTCATGCATGCTGTTTACTGGATCAGGAATCCATTTCTTTATATTGCAACACAGTATTCCATTGTGTAGATATGTCACATTTTGTTTATCCAGCCATCATTTGAGGAACATTTGGATTATTTCCACTTTTTGGCTGTTATGAATAATACTGCTGTGAGCTCTTGTGCAAAAATTTTTTTGTAGAGGTATGTTTTCATTTCCAGAGGCTATATATCTGGGGGTGAAATTGCTGGATCATATGGCAACTCTGTATATAATTTTTTGAGCAATGACCAAACTGTTTTTCCAAAGTGGCTGCATCATTTAACACTCTTACCAGCATACATGAGGGCTCCAATTTCTTATCTTTGGCAACATGTGTTTGTTTCTTTTCCCTCTCTTTTTCATTACAACCATCCAAGTGGATGTGAAGTAGAAACTAAGTGTGGTTTTTGTTTTTGTTTCCTTAATGACTAATGATGTTGAGAATCTTTTCATTTGGTAATTGACCATTTGCAAATCTTCTCTAGAGATATGTCTAAGATCCTTTGCTCATCTTTAAATTGTATTAGGTATCTCTATTACATTTTTAAAGTTATTTCTTTTATTTACTTCATTAAACTGTCTTCTTTGGGAATACTAGCTATCTACACTTTGACCTTCTACTCTGGAGGTTAAATTGCTATTTGCAGTGTTCTTCTGGATGCTGCAGTGAACGTTTTTCAGAGGGAGCTCTTCCTTTGAATTTTTAGCAAGGTTTTCCTTTTCCTTATGTGGCTTTTTTTTTCCATTTTCCATTTTTTTTCCATTTTTTTCCATTCTAGGCAACACTTAGAATTTGCTAGCAGGTTAGGCTTTCCGTCTACATGAGAAATGTTAAGAGATGCAACACAAAGCTCTTCCATGGTGCCATCTCCAGCCCAGTCAGCCCTGTCTTCTGTAGCTCTGGCTGCCCAGGTGGTGTCTCCCCAGGCTTTGCTTCTGGCTTTTTATCAATGCCTTGCTTCTATCTCTGCTCCTGACCACCGCACTTGACTTTGGGAAGCTGTATTGTGCTTCTCCACTCCCTGCCATATTGCCTTCCATGCATTTGTGACTGAATGGAAATAGTAAGATGTCACTTTGGAGTCACTGAGATGGGAGAGAAGAAAGCCTCTGGTCACCAGCAAAGAATGAGGACTGTAAGATCTCCAGGAGCAAAGGCAGAAAACGGTTCTCTACATTTTGTAGGCAGTCTCTGTTTCATGGAGTGAGGCACGGGGCTGCTGTGACATGAGACCTTAAAGTTTGCTGCTACTTCTGCCAAAATTCAGGCCATTGGCAGTCTGTTCATTTTCAGGTAGCGAGACTTTTTTTGGTTTTTATTTTTCTGTTTCTTTAACGGTATTTGGGAAAAAGTTTAGAGTGGCAGTGTTGAAGGTTGCCAGCTAGGAACATGTTAGAAGTAGAGTGTCCCATAAACTTTATTTCAGAAAAGGAAGGCATATCTTGGTATGCCAGCAAGGTAAGATACAAGCCCTTCAGCACTTTAAAATTTTTATAACATATTTCTATCCTGTGGCTAAGCCGAGGGAGATGCCTTGATCATGCAGCTGTCCTCTATAAAATGGAACAGTCATATAGGTTGAGGCAGTTTTAATGAGGTCCTTCTGGTCCTTTGGGAAGTAATCATCTTCAGTGGAATAAAAGAAAGACCTGCCACAGCTTTTTGGGGAATAGTGTCATAATGAATCACTAATCATTGGTCATGTTGGGTAAGTACCAGGTTAAGGGTTTAGATCCATGGAACCAGTCCTTCAGAGCACGGAAGGCACGCCAGTGAGCAAGCCTGGGATTAGAAGTGACCATTTTTAAAATGTAAATGGCTTCAGAGGCATTTTCCAGCTCCTAAAAAATATGCTGTCAGCTCCAAGAAGTCACTCTCCGCTGATGTATAACTCTCAGGGTCATTTGCTACCACCAATAACAGGCAAATAGAACTGTTATTGGGATAGATGAGCACTTTTCTCCTGAGAGCATGTGCGTCTATTCAGCATAATTTTAATATAAGCCATATAGCCAGGCTCCAAGTAACAAATATTCATCAGCAGAGAAGGAAGCTGGAGCGATCTGTTATCTGTTTTCTAGAGGAGCTGTGATTTTCAGATTTCCTCTCTGATAAAGGCTCTCTGTCACGAACATCACCCTCTCGCACATAAAAGATAAAAATTCTACCTTATAAGCGTATGCACTGTACTCCGTCAGGAAGCACTGTGTTAAAGCAGGGGTTGGAGCAGAAGGACAGCTTCATTACTCATGCAGCAAGCATTTATGGGTTGTGTGTTGCAGGTTGTATTGTCTTGAAAGGGGCTCTGAGATGGAGGTTCATGTGTAGTATGTTTATTAAGGAGTGTTCTTGGGATTGACATCTATGGGAGTGAGAGGAAGGCAGGAAGATTGGATAGAAAGAGAAACCAAGCTGTGATGCGGTCCTCAACTTACCCACAGGGTGGGTCTGAAGCTGGCATGGCCTGGCAAGTGGTCCCACATTGGGGAAAGTGGCCTGGGACTTTATTAACCTGCAGGTATCAGTCATGGGATGCGATTTGCTCTTGGAAGGAGGCTTGGCTTGGGAAAGGGTATTTTTTTCAGCCAGGGCAATCCCCAAAGAGGAACGATGACAGAGGGCTGTCTGCTTGACAGTGCCCCAGTGACTGGGGAAAGTCATTACCAAAGAGAAATTTAGTTGGCACTTGGCAGGGTCCACTGTACTGCATGACCTCAGCCAAGTCCTGTATCCACTATTAGCTTTAGTATCTTCATTGATAATGGGATGATTATAATGCCTATCTCATGGGGTGGTGACAAGGAATCCTAAATGGCAGAATGACTATGAAAGATTTAACTCAGTAATTATAGATTCTTTCTCCACTATAGACTGGAAAATGAAAGAGTAGAATCACCTTTTAAAGAAGGGTCTAAACTGTTCTCTTCTGGGCATAAAGTCTTAAAATGTGAATGATTTCTATGACCACCAAAACCTTGTCATATTTTGAAGTCCATTTCCCAGTATGCTAATCTTACCCTTGTCTCTAAGGAGTGACCTGTCTTTTATGTGAATCCCCTGTATCCATCTCCTACTGCTGCTAAAATAATATCACAGACATGGTGGCTTGAAACAATGCAAATTTATCTTCTACAGTTCTTGAGCTCAGACATAAAAAATGAGTCCTACAGAGCTCAGCAGAAGATGTTGCCAGGTTGATTCCTTTTAGGGGCCCTAAGGAAGACTGTGTTTCCTCTCCTTTGTTCTCAAGGCTGCCTGCATCCCTTGGCTCGTGGTCTATGTGTCATTGCCTTTCGCCCCATGCTTCCCATCATCACATGGCCTTCTTCTCCTCTGTACTCAGATCTCCCTCTGCCTTTCTTTTATAGGGATACATATGACTATACTTAGAGCCCACCCAGATAATCAAGTGCAATCTCTGTTTACCTCAGAAAATTAATCTTAATCCATTCCTGTGGGTGTAAACCCATTGTAAACAGGACCATATGAAGATGTTCTTTCAGGTAACATCTAAATTATGTTGTACCTTTATCCTATTACTGGAAGCTATTGAAGAGAAATCCACACAGAGAAGTAGAAGCTGGTGACCAGAAGAACCCCAAAGAGAAAGGAAAGGACATCCTTGTGAGATAGGATGGCTGAAGAATCCAAAGATTCCCCACCAGCCAGAATGCTGCTAATCCCAGGCTAAAGCAGAGATGCTGGCATCTAAAACTGTGAGCCAATAAACTCCTGTTGTTGAAGCCTGTCCATCACATAGAATTTGTCTTAGCATCCTGGAAAACTAAGACAATCTCCCAATCACAAAATCCTTACCTTAACTGCAACTGCAAAACCCCTTCTGTCATAGAAGATAACAGTCAGAGGCTATGAAAATTAGGACCTGGATATCTCAAGGGGGCATTATTTAGCTTGCTCCACCCAGAGTTCTTTCTCTATCTTTTAAAACACATTGTAATCTCCCCATACTGGTCTGTGAGTTACAGAAGTTCAGGAAATCTCATCTAGGTTTTGCCTTCATGACTAACAAATATCACATGCCTAAGATGCTCCAAAATGCCTGCTATATTGAACTCAAATCTTATCCCTGTAGCAAAGCATTACTTTGTCATGAGGAACTATCAAGTTTAAAAGGCCTCCTGTGTGTGCAAGTCTAAGATTAGAGGGCCTTTTGTTCCATGTCAATCTTTTTGGACACTACCCTGAATTCCATGATAACACTACCTGCAGGGAGCCCATGAGCTAGTTGCATATGGCTGAAATTACTGAACTGATGTGAATTGGTAGGCTTCCAAGCAAGGCATATTTAGCTGGATGCAGTAGTCAGAGTCTTAGAAACAGAGAGAATATGAGACATTATTCATCAAGTATGTGAGCTGGAAACACTCTCATTTAGTATATGAAGCAATCTCTAGGTTCAGTGAAATTAAAGAACTAGCCCAGTTCAGGATGGCAGTAAGTGATGGAGTGAGTATGAAAATCTGGTATTTTGATATCTCTCTGACTTTCTCCTCTAAGGCTATAAGAGCTGTGGGAAAATTATATGGAAAAATACATTGTATAGAGATTATGGTGCTTTTGGATGAAAACACAGGTTGTCTTCTGACTTTTCCAGGTAATGATAATTGTATCCATTTAGTGATTAGGATGTTCAGGTCCATGCCACCATCAGCATTTAGAAAGTGTTACAAAGTTAATACCTGTTCCCATGTAGCTTAGGCATTCTGAAAGCAAGAAGCTTGGTAGCATGGGAAGGGGACTTGATGAGACACTCTAGGTGACTAATTGCTCTCTGACCCTGACAAAACTGAAATGAGGGAGAGAGAGGAGAAGTAAAGGGCAAGGAGAGGTAATTCTAACTTACCCCTTCCCTTGAAAGGTGACTTTATGCCTTCTGGGTCTGGCAGGTATTCTAATGGATGTTTTTTCCTTTGGGTGCCTTAGGGGTTCTTTGGAAATTCTCTGTCAGTAGGGCTTTTCCCTGTAGCTCCCTGATGTAGGAAAATGCTCACCTCCTCTGGCTCTAGTCTACAACTTCTTTCTCAGTGCCTAGGAACCCATGATTCTCCTCTTCACCTCTTTTCTGCCGAGGTGCCTTGGACTTCCAGATGACCTCTTGAACAGGATGATGATGACTCCTTTAAAGTCCCTTTAGCTGTGGCTTCTATCTGGTCCATGGCAAGCCCTTTCACATCCTTAACCTCAGCAAAGTTTGACAATGCAGGGTGACTGCCCACTCACCATCCCTCTGTGAGCTGGTCCATCGACAGTCAGTCCATCCGCCTCTTTCCTCCAGATTTCCCGGATTGGAAGAAGACTCCTATCTACTGTGTTTCCCAGCTGTAAGGGACACACACCAAACCCTTGGTGGTCTTACTGAGGGGCCTCTCACCAAGCTAGAGGTGAGAGGCAGGCAGCCCTTCCCTTCCCCTTGCTACAGAGGAAGGAAGGACTCACACACATGTCAATTGTTATCTCCAAAAATCCTCATTACAACCCTCCCCCCATGTCCATATATCCTGAATGTGGGCAATGGTTGATGAGTTTCTAACCAGTTTTCACTAACTTAGTTTATCCAATCCTACAGGGTTGTCTGTCTTAAAATGAACGGGGGTGTCTGATAGCTGTTGTAGGACCTCAGCCAAAACTACCATTTTGACATCGTTTTAGAAGATCTTGGTATTTTCCTTGGAAAGGAAAGAAGGATGTATAGGTGAGGACACTAAACCCATTGAAATATGTGTACCCTCTAGCAGATGCTATTGGAGCCCACCCACGTCTCATCCTCCTTCACATTTTCCTGCATATCACTGAACCTGGATGTGCTCTCTCTGTCAACAGCCAATATGTATAGGGAAGCCTGCTTTGCTTCAAAGAGAGACACAAAGGTCTGGATATTTACTCCTTGGCCCCTGCCCCAGAGCAGCCCTCAAGTAATGGAATGAGCTGCTGATAAACACCCTGCGCCCCTTGCCTTCCTGGGAGATAAACCTGGGTTGAGAAATGCACCGCCTCCTGATTCCTTGGAGGGACTTTGTTCAAAGCAGGTCTTTGTCTGGTCTCTTTTCTATCCCTGTCTCATATCTTCTTTCCCTAATTTTAACTTTTATTTTTTATGGGCCAACTTTGTAGTTCAAAGAAGTGCTCATCCAGGGTATACTTCTGGGAAACCCAGTTTTAAAAATAGCCAAATGTGATAATTTGGCTAGGCTTGAGAAAAAGTGAGACAGGATGCAGGTGGAGCGTGTTGTGGGGAGGGGAGAGGGATGGAGGGCAGGGCTGAGGAGGGTCTCAGGGCCAATGGGATGATGAAAAATGAAGTGGGAAGACACTATATCACAGTTTTGCCGAGATGAGCCCTAGCCCTACTAAGCTACACTGATAACTCAAGACTGGTCTTTCATTATGTCTTAATGATGAGTGTTGACCTGACCAGAATAACCTGTTCTCATTGAAGAAGAGACAGCGGCACGGCGTTTCCATGGTCAATACAGCTACAGCACCCTGAGCTTCTTTGGTTATCTGCCTCAGCTCACAACCTCAGGGCATGGTCCAAATCATGCTGCTTCAGGTTTACATGGAAGCTGACTTGTCATTGGTGGTACACCAACATGGGAGCTGAGAGGACAGGTCCATTGGAACAGAAAGAGATTGTCTTTTTTTTTTTTAATTGAAAAGCGAACAAACAAAATCCCCAACTTGAAGTGATAGCATTTTCTCTATTTTCTAGTCTTTTTTTTTAAGATTTATTTATTTATTTATTTCTCTCCCCTTTCCCCCCACCTCCACCCCGGTTGTCTGTTCTCTGTGTCTATTTGTTGCGTCTTCTTTGTCTGCTTCTGTTGTTGTCAGTGGCATAGGAATCTGTGTTTCTTTTTGTTGAGTCATCTTGCTGTGTCAGCTCTCCATGTGTGCGGCACCATTCCTGGACAGGCTGCACTTTCTTTCGTGCTGGGTGACTCTCCTTATCGGGCACACTCCTTGCGGGGCACACTCCTTGCGCGTGTGGTTCCCCTATGCGGGGGACACCCCTGTGTGGCAGGGCACTCCTTGCACACATCAGCGCACTCCAACTGCGCATGGGCCAGCTGCACACGGGTCAAGGAGGCCCGGGGTTTGAACCGCAGACCTCCCATGGGGTAGACGGACGCCCTAACCACTGGGCCAAGTCTGCTGCCTTCTAGTCATTCTTGATAGATGGTAGTCAGTGACGAAAGAATTGTCTGCTCTGCTTCCAAACTTATCTCCAAACCTCTCCATTTCAGTCTCTGCTTCTTGCCTCAAGGTAGACTTTGAGAATACTCACAAGTCCATATGTTGAGAGAGAGGAAAAGATGGAGAAAGTGAGAGAGGGAGAGAGAACCTAAAGGAAGGGAAGCCAAAGGAAGGGAAGGTCCTTCTGGAGTCAGACGTCCAAATAGAGGTGCACCCAGGGCTGACCTCCCTGTGAAACCTGGAAGGGTGACTCTTCCTTGCTCTTCCTAGCACCTTGCTGACTGCCCACAGTTCCCAGTGCTTCTTGGCTTCCAGCAGCAGCACTTCAACCTCTGCCTCAGCTGTCAAATGGTCCCTCCCTCTGTTTGTATGTCCAGGTTGCCCTTGTCTTGTAAGGGCACCAGTCATATTGGGTTAGGGCCCACTCTAATTTAGTTTATTTTCGTTTTATTTAATCACATTTTCAAAGACCCTATTTCCAAACAAGGTCATATTCTCATGTCTGGGGGCTAGGACTTGAGCATGTCTTTTTGGAAGACAAAATTCAACCCATTACCTGCCCTGAGAGGGGCATCTTTGCATTAAGGAGCAGTAACACATGCTCCTGCAGCTCTATGCATGCTCCAGCCTTTGAGGGAAGCACGTTGATAAAGCCCCCCAAGAACAACGACTAATAACTTTGAGGATGAGCCCCACTCTGCTCAATACTGCAGCAGCCCAGTAATCTCAAGACGCTTTTTGCTCCATCAACAGCAATTCATTCTGAATTGCCTGAGGCTAAGGCAGGGGCCCCAGGGGGGAACACTGCAAAGGCTCTTGGAACTCTTCAGCCCTCAGAGAGAGAGAGAGAGCAAGCTTGTCCTCCCTATGGAAAGGCAGAAACATAGCTTCAAAGAGTCAACAGATGACCTCTTGTTTCTCTCATTATAGTAAAAGCAACACCAAGACAGTATACTGGCCTTTTAGGGGACAAAATTCAACATCATCAGATTTTCTGAATCAAACAAATACAAAACTGTTGAGGAGCACGGAAGTCTGAAAAATATTTTCTAAATTAAAATAATAAGAACTTTTTCTCCATATGACCTAGAATCACAATAACTAGTTTTATATATATATGCATATGTGTATGTATATTTATATTTATATTCAACTGAAATAACAATAAAGAAATCATTTAAGAAGAGGAGAAGTAAAAAGCATTTTCCACTCTGGAAAGCTGGAAGTGAGGGACGAAACGGGGTCCCTGTTGCGGGACGAGTGGGGTCCCATTGTGGGACGAGCGGGGTCCCTGTTAAGGGACGAGTGAGGTCCTGTTGTGGGACGAGAGGGGTCCCTGGCGTGGGGAAGAAAGCCTCGTACGGCCGCTGAGGCTTCCCTCGGGGGCTCCGAAGGCGTGGAGGGCGCACGACCCAGGAAGGAGTCGCGGAGACAGGCTGATGGCACAAGTCTGTTCTATTGCGGAAGGGGATGCAGATTTATAGGATTGGGGAGTGGTGTGGCGGGTTCTGATTGGCTAGGGCAAATGCTGTTTCCATATAAGGCAATGTTCTGGCATTGGGCTAGTGACTGGCCAGTAGAGTATGTGCTAACTCTTGATAGGCTGAAGCTGTTGCTGGGCAAACAGC
This sequence comes from Dasypus novemcinctus, assembly GCF_030445035.2. Lineage (NCBI taxonomy): Eukaryota > Metazoa > Chordata > Mammalia > Cingulata > Dasypodidae > Dasypus > Dasypus novemcinctus. Next base: position 5,950,548 of record NC_080674.1, on the reverse strand, counting down.
ATACTAAGAGATTAGGTTTAAGGGAGGGGGAGGGGAGGTGAGAGCTGGGCTAGGCGGGAGATAGGAAGGGGGAGGGCGGTGCCGGCTAGCCGTTAGCAGCAAAGGCCTAGTCAGGTGTGGTCACCTTGTCTAGGCCCAGTGGGCAGAGGCGGTGTCACCTCTTGCCGCACTGTTTGTCACTGAGGCAAGCCGGGTGCCCCTCCTCCCACATGGAAGAAAAATACGTCACATGTTATAGTTTTCACTTTTGTGGGGAACATGCAAGTAAAATACACATGTAGAAAATTATGGTGTTTCATGTTATGAAAATGTAGTTGCAGGGTCAATAAATTAGAGAGTTTTTTGGTAATTCATTTTTAAGAGGGTTCCAAATCTTGCCAAGGTAGTGATTTAGTGGAATTTTTGCTTTATTTGAATATATTCCAAATTTTGCATAATGAGCAGGAGAGTTTCATGGGCATCAACTGTAAACTAATCAGAAATACTGTTTATGCCTTTTAACCCTTGGAAAAGGGCCTTGTGCCCTCATCTTTGGAGCAGGGGAGACCACAGAGAAAAGGGGAAGAGACTCCCAGTACAGCTTGGTAGAGATTTAAAACATATGGCTTCCAGCTATGGTAGACAGTGTGGATAGGCTTTCTCAACTTCCTTTCAACACACTGCTAGAGTACAGAGGTTGGAAAACTAATTTAAGAACTCTATTTCTTAAGCTCCTTTGCAGCTAGAATTCCAACATGAGTCAAGTCTGCCAGTTCAATGCTCATGTGTATTGGAATTGAACCACAGCGGGAAGAGCAAGGTGCAAGATCCCCATTTGTTGGTAAGGATGATGACAGAAGTGGCTCCCATCTGCAACCTGCAACTATAGTTGTAGTTTCTGAATTCAATAGGTGGTTTCCGGATGCTTCCAATGCTTCAACAGCAGTGGAAAGAGTTTTTGATTTTGGCAGCAGCGGTGCAATTCTGCAGTTGGCAGCAGCCTTAACAACTTCCTGATTTAGCACAGAGGCGAACGATTTCGTGACTGAGAGCTCCTCCTGGGAGAATATAGTTGAGTAACTTTTTTATAGGTGAGTGAGTTTCCTGAAAGAGTTGCTTCTCCAGCCCTTCCCACAACTTTGTGAGCTTCTGGTTCCTTGTATTAAATCTCTTTTTACTTACACCTACTAAAGAGGATGACATTGTCCACAACTGAGCCCTAACCAAACCAGATGTGAAAAGCTGGCCAAAAATGAATTCTGAAAGACAGCTAGATACGTCAGCCTTGGTGGACACTGATATTTCTTTGTTCAATCAAGGTGAATGGTGAAAGAGCAGACCTTGCTTGAAACAGCAGACCTTGCTTGAAGACAAGACACCAGGGAAGGTTTTTCATGCTTATCTGGGTGAAACATAAGTTGGTTAGGGGTGGGACTCTCCAGGCTTGTCTGTGAACAACTTGTTTCCTTGGAACACTGTGGGTGTGGCCTGGGAGAAATCTCTGCCTGGAGGTGAACAAATCCTCTGCACAGGCTGGTTGCTGAAGTCAAGACTCCATCTCCTCAGGAGCTCCAAAGCTGAAGAAGAGCACTCCGACCTTTCTTCAGAAGGCTTCCTGCAGAACTTGTGGGCTGTAGTGAGGAGAAATAATCCTCACAAGTGATGTGCTGTGGTTTGTCTCTGGATTAGAAGAGGCTGGTGGTTTAAAGATGCTGGGGTAGGGGGAGAACTTGGCCCAGTGGTTAGGGCGTCCATCTGCCACATGGGAGGTCCGTGGTTCAAAACCCGGGCCTCCTTGACCCATGTGCAGCTGATGTGTGCAAGGAGTGCGGTGCCACGCAGGGGTGTCCCTGCATAGGGGAGCCCCACGCGCAAGGAGTGCACCCCATAAGGAGAGCCACCCAGTGTGAAAGAAAGTTCAGCCTGCCCAGGAATGGTGCCACACACACAGAGAGCTGACACAACAAGATGATGCAACAAAAAGAAAAACAGATTCCCATGCCACTGACAACAACAGAAATGGGCAAAGAAGACAACGCAGCAATAAGACACAGAGAACAGACAACCAGGGCAGAGGGGAAGGAGAGAGAAATAAATAAATAAATCTTTAAAAAAAAAAAAGATGCTGGGGTATCTTGGTCCAAACTTTATGTGGCTTTTAATGCTTCTTGTCACAAAGGCTGCTCAAACTAGTGGTTGTGAAGGCTCTCTTGATAAATTGTACTTTCTCTTAGAAAGAAAGTGTATTAGTCAGGGTTCTCTAGGAAAACAGAATCAACAGAAGGTATCTGTCAATATTATGAGATTTTATAAGAGTCTCTTACATGACCATGGGGATGAGCAAGTCCAGATTCTACAGGGAGGCTGCAAACCAAGGTCTCCAATGAAAGTCCAATGAAGGTCCTTGATGAGTTTCCAGGAGACACTGGCTCTCCAAAGGCAAGCTGGGAAATTCTCTCTGAATGCTGAAATCACCTCCCCCTTTAAGGCTTTCAACTTACTGGATAATGTATCATTCATTGCTGATGGCAATTACCCTGGTTGATATAGATATAATCAGTCATCTATGCAGTAAACTCACTGAAGATTAAAGCCCATAATGTCTTTGTATTACAGCTAGCCCCATGCTTCCTTGACCAAACAAATGGGCACAATTACCTGGTTGAGTTGACACATTAGCCTAACCATCACAGAAAGAGTACTTGTGGTTAGAGCATCTTTTCCACATAAGACTAATTAATGGTGGCAACTGGAACTAGCTGAAGCAGTATTACAGGAATTACTGATTAATATTAAATGTTTTGCATGGAGGTGAATTTTAAGAACAAAAGGTGCACATCCTTTCACCTAATACATTGTGGCAAAGGAGATATTGGATTGGGGCTTGGGACACCAGGTTTCTAATTGTGTTTCTGATTTTCTGATTGGCTGTGAGGACTTGGGAGAACCACTCACCTATAGAAGACTCAGTTTTGTTATTTCTTAAGAGTGGGATGTACTAAAGTGGCATGTCCTCTTTCACTATAAAGCTTGAAGATTTTTTTCATGTATACCTTTGAAAAGCCTTTGTTTCTTTAACATGCTTCTACAAGTTTTGATCTGCTTGGGTGGGACAAACCTCCTTGAGCATGAAAAAATGCATTCTTGTATTTAAAAAAGATTGGATACCAGGGTTAGACCTGAGTTCAAATAGCTTCTTAGAGACTTGTTATGTGGCCTTGGGAGACAACTGAAGACTTCAGTCTCCTTCATTTAACTAAGAGGAGTTGATATCTGCTTCATAGAGTCACTGTGCTGAGGGAATGTTGAAATTACCTAAGTTTATTAGTTAGAAAACACCTGAAAGTAGGTGAAAAGGCAAATTACACACTGGGAGAAGTAATTTGCAATGTATAAAATTGACAAAGGGTAGGAAGCAGATGTGGCTTAATCAGTTGGGTGCCCGCTTACCACATGGGAGGTCCCAGGTTCAGGTCCCAGTGCCTCCCAAAAAGAAGCCAAGTAGCTGCAACGAGCTATATGCTGCCTCCTGCCACAAAGAACTAGATGCTGTCCCTGCTGCAATGAGCGGATACTACAAGCCAGCAGATGCCACAGCCCTTGGAGATCAGATGTGGCTCAGTCTGTTGGGCACTTGCCTGCCATGTGGGAGGTCCTGGGTTCAATTTTTGGTGCCTCCTGGAGAAGGTGACCAAACAATTAGTAGGCAGACAAGAGAACCATCTGGGGAAAGGGGGAGATAAATTTTTAAAAAAGGAAAAGAAAGTAAAAAATAAATTTAAAAAAATCGACAAAGGGTCTGTGCCAAAAATGTGTAAAGATTCCAATCAGAAAAAAAAACAAAACAGAATAAGGAAGAAAAGCAAAATCACCCAATAGAAAACTGGGCAAAGATGCTAACGAGCATTTTCACAGAGGAAGGATATATGAGGGAGAAGGAGATGAAGAGGCGTTCAGTATCATGGGGTATCTGGGAAATGCAAATGAAGACCATGATGAGGTGTCATTTTTATCAACTTGATTTGCAATCTTTTAAAATCTGGAAATTCTAAGTGCCTGTGGATCTGTAGGATCTTCTGACCATGGAGAGTGGGGCATATAAATTGGTGCAAGTATTTTGGAAAGCAGTTTGGCATTGTTTCTATAATGGAACATTCACACACGCAGTGTTGCTGATTGAATCGTGCCCCCACAAAAGACATGTTCAAGTGTTAACCCACACTCCTGAGGGTGCAAACCCCTTTAAAACCAGAATCCCTTTAGAGGTCATCATTAGTTTAGGGGTGGCCAAATGGATCAGGGTAAGTCTTAATTCCCATGACTTGAGAGCATATAGTAAGAGGAAATCTGAACGCCGTCAGTCGGTGGCAGCCAGAAACCAGTAGAAGCCAACAGTCAGTGGAAACCAGGAGAGCAGCCCGAGGAGTGAGAGGTGGCCATGTGACAGAGGACGGTCAGCACCAGAACTATACTGACCTCGCCACATCTGGATTCTGGCCTTGCAAACGGTGGGACAATAAATGCTTCTGGTGTTTGTCATAGCAGCTCCGACAATTGAAGACACCCAATATCCTAGAAATTACAATTCAGTTACTCAAGGGAATGTCTTGCACATGTGCGACAAATGACATGTACAAGAATCTTCATGGCAGCTCTGTTTACACACCAAAGACTGGAAACACGAAGGAGAGAAAGGATGACTACACCGTGGTACAGCCATACAACAGAGTGTTCCGCAGCTGTCAAAATGAATGTGCTATTGCTGCATGCAACAGCATTGAAAAATAGGATATAAAGTAGAAAGAAGTCTAGAAAAATTACATAAAAAGGATGCCTTTTCTATAAAATTAAGAATAAGTATTATAATATAAAAATAAAAATATATGTGCTATGGATATATTGTACTATAATAGTAAAACTATATATATGTGGCTAGGCTATGGTACCCAGTCGTTTGGTCCAGCAACAGGCTAGCTGTGGCTGTAAAGTTATTTGTAGGTGAGATCAGCATCTATAATTGACTTTAAGAAAAGGACATGGCTCCCCATAATATGAGTGGGTCTCATGCAATCAGTTGAAGACCTCCATGGCAAAGAACCAAAGGTTCTAGAAAGCAGAAGAAAGTCTGTGCAGGAATACATCTACTCCTCTCTTAAGTTTAATCCTCTCTGCATCCTTGTGAAGTAGGTACTTATTATCTCTTTTTCACAAATGAAAATGTGACACTTGAGGTTAAGCAAATGCCCACATTCACCTAAATTTTAAGAAGTAAGTAGAGTTGGGAGTTCAACACACAATATCTGACTACTTTTCTCAAAAGCAGTGTATACAGTTAACATATTATCCAGAATGAACCCATTTTTGTATGCCAACACATTAACGAGGGCAGGGATTTCAGGGGTTGTTTGAACTGCGTTTATGAAATCTTGGATGTTATCTGATCTGTGTGCCCTGAAAGACAGGTGTGCTCTCAGGTTCCAAGCTTTCCAAGCCTTCTGCACATCAGACATGGAGGCAGTGGCAGTTGTGGCCACTTCTTCTGGTGTCAGTGTCACAAAGCAGAATAAAAAAAGAGATTTATTGTAAGGAATTGGCTCACAAGGTCATTGGGACTACAAGTATAATTCTATAGGGTTGGTTGCAGGCTGGAATTTCTGGGGAAGATGATGCTGGATTCTTGAGTCTTAATTTCTTGGAGCCTGAAAGTTCTGAAGAGTTGATGTGAAGTCATTAGGCAGAAACACTTCTGATCTCTGTAACCCTCAGTTCCTGCTTTTAAGACCTCCAGCTGATTGGATGTGGCCCATCCATGTTATGGAGGGTAACTGATTATAACAAAGAGGCCAGCCTAAACAACTAGACACCATAAACTAGCTATGGTTCACATAAAATGTACCACCACAACCTCTGAAATAAATTGGTTATAATGTGCTATTCAGGGAGAACTCAAGTTTTGCGGAATAAAGGTAAATGCAATAAAGGATAACACAAAATTATTAACTGGAAATTTCTATGGCCCATCTCAGGGCCTTGGAAAAGGAGCCATGAAATTGTTTTATTGGCTTACTGCTAAGTGCATTTCTGGTATTATTTATACTTATATTTCTTTGAACAAAATCTATTAGTATGTTGAACTTTAATAAGTATTAATTCAATAGACTCAAATGCATCTTCTTGTGGGTAGATTTTTAATGTTTTCCTGTAAACAACAAAATGTTAACCATTGTCCATATAGAGGAGTTTGTCAGACCCAACGGATTTGAGTCCATTGAAACTGACCTACAGGGCCTGTCCCCATTCCATCATATGGGGAGGCCACAAAAATTTCAATGCTAATTTTATCAAAACAGATTTAGTAGGTAAAATTTTACCAGGCCACAAACTCAACAAAGCAAATGATATAACATTTCTCTACAACTAAATTGATTTTATTATAACTGAACCAAGTTTTACCTTGAGCCTCTTCTTCCACCAGTGGTCATGACTTAGTCAATTCTGGACAAATTTGGGCAATTCCAAATTTTCTCAGTCTTTTGATAGTTTCCTCCCAAATCTGTTCCTATAGGATTGTGTCTAGGTGCTGGATTGGTGGAGGTGGGATTGACAGCATCAAGGAATGTGGAAGAGCCGGTGCCTGGTCTTGGGTCATCATTGCTAAGCACAGGCTTTCCCTGGAGGCACTTCATCCTCCCTGGACCAAAGGGAAGGGTCTTAGTCCCTGCCTGTTCCTTGGTTGCTTGTCCTTGATCTTGGCCAAGTCTTTGCCAAATGTACCATCTTTTGGAGTCATGCTCCTCTCCTCTCTTGGCTACATGGGAAATAGTCTATTGATTCACCCAGTCACCGGGTCATATCTTGCTGGCTGTCAGGGCCATTTCATGAGTCTCATCTTCAGTCTGAGCTCCAAATAGTGAGACTTGGGTCTTCTTCACAGTCAGATCCCCAAATCGATGCCAGCATTTTACAAAAAAAACACTTTTTAAAATTGTGAATCACAGAGTTGTCAAGAAAGTAAAGATTCCACAGAGACCAAAAATTAAGCAAAAGCAAGAAACCTTGGGGATCTGGTCTGAACAAGCCCTCAGCCAACTTCTCACTGGTGGAGAGAATCCCATGACTTGGGCACCCAGCCACCTCTTTAGGTCCATTGCACCAATCCTAAACAGAATGAAATCAGGTGCATTGATGTGTAGACACCATGATCTCTCCTTGTGCAAAAAGAGCACTAACCCTAATTATGTTTTAGTAGTTGGAGTCTCTGCAAGAAATGTGAGAAAGAGAATCTTGAAATTAAATCTGTGTCTAAAAATGGAATGCCTGGGATTTTCCTCTTTACCAATATTGACATGGAAGAGTAATTTGCTCAATAAATGTTTACTGAATGCCTACAATATTTCATCCATGAAATAATGTAAAATTTTTCTAACACATCTTTAAGTAAAATTATTTGAACAGTTCTTCCTTTTGAATAAGGAGATATTTGTTGTGTGTGGTGAGAGGTTATTTTCCACTCAATACTGTTAATGATTTGATCAATGATGAATAGTTCTCTACAATTTCCTTAGGTTTTATTAGCAATTTGTTTCTTCTAATATTTTGATAGAGTTAAAAGAAGAGAATAATGGCAAGGCTAATATCCCTAATGTTTCATTCATTATTCAGTGTAGCTAGAACATGGATTTGTTTTGTGGCTTAAAAAATAACAAAGTACAAGGATATTGGTTGCTATGCAAGTTTTTCAAATGAAAGAAAAATGCCTCTAGAGAAAAGAAAGTTAAAAACCCATGGAAAATATCAGTGGGCACAATTCAAACCCAAAAGCTCCTCTTTCTTTGCTAAATCAATACTATTTCTGAAAAAAAAAAAAAACCTAGAGCATCAATATGAAAATGATTTATATTTACTTTCAGTTTCCAAGGCATTTTTTTGTTGAAGAAAATGTGCTGCCATTGTTTGGAAAAACAATCCAAGCCACTGATATTACAATTTAGTCCACAAACTTAAAACTATTGAAGTAAGAAACAACAATGTGGCAAGCCCTTCAAACTTATGGTAAGTGGTATGACTAAAATTTCAACCACAGAGCTACATCCACTCCCAGCTTGGCACATTTTTAAAATCAGATTTTTGATAGTGATTTTTTAAAAATTGGTTTATAGGTGTTCATTACATATTATGGAAAGCAGCCCTTAACTGTGATGAATTGCAATTTTTCTTTTTGTGCTTAGTCTTTTTTAACATTTAATTTTTTACTTTTAAAGAAGCTTTAGATTTTAAAACAGTTACATTAAAAATATAGGGGATTCCCATATACCCAACACACACATTTTTTCCCATTAACAATGTCTTTCACTATTGTGTACATTTGTTACAATTGATGAACATATATTGAAGCATTGCTACTAACCATGGGTTATAGTTTATATTATAGCTTACACTTTGCCCCACACAATTTTACAGGTTTTGACAAAATGTATAATGGCCTGTATCCATCATTGCAATGTCATGCAGGGCAATTCCAATGTCCCCAAAATGCCCCCGTGTTACATCTATTCTTTCTTCTTTCTCCCCTCCAAACATCTGGTGACCATGGCCTTTATATCAAGGACACAAGTTCTTCCGTTGCTATAATAATAATAAATCTACTTTAATCCATAGTTCCATTCCTCCCTTATTTCTGTTTATTCCTCAGTTTTGAGGATTTTAGGATGATGATGCCCACTCTGCTTCTGACTGGGAGGGGGCTTAGATCCCGTGGGGCAGATGGGTGAAACTGTCTTCCTTGCAGTTGTAGATGGGCATTGGGATGGATGTCATCATCATCATTCTTTGTTAGTGTCCTGGGTGAGTGTGAGGACATGGTTATTAACTCCCATATGGTGCTTTTTAGGTAGTAGTGTAACATTCTGAAGTTGGCGCATAGTTTCCAATCCAACTTCTCTTACTGTGCCTCCTTGAGCTTGTTATATCTTTTTCTTGGTAGGATGAGACTTCTATTGCCTCCTTCCAATCATTGTTGTTGCAAGACTAAAATTTTTAACAATGAATATAAAATTCTCAGGACAGAGTAGATGATAGTAAGCAAAAAGTTTTCTTATTATCATCAGTTTCTATAAGGGAGCATATGTGGGGTTCTGTATTTATGTTAAATTACAGCCAAGTATTGTTTAACAGGCTAGCATGGGTTTCTACCAGAAGTAAAATTTGAATTACTTTGGGAGAAAGCTCTGAGTCTTAAAATGTCTGGCTTGGAATGAACTTTTGAATAATGGCTTATTTTAATTTGGGGACAGTCTGTGCAAGTGAGATTTGCTTCTCTGTACTTAGCAATGATTTCAACTAGAATTTTTGACTGAGCCATCTTTTCAGTCACAATGCAGGAAAGATTCCTGGAACAGAAAACAAGAATTCTGGAACCACGCCTTCTCCAATTCTCAGGGTCATTTTGGGCAGAGAATTGATTTCATTGGATCTCATTCTCTAAATTTATAAAGAATGAGGTGCACGGATAAGATAATTTCCGAGCCCCATGTCTGATAAAGTTCTGTGCTAGTCATCTTGCTGTAAATAGGAATGTCATAGGGAAAATCAACAGTAAAGTAGAAAAGATTTTTAAAAAATATGCCCATAACTTGTTATCATTTGCAAAGGATGGCTAGTCTTTAAACCATGCTAGGTATATAAAAATTTGTTAAGCCATATGATTTTGCTTCTGCTTGCAAATCATAGTAGACAGTTGTAGAAAGTCTTTCCTTAGCATAAATTAACAGTAGTTTCTGGAAGATGCAACTGAACCAACTTATTATGAATAATAATAAATAAAGGGGAAAATTCAGCATTTATTCTGTTTTTCCAGGCAAATGGTATCATTGGCTAACCAAATTTTGAATGAAGAGAAGTTTATACTTAAAGAAGAATTTCAGCTAATAAATAAAGAAGAAATGATAACATTCGGACCTAACCATTTTATAAGGTCAAGGAGCTAGTGAATCTCAGCATTGAGCATCAACACTGGCTAGCATCATATAAAGAGAGACAACAAGACTTCCATGGATATTATAATCTTGTCACAGAAAAATCAATTGATCTTAACACATGGATCACTTTTGCATCCAGATTCAAACTGTAAGAACTATAAAAATAATTAATAACATTTATGAGACAATTGGGATTTTTAATACTGACTAGAGTTATTTAATGATATTAAGAAATTATAATATTTAAGATGTGATAATATTTTAGTTTGTTAAAGGAAAGAAAGCCTTTACTTTTAGATACACTTCAGCACATTACAGATGGAATAATACATTTTCTTCAGAATGTGGGGGTTGGAGGAAAAGTGGTGGTGCATAGATAAAAAAGAGGTATAATTTGTGGTGGGGAAGAAAAGCACAGGGGGCCTAGAGAAACTAAAATGTCCAGGAGTTGGAGTAGTTGAAGGTAAGTGATAGGAGCAGGGCAGTATCTGTCTACTTTTGTAGATGTTTGGAATTTTTCACAGTAAATAGTTAAAAACTAAGTAAACTAAACAAAAAGGTTGTAGACACTGAGGAAGGAATGAAGGAGACTCCCTTTATACTGTACATGCAGGCCAACACCTATTACTGTGAAGAAAGGCAAAATGTCAAAAACAAAGTTTTATGATATTTTTCATTTTTCATTTCCCAATTTATTTTTTACTTTATTTTAGTTTTTCTAAATTATTATGTATTCTATTTCTAATCTTTAAACCTGTCAATACTATTTTATTTTCCTACTAATTGTATATGGCAATATAATAGGCTTCATTTTTGAAGAAGTTTTGGATCACAGAGGGTTTCAACTATGGCTAGAGAGGAGCACTGGTGTGGGGTGTCATTGATGGGGGATGCATGGTTGGGAGGGAGTTCTTCAGGGCAGGCATATAGAGTATATAGAGATGTTCAAATGTTCACTGGGTATTGACATAGTGAATAGAGCTACACATGTCAGTAGAGGGAGTGCTGACTTCCCATCCTGGGGAGCTCTATCACATTCCCTAATGGAACAACAGTAATCCCCCAAGTGCAAGGACAAAGACCAGTGAAGAAGGATGTTCCAGTGATGGAACCTTGATACTGATGACTTTGCTTATGAATGTGTGCTTGAAATTTCAACTAGGCCTAGAGCTGCAGGGTGCCTAAGAGTTACCTCCTGAGAACCTCCATGTTGCTCAAATGTGGCCACTCTCTAAGCCAATCTCAGCAAGTAAATGCATTACCCTCCCCCCAGCATGGGATATGACTCCAAGGGATAAGCCTCCCTGGTACTGAGGAATTATTACCATCATCAGCTGGTGATACAACTAGAAAAAGACCTTGAATAAAAGGGGGAAATGGTAAGACAAATGAGTTCATATGGCTAAGAGACTTCAAAATGAGTTGGGAGATCATCAGAGGTGTTGCACTTATAGAAACCTCTTACATTTTTTAACATAGCATTTTGTGTGATCTATTTATCTAAAAAAAAAAGACGACAGTAAGAATAAATTTTAAAAAGAACCCATTCCCTCTACCTCAAAAAAACAAAAAACAAGTAAACATCAGCAGATGAAAAAAGACCTGTCTTCAAAGCTCACTCCATATTTATAAAAAACATTTGGATATTGAAGTATTTTGGGCACCTAAATAGTCCATTCCATTCTAATGTAAAATGGACCAATTTTATAAAATTCCACATTATAGTAAATAATAAGATGCTAACTTGCCCCCTAGCTTTACGAGATGGAAGTGGGACATAAACAATGGCAGGTTAAATTTTTAGTTCTTAAACACAACCATTAGTAAAATTAAATGATGTAAAGTCATAATTAGATAATTTATATATATTTTGAAAATAATAAATACTCAAAATTCACTACTTCCTAATTATTTTACTATATTTTCCTTTATTTATGCTCTTAAGGTTATTTGCATCTATCATATCTGAAAGGCAAAATGCTATATAGTAATGCAGAGTGTAACTTCATGTTCAGTGATGTCTGTTGGTTGCTTGGAAATGGCTGTGTTGGGAGCATTTACATCAAATAAATTGTCAAATAACTGCAAACCAGGGCTTTTCCCCTTAAGAGCTGTTGTGAAACATTTACCAGCCACATCTGACATAAAAATAACTCATTTGGTTCTTATATGAGTAAACATGGCAGTATGCTTAACAATTAATAGAGAAAATTATTTTCCAGTGGATCTAGGAAGAGGACGGAAAATTTTTTTGAAAGAAAGCACTTTCCAGGTGAACGTTTCACTGGAAGAGAGACTTGGGTGCTCCCTCCATTTGGGTTTCTTGGATGCTTTCTTGATGTGTTCTGCTGGGCTCTTGAGCTACCTTCTGCCAAAGCATAAACCAATTGTCTTCTGTTTTTGTCCTCAGATGCCCATGGACTATATGTTGTTTGAAGGCAGGGACTACATTTTTTTGTTTCTATTCTTTGTACCAGAATAGTACCAAAAATGCACCAAAAACTGGATAGCTTTCAGAACTGAAAACTGCAGATTTATGAACGTTTTAAAAACAATGACTATTATAACAACTTCTTGACACTTCTCAAACCAAAATAAATATCACCAAGTAAGTCAAATGATAATCAGGAACTATCTGATAATTTGTGTGATTAACTTAAGTATCTGCCCCAGTGGCTCCTCTCCTATTGAACATCTTTAAATGGCTCTTTATCACCCACTGTACAAAGTCCCAGATGTTTTCCAAGGCACACAAGATCCACCATGGTTTGGTTGCATCTCTAGCACCTCTTTCATTACTCTCTGCCTCAAAGTGAGGTGCCAGCAGCTCAGAGCTGAGTTGTGTGTGGGCCAATGCTCTGCTTCCCATTTTCTTACACCCACCTGCCCTGCTTGGCTTAGCTCTTCTGTCTGGAATCCCCCCTCTTTCATCATTTGGCTAACTCTTCCTTGTCTTTTAGGAGTCAGTCTGACATATTCCCAAACATGTGTGCATTGTAACCATTTCCATCATTAAACCTCCCATTCTTTTATAACTATGCATTTCTACACCTGTCCTCTCTGTTCATCTGTGAATTCCTTGATGGTAGTAAATGCATTTACTCATCAGCAAATTTCCAGTCCTAGCAGAGTGCCTGGTACATTTGACCAGACAAATAATGAACACATGAATTTGCATTTATTTAATATCTTCAATGGGCTCATCTTTGTGACAGATACTATGGAGACACAGAAGAGGCATAAAAATGTTCTTTCTCCTCAAAGCATTTTGAGTCTAATTGGGGATATCCCACTGAGAGGCATTGAATATTTACATAATTTTGTCATTAATATGCAGTCATGTGCTAATTTATTAGAGAGAAACTGTACGTTCTAGAAGACGTTATTGACAAGGAAAAAGGGCTAGAGTCTTCAGTGAAAACACTAATAACACAGGATGAATGTTTTCAGTTTCAGCTCAGTCTCTTGTTTAAAAATTTACATATATAAGGCCTGTACTAAGTAATTTATATAGAATATTGCAATCCTTGACAAAATAAGGGTAAAATTTATAACTCCTATTTTATAATGAGAAAACTGAGCCTGAGAAAGATAAAATAATTTTCAGCAAGGGATAACACTTACAGTCAAACTCAGATTTGTATGCCTTAAAAGTTGTGCCTTGAGACCTGCATGTGCCACAAAGAAGAGGAAGGACTGAATTAGTTCTTGAGGAACTGGTATATAATTTAAAAAGTGTGGCAGAAGGAAAAGGGTATCTCGTGTAGTAGTGAAAAGGCATACAAGTCCAGACACTGGGAATAAATCCACTTTTATAAGCTGGTGAGAAATTTGCCCTACCCTAGCTGCTGGTGCATCTTCAGAATGTGTATGAACATGAGTGGGAGGATGGATTTTCTTGAATGGTTTGAAAGCCAGGCAGAGGAAGTTGGCTCTGAAATAGGAAGCCATTAAGGTTTTTGAGCTAGAGAGTACAAAGAAAATTATGGAATTCAAAGGACATTAGAAAATGGACGAGTTGGGCTGCAAGAGTACAAATGGAAGCAGATGTTGTAGTCACACAAGCTTGAGGCAGCATAAAACTGAAATAGGATGATAGAAGTTTTCTTTGGAATTCTGATCTTTTTTCATAATTATTTCTCTTAACTGATGATAATGATGAAATCACAAAACAAATTCCCATAATTGGACAGGTAATTATTCGTGTATTTTTCCCCAGCAAACATAATATAAATTCAACATCCTACCTTAAACAGATGGATGGCTACAGCAGATTCAAGTATTCAGCACAACGGATGCATTCCCAACCCATTTAGAGTGAGGCGGTTTGTTGTGTAGGGCATTTAGTATTCCAGGGAACAGGGCACCAAAATCCAGCAACAAAACCAGGGTCATAGTGGTTGCCAGTACTTTCTGGCACACTTCCAAATGTCCTGTAGCTGGGGATAGCTACCTCGGTTGTATCAGCCATCATGAATTCTTATTATGAATTCAGTTTCTTGCTTGTTTTTTTTCCAGAAGTGCCTCATCATTTGGGCAGATTTCATACTAAACAACATGTATTTTATTTCCAGGGAAGACCTAAAGGAGGTTTAGTTATTCAACAAGTTGACCTCTAAAGTCTCTGACCAGATGAATTGTTTGAACCCATTTAAAATGTTTCTTAATGCAAAAAGGAGAATTGCATACAAATGGCATAAGCAATATCAGAAGAGTTTGTGGAAATTATGAATAATCATTCATAATAGTGAAATCACAGCTTATTCAGGTTACAAGAGGTTTGATGTTAAGATCACTTAAGTATGCATCCAGTAAAACAAAAACATGAAAAGAATGTAAATTCTTCTAAAGGAAAAGAAAGATGAATGCAGGGTTAAGCAAGACCAGTTGTTTTTAGGGAAACGGACTTGGCCCAGTGGTTAGGGCATCCATCTACCACATGGGAGGTCCGTGGTTCAAACCCCGTGTGGAACTGGCCCACGTGCAGCGCTGATGCGTGCAAGGAGTGCTGTGCCACGCAGGGGTGCCCCTGTGTAGGGGAGCCCCACGCGCAAGGAGTGCGCCCCGTAAGGAGAGCCGCCTAGTGCAAGAAAGTGCAGCCTGCCCAGCAATGGTGCTGCCCACACGGAGAGCTGACACCACAAGATGACGCAACAAAAAAAGAAACACAGATTCTGACAACAACAGAAGTGGACAAAGAAGACGCAGCAAATAGACACAGAGAACAGACAACCGGGGTGGGGTGGGGGGAAGGGGAGAGAAATAAAATAAATAAATCTTTAAAAAAAAAAAAAAGACCAGTTGTTTTTAAATAACAAGTCTTTAAATGACAACTGTCTTTTGGTGCCTTTAGTCCATGGAGACTGACAAGATTTCCAAAATTTGTGTTTTGCAAAAATGAGTGGGTGGAGATGGCAGTTGGATTGACTTTTAGTTCCAGCTCAGTTCTTGCTGTAGTTTTCAGGGAATATCACTGCAACTTGAACTCAACAATTATAACAGTTTATGCACCCAAGGTAAATCTTCATCTCTCTTTTCCAAATTTTCTCAGTCAGCTAGACTGGCAAGAAGCAAGGATCAGACTGGGGTAAGAATGATTTATCAAATGAGGGGCTCAGTGAGGGCAAGAGCAGGAGGTAAGCTGAGACATCTGTTATGGAGTCCCCAGGTGGAGATGCTAAGCATGGGAGCAGGTGAAACAAGCTCTCTGAAGATGGGACTTCTGTAGTCTCTACCCACCAGGAGCTGAGAGCTTGATTAGTGAGACAAAACTCCAACCCATTGACACCAAATGGCAGAGAAGAGTTAATGCTCCTTCCGGGAGAAGATCAGAGAAAGAGGGAATGACCAGTGCCAGGGAGATCAGAGAAGGCTCTGTGTAGGGATGAACTCCGGAAGTGAGGACACAGTTTTGATGCGACTAGGTAGCCCTGATTAGTGCAATCTTAGGTTTTGCTTAGTATTTGAATATATGCATTTGAAACACCTACTTCTATGAAGATATTTAAAAGTGTTGGCAAGATTTTCAATGACGTAGACATTGCCAGTCAAAGGGATCTCCTAAATAGTCTTACTGCTCTCCCCGCCATTCTGTTTTCCACACAGAAGCCTGAGTGATCCTCATGAAACACAAGCCAGATGTTGTTGCTCTTCCCTCAAATCTCTCCAGTGGCTTTCTGTGCCATTAGCAACAACAGCTAAAGTCCTTGCCATGTCCCCAGGGCCCTACGTGATGGATTCAGAACCTCTCTGATCTCATCCCTTCTGTCTCCCCCTTGTTCACTCTGCAACAGCCCAGTGGCCTCCTTGGGATACTCTTCCCCATCAGATACACATCCTTTCTAGCACCTTGGCATTGGCTGTCCCAGTGTCCTGGCATGCTCCTCCCCACATCTCCCCATGGCTCCCTCTTCTCCTCTGGCCCATCTTTACTCAATGTCACCTCAAACCACTTCCCCTCCCCATCTTTTTTTTTTTTTTCAGAAGTTACTGGGGATTGAACCCAGGACAGTGTACATAGGAAGCAAGTGTTCAACCACTGAGCTATATTCGCTCCACCCAATCCTTTTTAAAGTGTCAGCCAAGCCCATTTTGTGCACTCCCAGTTTTCCTACTCTAGGGTTTCTTTCTTTTCCAGGTACTGGTTACTCCCCAAATGACATTAATTTGTTTCTCACTTTCATTATTTACTGCCTGTCTCTGCCTGTTAAGATGAGTGGGTCTCCACTGATGTGCATGATGACCAGTGCCAGGCACATGTACACAGGCAATACCTTTTAATTGAATTAACTAATGGATTAACCTTCCCTTTGCATCAGATGGACCTACTGATGGGGATGTCAAAGTTTAAGACTTAAAGAAACATACTAAAAATAAAAGTCTAGGCAGTGCTACTTGAAATAATCATAATATTTTCTAGGAGACAAACTGCTTCTTCTGAAACTATCAGTCAACCCTGCCAGAAAACTCTGCCTTCAGTTGCCTTTCTATTTTACTAGCTGCTTTCTCCCTAGAAGCACATCAGTCATGCACTCTCCTTTTCTCATATTATATACAGAGCTGACAAAGCCTATTCTAACCTGCACTACGTCTACAGTGTTGAAGTTTGACATATCCTTCTTGCAAACTCTTTCCTACCTGACCACCTGAGCAGACAAGGATTTCAATATTATCATCTGCAGCCTCCTCTGCTAGCACAGAGATGTGGGGGTGAGGAGGGGAGATGCCTACCTGGAGAAACTTCTGTAGCACGTAGCATATACAGTGGGAACTTGTCACATATAAAACAGCAATATCGTTTGGTTAGATGCTGCTTAACTGACATGCCAGGTTTCAGCACCACAATCTTGACTGAAGTTGTTAATTGGGCCATTGCTTCATGAACTTGTGCTCAACAACTCCTTAACAGGTTCTTGAGCCTTTATAATGACAGCATAAGGAATTATATTTAAGGAGCAGAATGTACACTCTAGAAAGAACTAATGATAATTGAATGACTGTTTCCTTAAACACAAATGTAAACACTTGACCATTACAACAGTGTGACCCTGGCCCTGACCCCATTGTTCAAACAGAAGGAAAGCCTCTTGAGGGTGGGAGCTGGTTTTGTCTTGCTCATCACTGGATCCCTGGGTGGGCAGATAGAAGGGGGCTGAGCAATTATTGCTGAATGAATCAAGCACTCTTCAGCTGCAGGGAAAGCCAGTGGACCTAGCAGTTTTAAGTGTGGGCTCCGAACCCTTGCAGGCTCTTGCACTTGACTGTGAGTGTAAATTTAGGCAAGTTACTGGTCCTCTCTGTGCCTCAGTTTCCTCACCTATAAAATATGGGTAAAGTTGTTTCCTGTGTGGTGAGGATGGAATGAACGAAGTCTTGCCAAAGCTCTCAGGACAATGGCTGGTGTGTGCTGAGTGCTTATGAAGGTTTACTTTGTGTTTACTGGGATCATCTCTGGGAGCCACAGAAAGCTTTTTGGGATGATTTTTAGAAATGCAACTACCATGGACCTTCCAAGACCATTAAACTGTGTTTCACTCAACAGTGTCCCTTGGAGGCTTTCCAGTGGTCACCATGAGTCCACAAAGCTGGCCTGGGTCATTCGTGGCAGTCGATGCCAGTTGGGCTAGGGGGTGAATTGTGCTTCCCCAAAATGTATGTTGAAATCCTAATCCCTAGTACCTCCGAATGTGACCTTATGTGGAAACAGGGTCTTTACAGATGGAATCAGTTAACAGGAGTCACACTGGAGTAGGCTGGCCCTTCGCCCCTTATGCCTTGTGGTCTTATAAGAAAGGGAGAGAGGACCCAGGCAGACAGACAGGGACAAGGACACCATGGAATGCTGAGGCAGAGAGGAAGTGCCGAGAGGCAAGGAACTCCAATGGCTGCCAGCAAAACACCAAAAGCCAGAAGAGGCAGGGTCAAGTGCTCCACGACACCTAATTTTGGACTTAAAAACTTCAGCACTGTATGACAGTGAGTTTTTGTTGTTTTAAGCCATCAAGTTTAGGCAATTTGTTCCAGCAACCCTTGCAGACTAAACAAATTGAGACCCACCCAAAGCATACCTGATACCACTGTCTCCACCTAGAGCAAGAATGAACCTGGTGGCCACGGCCTCTGGCCAATGGCCCTCACCTGCCCTTGGTTTTGCCAGACAGGACATTCCAGGAAACAGGACAAATATAGTAACCACAGGGTATTCCTAGTTCCTCAGCCTAAATAATGCTATTTTCAGACTTAAAATTAGCAGTTAACTCTGTGCTTACTGCAAGGTGATTGTGTTGCTAATTGTCACTGAAAGATTAGCACTGCCGAGCTTGACCTTGTAGAAGAGAAGAAAGTTCAGAGTCTGAATATTTAACAAGAATGCCCCTTGCACTACCCCATTCTCTGCAGGTGGCGGACTTGGAAAGAGCCCAGTTTCTGAGTTACAGGGAGAGTATGGTTCCATGTTCTCTTATGTGGCTAATAAGCTTCCCCTAATCTCATCAAGTTGACATACTGATGGCTTTATAAGTTATACAGCGTTATATGATAGGGACCCGAGGAAGCCTTGCAAAATATTATTATTGGTAAGCATTTCACCACCAATGTAAATAAACATGTTAGTATAGGGCCCCATATGAATTGGAATGACAAGTGGTTCCAGAAGCAGCAAAATGGTATTAATTCCTCTTAAGGCAAGTGGTGAAAACTAGTTTAAAATATTTGGGAAAATTATACCTGCTACTTTACGCACATTATAAATTGAGTATTCATAAAAGTTTAGTTCACTCATAAGAGAAAAAATGTTCTTCCAAGTAGTGCATTCAACAACTGAGTGGTGGATAAAGATATATAAAATGCTCATTCTTGCATATGATATTCAAAATAGCCAATTATCCAGTTTTAAAGCAATAGTGATTTAGAAACCTGTCAAATAATATTTGAATTTGATTTCAAAACCTCAATTATACATTGACTCATTTAATTAATAATTCTGAAGCTTCCTCTGAAAATTAAAAACAATCAAATAAAAGGCCATAAAATATACAGCAGTTGTTTGGAAATTGAATGAAAATTATTCATTATTACTATTATCTGTTTTCAGGTGTCTCTAATTTGAATTTTATGAATATTTTATGAATATATGTTCTATCATTTTAAATTATCATTTGTAGTTTGGAATCAATGCCTCTATTCCTACAACAAAGATTGTCCTTAAATCTCATGAAATGGAAAAGAAAATACCAGGAAGATGTATAGTTGATTGAAGAGTTGCGTAAGGAATTTAACTGGGATTCTAGAGGATTCTAACTTGGACCCATTTGGATGACAGAATATAAATATTACAATTAAATTACCTATTTCATGAGTTTCATTGTGGGGGAGCATGATGGGGGTCAATGATTAGGGAGTACATCATTAAAGGATAAAATAAGAATAAAAATCATAACGTAATTTAGAAAGATTAATATATACAAGCACAAGTATAAAAATGACGGTTAAAATTTACATCCCACTCATGACGAGCCAATCACTCTTAGAAGCCCTTTAGAGGGACTAACTCATGTAAGCACAGAGAGGGATGATTTTGCACAAAGAAAACAGAAAGATGCCTCGTAGTAAGACGGTGCGTTTAAAAAGAGATCAGGATCAGGTTAGCCACAAATAGGATTTTTGGAAATGGAAACCAGGATGCCATGGAGTAATGACAAACTCTCCGTGTAATACTACAATAGGCCCGGCACTTTGGGATGGCGTCCAAATAATGCTGTAATTCTTGTATTTCTACCACGGAGTAACACGATCACGTCCCCATTCTCTGATTTTGAAAGATTCAAGTGAAGCAGGATTCTACAGTTTAAGAATGACAAAAAGAACTTGAAAGGTTTTGATGGAGAGATCTAAAAATTATTCATGGATTTAGAATGAAAGAGAAAGCAGAATCCTGGAGGCGGAAGCAGAACTTATTTAGCCTTAAGGAAAAAAAGGCTGAGCAGAAGCAGATTTGTACGGTTCGGTTTTTCCAGCATATCTATCTATATAAAGATTTTTATCAAAGCTTCTCCTGTTTCAAAAAAGACTACATTCAGCAAAAGGGAAGTAAACTTCAGCACCTGCTTAAAGCACATATAAAAATAAACCCGATTTTGAGACTGGCCAGATACTACATTAAACCAGGAAATAGTAGAATCTCTTCCTTTTCATCTTTTTCTTTAAAATGAGGACAGATTCCCTTTGAGCTGATGTAGACATGGATAGACTCCAAAGGATGAGAATGGCCAAGATGACTCCTCGGCAGGCATTCTAAACCTGTACTTCTCAGGTCATGCATTCTTTTTATTAGAACAAGTCAATAAAATTGTACATAAACAAAAGCAAGCTTTCCTACCTGAATACTTTCGTTCAGCTGGGAAATATAACCACAAACCCAACATTCCTGTTGGTTTTTTTATTTGTAATTAAAAAAGAAAATCAATATCAAGAAGTACACTCTTGACTAGCACAAAACACCTCAACTAGTTGTAGAGGAAAATGAAGTCCCTCGTGCAAGCTGTTTGGGAACATCTTAGAGGCCTGACCAGTTGGCCCTGAAAGGAAGTGGGATTTCATTTTCTCTATTATCCCCAATTTGCAGGTACACACAGAAATCACTTCTTTGAGGCCAGAGTGAAAATGAAAAAGAATCTCACATTTATGGCAGGGTTCCCTGCTTGTTTACATACCTACCATGTAGCAGATACTGGGGTAGGCACTTTCAAGGGTCTCGGTCCTGTGTCAAGGCAAGGAGCCCTCTCACGCTAGTTGATCCATGAAGAAATGAAGGCACGGAGTATCAATGCCATGTGCACAAGGGCGTGGCTCTTGCAGCCGACAACGTGTACACTTTTCACTACTGCTGCCTGAGTCTGCCATTCCGATTAATTACACACGTGCTCTATAGAAAATACAGTAAACGGATGACTAATCTCTGCTTACTTTATGCTCCAGAGAAAATGCTGGTGGCATTATGAGATCCATTTTGCCTTTTCACCCTATCACCAGGATATCTTATTATTTGCAATACATCATTATAGCCTCATTCCCCCATCAAGCTACTGCCAGGTAACCGCTTATTCTCTGCAGAGAAACCAGTCTCCCTGTCTCCCCGAGACAGCTCCCTTTTAGCAACTGGACCCTTTTATCAATCGTCTCACAGTTAAAATGTGCTGACCCATTCATCCATAAATTGGTGGGCAGAACTATACTATGCGATGTGAAATTACATATTAACATGTAGATTTTAAGCTTCAATTTTCACTTTGAGAATTTTCTATGTGCTGCCTAAAACCTTTCAGAAGAACAATCAGCAAGCTGAAAAGATAGCTAATGAACAAAAATGAAAATGTATCAAGACTTGTGATGCAGGTGAAAGCACACACAATGGGGGAAAAGATATCTAAAATAAGCAATGGATTGTAGGTATAGTCCAGGTGTAGATATAGGTATTAATATTAGGAATATAAATGAATCATTTTGTTATGAACTTTTGAATTACTGTGTTTTGGGTTTCACTAAGATTCTATTTTATATGGTTTGCTTGCTCTTTGCTGTTTTACCTCATTGGGAAATAACTCTTCCTTTTTTGAATTAAGATAAACTACTCACAAAATCAATGGCCATTAAATGTTTTTGCTCACCTAAAAAGAATTGCTGCTCATAGAATGGGATTTATTCCCAAATCATGGGAAACAGAGAAAGTAAAGAGGATCATTTTCGTTTTACTTTCATTAGAGGTTGGAGTTTTAATTTTTATCTTTAGGCATTTTTAATTCAAGGGAGTCAATAAAAGCCTACTTTTCCTTGAACCTCCTGGGGATCCTCATTAGTCTGCCTAAATGCAGAAAACTGTTGCTTGTCCATTATAGCAGATGGTGAAAGAAAAACAAATGTGACATTGCATCTGGTGCCCCATGGAGATAGCAACACACTGTCACCTCGCATCTTATTTGGCAAAAGCCCACCCTCAGTATCAAGTAACAAGTGGGTATAGAGAGAACAACTTGGTTTCTTATATAATGAAAATTGACATAAATAAAGATTGGATTTAAAATATCTGACCTATCCCTACACTGACCCTGGAATAGAATACCTCAACCAATCACAGGTAAAGAGATCAAAACAGTCATCAAAAACCTCCCAAAGATGGCTTCTCAGGTGAATTCCACCAATCATTTAAAGAAGATCTAATACCAACCTTGCTCAAACTCCTCCAAAAAACTGAACAGGAAGGAATGCTACCAAACTCATCCTATGAAGCGAACATCCCCTTAATACCAAAGCCAAATAAAGGTATTATGAAAAAAGAAAATTAAAGACCAATTTTTAAAATGAATATATATGCAAAAATCCTCAACAAAATACCTGCTAACTGAATCCAAAAACACATAAAAAGATACGCGTCATGATCCAATGGGCTTTACCAGAGAATGCAAGGTTGAATCAACACAAAATCATTAATATAATATACCATTTAACAAATTGAAGACGATATATCATATGACCATTTTAATTGATTCAGAAAAGGCATTTGACAAAATTCAACACCATTTCTTGATTAAAACGCTCAGAAAGATAGTAATAGAAGGAAACTTTCTCAATATGATAAAGTGCATATATGAGAAACCCCTGGCTACCATTGTATTTAATGTTCAAATACCGAAAGCTCTGACAACAGGAAGAAGATAAGAATGCTTGCCTTCCCCACTGCAGTTCAGTATTGTGCTAGAAGATCTACCTAGGGCAATTAAGGAAGGGAAAAAAAGCGCATGCATATAGAAAAGGAAGAAGTAAAGCTTTCATTATTCACTGATAATATGTTCCTATACTTAGAAAATCCCCCAAAATCCACAACAAAACGATGAGAACTTATAGATGATTTCAGCAAAGTGGTGGAATCCAAGGTTAACACACAAATATTGATTGCGTTTCTATATACTACTAATGAGCAATCTGAGGAGGAAATCAGAAAAAAATTCCATATTCAATAATGACTAAAATAATCAAATATTTAGGAATAAATTTAATAAGTGCATAAAGGACCTGTATTTAGAAAACTCTAAAACATTGCTAAAAGAAACCAAAGAAGCCCTAAATAAATGGAAGGACATTTCATGTTCATTGATTGGAAGATTAAATATCATTAAGATGTCAATTCTACCTAAATAGATCTACAGATTTAATGTAATCCCAATAAAAATCCCAATATCCTTCTTTGTAGAATTGGAAAAGCCAATTATCAAATTTATCTGAAAGGGTAAAAGTCCCCAAAGAGTCAAAAATATCTTAATAAAAAGAAGAATGAAGTTGGAAGACTCTCACTTACAGACTTTAAAGCATATTATCTAGCTACAGTGTTAAAAAAACAAACAAACATAGTACTGGTATAAAGATATAAAGACAGGCAGATTGACCAATGGAATCAAATGGAGAGTTTGGATGTAGACCCTCACATCTATGGTCAAGTGATTTTTGACAAGACTGTCAAACCTACTCAGTGGGGTCTAAGCAGCCTACTCAACAAATGGTGCTGGGAAAACTAGATATCCATATATAAAAGAAAGAAAGAGGACCCTTATCTCATACCGTACACAAAAATTAATTCAAATTGGATCAAGGACCTAAATATTAAAGCTAGAACCATAAAAGTCCTAGAAGAAAATGTCGGAAAATAGCTTCACGAACTTGTAGTTGGCAGTGGTTTTTTTGGATCTTACTTACACTCAAAGCATAAGCAGCAAAAGAAAAAATAGATAAATGGGATTGCCTCAAAATTAAATACTTCTGTTTTTCAAAAGACTTGGTCAAGAAAGACAAAAGGGAGCCTACTCAATGGGGAAAAAAATCTTCAGAAATGATATACCTAATAAGGGATTGTTATCCATGCTATATAAAGAGATCTCACAATTTGACAAAATGACAAGCAACCCCATTAAAAAATGGACAAAATAACTGAACAGACTTTTTTCCAAGGATGGTGGTTAATATTATAAATACAGGGATGTTCTACTGCAGGGTGTTAAGAATGTGGTGATACATGGGAAAAATATAACTAAGGTAATTCATGGACTACCATTAACAACTACATTGTAATGTTTTTGTCACAAAAGCAAAATTGATACCGTTAATTCTAAAGGAAAAAAAAGATTATAGAGTTTTGTGAAATAGGAATAAGATGAAGCTTTTTCCCCCTTCTTTTTATTTTCATGAACAAGGAGACCTTGACTATGTCATTTAACTAATCTGTGTTTATCTGTGTATCTTTCTGAAACCTAGAGTAACAACTGAGGTAGCTGTTGTAGTCAGATAAAATAAGAGTCTAAAAAAGAACTTTTGGGGAGTAATGTTTCCATTACTTGTTGAGCTGCCTTTTTCTGTTCCTTTATTTTTTGAATTTGAAAGAAGGTTGTTAAAGAAAAGAATGCAGGCTGACAAACACTGCCATTTTCAACCCATGGCCTCCAAGTCTGTCATTTTAATCTTCATTCCAAATTTCTAGAAGGGAGAAAGCAGGAGAAGAGGGCATGAGCAGTTCTAGTGGTCCAGGCTGCTGGAAGTGTATATCACGTCTGCTCATATTTAATTGGCCAGACTGCAATCACAATATCACACATAACTAAAAGGGAGGCTGGGAAATATCATCAAGCTATATGCCCCCAAAAGGAGGAGAACATGGATTTGATGCACAGCTAGGATTCTCTCTTGTAGTTTACCCTATGGCTATCAAACATCCCTTCCTACCCTTCTTCCTAATATAGAACATATTATCCCTCCAAAGGATCCCCGCTAAAATTTCATTTAAACACTGAGTTTATATCAAACTCTTGGAACTCTATCCAAGACCAAGTCTAGATGGCCTATGTCACAGTTTCATGACCTAAAAAATAAGATGCAAGTTATCTGTCTCCACCCACCATCTGATGAGACAAGATAACGAAAATAAAACCTCACCTTCATGAAAGTTTTAAATGGAAACGAAATGGAAGTCCCAGGAGGGTAGCAATGGTGGAATCCAGTTGGACCAGCTGTGGAGCTCACGCCACCCCCCAGCTGCCTTCTGTCTTCTCCAGCCTCCACCCTTCCACCCCACAACCCCTGAGGCATGGGGGCATTTTTTGGCAAGACCCTGGTGGTGCCTCTGGCTGGAATTCCTCACAGCCCCCGACCTTCGTCCTGGGAGTGTCTTGCTTATTACACTCTGAAGTGCCCCCTGGCAGATGTTAGCTTTTCCAGGCTGCTTCCTGCTGCTGTGAGCCTGGAGTCCTAGGCTTTGTGTGACAGTCACAGGCTTTTATTGAGTTAAGCTAATGGTTTCCTTGGAAATACGGTGCTGCAGGCACCATAGTGAAATTAAAATTGTGTCTTATTTACTTCCAGTTCATACATATGCCAATTAGCACCCTCCCCCCCAAATCTCTCAGACCTGGTTTTAAATCTGCATTATGTCTTTTACTTCTAGCCCCTGTGCTATCCTCTCTCTGCTCAGTGCCTGTGTCTTTGACACCAGCTGAATCAATTAAGCTTGAGTGGGAAAGTTTAATTAATGAAACAATTTACTTTTTGTTTTTCTGCCTTTCGACTCCCATTTCAGCCTTATCTCATATTGGTTAAGGATGAGAAGCAGCTGGTATTTTTTAGTCTCTGTAAAGGTCCAAATTTCGAGAGTCCAATCCCTTTCAATTAGTCTTTCAATCCAGCCAATTCTTTCCTTAGCTTTTCATTTCTTTTACTCTTAAAATAACTTGCTAAAGGCAGGAAGTGCAACCAACACATGCTCACATTCTAGCATTTTGCTACGTCTTCCCTTAGAGTTACAGGTTTAGTAAACACTTGGTCTGCCCAGCAAGTTATTACCATCCAGTGCTTTCACCACATTTTTTCCCACAGCATGACACAGCTCTTCAAGTTTCCCAGCTATTCCTGTTTCTTCACCGTCCTCACCACACGTTTCAAGTTTGTGTTAGGTCAGTACACCCGCTAATAATGCACCAAATAACCTTACTGGATAGGGCGATGACAGCTACTCTAACAAAAGGACTCAAAACATGTACAGCACTCAGTCACAGTAGGGGCTTAATTCTCATTCACAAGACCTTCCAGAGCAAGGTCTGCTGGTCAGGAGGATAGCGCCACAGTGTGGTCATCCCAGAATCCTGGCTGGGGTCACCTTCCATATTCCACCTAGCACCCGGTCAGCTGGAAGGGCAAAGCGCAGGAAGAGGAACACGTGGGAGGCCTTCGTGGGCTAGGGCTGTCAGTGGCCTCTACCACTCCTGCTCCATCTCCATCGTCTGGGACCCTGTCCCAAGGTCAAAACTACCCAGAGTGAAATGTAGTCTAAATGTATATTCCAGAAGAAAAGAACATGGATTCTGTGAACGTCAAGGAGTGCCTGACACAACTTGATGCCTAAAATGGAAATAAACCATAACATTGTGCTTAAGGATAAGTTGCAGTTTGTGAGACAGGTGTGCCATGTACAAGAAATAAAGCCCTTATATATCTAGAGGCTTGGCTCTAGGAGCAAGCGTACACCTAGCCTGGATGACCAGAAGTAGGCTCTCATCTTTAAGCCTAGCCCAACTTCTCCAAAGATATTCTCTCCATGAAGTCATCAGACTCCAAGCAAGTATAACAATGAGAAGTTGGACATGGGCATCCCAAGGGAACTCTGCTTTTACCAACAGAACTTTGGGGAATGTATCTGAATCACTTTCACCTTGCTTAGGTGCTATCTAGTGAACCAAAGTCCTTTGGCTGAATGCATTCCTACTCTGGGGACAGAGGCAGCCTGCCTCCAGAAGCTTGAGAGGGGCTGCTGCCTTTGTTCTATTTCCTAGTTTACCCCCAGCTTGGGCATAATAGTCTTTGAGAGTCTCCTCACTAACTCAATACTTTGCATTATCAATAAAAGTGATTTTTATGAGGAGAATGGACTAAGCTACCAACTGTTTCCCCTAGGACCTTCCTTCCTTCCTCATTATTCTTATCTAATGGCATCACTAGGATGCAGACAAGATCTTTAGCTTTTGACTCAGCCATAACCTGCCAGCACTGTTCTCTGCTACCCCAGCAACAGTGGCATCTGCCTCAAACTCTGCCAAGTCAAACAGCACCCAGAGAAACCCCTGTATGGGCTTAGTGCTTTACGGAAGCAAGAGCCCCATAAGGAAGCTGGAGCTGCAAGAGGAATTACCGTGATGCTCAAAATGTTATCCACGCAGCATTTAGCTACTCTAGCGAACTTCTCTAACTTTTCAGGGAAGAATGCCTGATGATTCTTTCTTGAAGCTCCCAACATGCAGACCCCAGCAATTGTCTGGAAGGACTTTTTTCCCTCCCCCTCTCTGACCTTGCTGTCTTCGCTGTGTCCATTTGCTGTGTGATCTTCTGTTTCTAGTTCTCTTTTTGTCTTCTCTTCTCATCTTTCTCCTCTAGAATTCACCAGATTCGATCCCAGAGACCCCTGATGTGGAGAGAGGTTCCCTGTCAGCTGTGCCACCTCAGTTCCTGGTCTCTGCTGAACTTTACCTTGATTCTCCCCTTTGTCTCTCTTTTGTTGCATCATCATCTTGCTGCATGACTCACTTGTGCAGGCACTGGCTCGCGGCAAGGGCACTTGGCCTGCTGCATGGGCACTTGGCTTGCCAGGCGGCACTTGGCTTGCCATGCAGGCACTTGGCTCACCACGTGGGCACTGGAGTGGGCACTTGGCTTGCCGCATGAGCACTCAGCTCACCATGTGGGCACTGGCTTGCCACTCAGACATGCTTTCTCTTTTTCTTTTTCACCAGGAGGTCCCAGGGATCAAATTTGGGCCCTCCCATATGGAAGATGGAGGCTTTATCCCTTCCCTGGAAGGATTCTGAGAGAACATGGGTGGCCTGGATTCCACACTTTTCTATGCTATAATAAAGAGATAATAGTGCTGACTCTATTACCTATTATATAGGCACACATAGGCATTTGCTAGAATTTAATCACACTCTTTTACTTATTTTTACGTTTTCTCTCATGGTATGATGAGTGATATTGACATTCTGTTTTCTGGTAGTGGCATCACATTTCACTGAACCATACATTTATTAAAGCAAGAGAGTAGATTTAAAAAACAGAACAACAAACTCAACTAGTAGGTGAACAGAACAATGACGTCAAGGCTAGGCTATGGACTAGAGACATTTGGAAAGAGCGCGAGAGGCCCCTGGGGGTCGAGGGATGACAAATATGCATTTCAACTGAAAGGATCTGGGATGGCTCTTCAGAAGGGTTAAGATGGAGGGGAACCCTGCAAAATGTTTGGCAGGAGGAGGAAGTCACAGAGGTAAGGGCACAGCATACCTGCACTCACATCCAAGCTCAGCCATGTGTGTCAGCTGTGGGTATCATGCACAGTAAAAACCTCAGCTCTCTGTGACCATAACTGTCTGCAAAGTGATGTGACAATAACAGCACCCACTTCACGAGTCTGTGGAAAGGATTACATATGAAACACTCAAAACTGTGTCTGCCACAGAGTAACCCTCACAAGACTCTGTCTATGATTATGTTGCCAGGACTGAGGTTATGTAGTAAAGAAAGAATCCAGAGAGGCGCAACAGTTACAAGAAAGTCAGGAAAAGAGTTTAGAAAAGGGGAAGTACACACTCCGACACAAGTGCAGGCATGCTCAGGATAGAGATGTGTGTGCCCTCTGTCCTGGGGTTCCCTGTTTTATGGGTATCCCCAGGGGTGTAGGGTCTATGCCGATTGGCATATTTGAAACCAAGCGGGGGGTTCATTGGGTGGTTTGATTTCATGGTTTGCTGGTGGTGACTGGTTTCTGGCTGCTGTCCACGAGCTCTGCTGGAGTTTGCTGAGCGAGGTGGGTGGTGGGAGTGCTGCCCCTCCTGTCGAAACTGCTTTCTGATTCCACAGCCGCTGCGTGTGTGCTGCAAGTTGTCCCTTGATAACTTGATGCCTCAGCCTCTCACCACGCCGTGTTTCAGGCTTACTGGGTTTTCTGCCCCTCCTCCTTAGGTCCCTATTCTATCCTGCTGCATGACACAAATTGAGGAGGAAGGACACTGAACACGGTGAAGGGCATCTTTTACACAAATTCCCGTTGTTTCACTTTGGCATCCACTTGCGAATTTCTCAAGTCTCTTTCCCACTGTTCTGAGGAGACTCAAAGAGTTCCCAATGTTCGTGGCTCGCTGACATTTCCCAGGTCTGGTTTGGGTACAGAGAATTGTCTTTTCTAGAAAATTTCCAGTCATGTAATGTCAACATACTCAATTACAAACAAATTTGAAAAAGCTTGTTTTCTTCATTTGCAACATGGACACATTGAGACAGGATGATATTTCAGTTTTCCCCTTATCATTACTGTTGAGAGACTTAGAACAGAGGAAGACACCTGTACTTTAAGACTTACGTAAGAAAATAAGTTATGAGGTGCTGTTAAAAGAAGAATAGAGTATGGATTAGAGTGGACTTACTGATATTCTATTCATGAACTATTGTGATTAGTAATCGAAGAAAATGTGGCATTGGTGTGGAGAAAGTGGCCATGGTGGCTGTTGGGGGTAGGGAGTGGGAGGAAGAGAGGAGATGTGGGGGCGTTTTCAGGACTTGGAGTTGTCCTGGGTGGTGCTGCAGGGACAATTTCCGGACATCGTATGTCCTCCCATGGCCCACTGGGTGGACTGGGGGAGAGTGTGGGCTATGATGTGAACCACTGACCATGAGGTGCAGCGGTGCTCAGAGATGTATTCACCAAATGCAACGAAAGTCTCATGATGATGGAGGAGGTTGTTGTTATGGGGGGAGGAGTGGGGTGAGGGGGGTGGGGGATATATGGGGACCTCATATTTTTTGAATGTAATGCTAAAAAAATAAAGACAAAAAAAGAGCCTCTTCATATATGTGTGTGTGTGTGTGTGTATATATATATATATAATATATATATATACATAAAGATATTCACCATAGAGAAGCACTGAATATAGTATTGGAATTTTACTTGTATAATGTAACTCAGCTCTTGAAGAATGCTGGAATCTTGAAATATCAACTATTGTTGAGAACAGAAAATAATAAGAATGGAGAGCTATTTCAGAGAATTGAAGGAAACTAATTTTAATGCTAATATGCCAAACTAAGCTATGTGTAATTATGTGTCCATGCCACCACAATTAATTATAAATCGCAGTAAACCCCATATATTTAGACTTCTTAGATATATTTAGACTTCTAAGATAAGCTATTTGTGAAGAGATAACTCATTATGTTTTATTCTTTCAACATCCTTCAAGTTTCACCACCCCCCCCTCAAGACAATTTATATTTTCTCACTAAATGGCATCCAAGTACCCAGGTACAAGGGTGATGGTAAGATGCAAAATGCCTTGGACTCACTGAATGATTTGCATTTGGGCAAATTTAATATGCAAGAGCGGAAAGATCTGCTCTAACTATTATGTCTGATACACAGTACCTATGCCTGATGTTTTTGGCATTTGGGGTAAACACATATCCACTAACATAATCCTTTCCATTTCAACTAATTTGATTATTAATAATACCTCTTGGAAAAAAAACCCTTTCATTATATGGAACAAATATGTTTATTTTTTAAAAAGCATCAGTATTAAAAAATAATGAACACACATTATAAAAAATTCAAACAGTGAAGAAAAATACAGAATAGCAAAACAAAATTATTAAATCCCATCAGCCAGAAATAACAATGGTTAACTTTAGGTGAATCATAGTTCATATTTCTTCGCATATATATGAATGCTCCATGGGAGAATAGATGCATAGATAAACACATTGGAATCAATGTGCCTCCCCCTCCCTCCATGCCATGGTATTTTATAAACTTTATTTTTAAAGAAGTTTTAGATTACAGAAAATATAGGGATTCTCATATACCACACTCTCTCCCCCTCTCACATTTTCCCCTGTTAATAACATCATACAATAGTGTGGTACATTTGTTATAAGTAATAAACAATTATTGAAGCATTTCTACTAACCATGGTCTATAGTTTACATAAAAATTACATAAATGTTACATCAAAAAGGTAGCAGATTCCCATATAACCCACTCCTTCCTCCTCCCCACTTAACCCCATTCAATTATGCTTCTATAATCATTTCTCTATTACTTTGCAAAAGTTAACATTTAGTGAATTAATATTTTATAGTATATGTTAATATCTGTCAAGGTCAATTTCATCTCCTTATTTAAAAATTTCAAAACATCCTTTGTTATTCTTGTATTTTGTTCTGTGAGAATTTTTTAATTTTTTTTTTTTTTGGAGTTATTGCCTTTATAATATTGAAACTTCCTGTTCAGGAACATTGCATTTTTGTCTATTTAATTCTTCTTTTTCCCTTCAGGAAAGTTTGTAATATTGTCCAAATAGTGCTTGTACATATTTTGCTAGGTTTATTCCTGAAGATCTTATATTGTTGCTTGCAATGCACATTTTTCATCATTTTACAAGTTTCTTACAAGTTGGGTTTCTTATACAATACATGTAGTTGGCATGCTTCCCCCCACCCCCTGTCTGTGAATCTTATTTGTTATGAGAAGATTTTAGTTTATATTAAATGGAGTTGCTGATAAATTTGAGGTGAAACTGCCACATTATCATTGGCTTTCTATTTGTCTAGCCTGTCCTCTGCTACTCTTAATCCTTGAATTTCTTGCCATATTATTAATTTTTTTAAATTAAAATTTTCATCTCTAAATTTGAGATTATATCATGATCTTCAACTTTTTACATCTAACAACTATTAGTATATTTACCTCTTTCCAGATGAGCAAGTTCCTTAGAATATTTTTGCTATATATATACACATATATATAACCTAGGAACTTAATTTTTTAATTAAACATATGTGTGTTTAAATTAAGCATATATATGTTAAACATATGCATATTTTATAATTGCTTAATACATTATTTCTTTTATTTCATGTGGCATTTTCCTTCTGCCTGAAAATATGCATTAGTATTTCCTTTGTGTGGAACTGCAAGTGAAGGACTCATTTTTTATTTATTTATTTTTTTAAAATGCCTTAATTGCCTTTGCTTTCTCATGAATTTTCTTTGCTGGCTATAAAATTCTACCTTGGAAGTAGTTTATTGTATTTGAGCACTTTGAAGGTCTTTCTAATTGTTTCCTGGCTTTCATAATTTCAGGTGAGAAGTCAACAGTCTGTTTCATTGCTCCCCATGCCCCAGTCTATCTACTTTAACAGATTTTTTGAGATATAATTCACATGCCACTCATTTAAAGTATACAATTAAATGTTGTTAGTATATTAACAGAGTTGTTCAATCATCACTACAATTTTAGAATATTTTAATCACCTTGAAAAGAAAGCTCTTAACTTTTCCAACTGAAGGCAACCACTCATTAATTTTCTGTCTTTATAGATTTTCCTTTTCTGCACATTTTATATAGTGAGTTCATACAGTATGTGGTCTTTTGTAATTGCATCCTTTCAATCAGCATAATATTTTCAATGTTTATCCATATTGCAGCTTGTATCAGAATTTTGTTCTTTTTTATGGCTGAATAACATTCCATTTTATTTATTCATTCATCACTTGATGGGCATTTGAGTTTTTAACATTTTTTGGCTATTTTGAAAATTTGTCTATAGGTTTTTGTGGGGACCATAGGACTTCATTTCTCATTTCTATAGTGCCTATACCTAGATGTGTAATAGCTGCATCATATGGTTTAATATTTGAAGAACTACCAGAATGTTTTTGACTGTGGCTGTACAATTTTATATCCCCTCATATAATGTATAAGGTTTCTGATTTTTCCACATTCTCACCAACATTTTTTATCTGCCTTTTTCAATATATAGCCCTTCTAAAATGTATGAGTTTATATCTCATTGTGATGTTGATTTTCATTTCCTTAATGTCTAACAATGTTGAGAATCTTTTCATGTGATGTGCTTTTGACCATTTGCATATCTTCCTTGGAGAAATGTCTATTCAGATCCTTTGCTTATTTTTTAATTTAATTTAATTCTTTAATTATCTTTTTAAAAAGTTAATAGATCACACAAAGCATTACATTAAAAAACATAAGAGGTTCCCATATACCCCACTCCCCACCCCTACGCCATAAATTTTTTAATTGTATTTTTTTGAAGATACATAGATCACAAAAAATGTTACAATAAAAAAATATGAGGTTCCCATATACTTTCCACCCCACTCTCACCCCACTTCTCCCACATCAGCAACCTCTTCATCATTGTGGCACATTCACTGCATTTGGTAAATACATTTTGGAGCACTACGGGCACCACATAGATAATATTTGACATTGTAGTTTACACTCTCCCCCAGTCCATTCAGTGGGTTATAGCAGGATATATAATGCCCAGCATCAGTCCCTGCAATATCATTTAGGACAACTCCAAGTCCCGAAAATGCCCCCACATCACATCTATTCTTTCTTCTCCCTGCCTTCAGCAATTACCCTGGCCACTTTCTCCACATTAGTGTTACAGTTTCTTCCATTACTAGTCACAATGTTTCTTGATATTTATTATTGATTTGTAAGGGTTATTTATTCATTATAGATACAAATCCCTTATCAGATAAATCTTTTGCAAATATTTTCTTCCATTCTGTGGGTTGTCTTTTCACTTTCTTGAAATTGTCCTTTGAAACACAAAAGGCTTTAATTTTGGTGAAGTCCAATTTATCTTTTTTTGTCACTTGCACTCTTGGTATTGCTTTTAAGAAGACGTTTCCTAACTCAAGGTCACAAATATTTACTTCTCTATATTTTATGTCCAGAATTTTATATTTTGCTCTTATATTTAGGTCTAAAAGTAATTTTAAGTTAACTTTTGTGACATAGAGGTCCAACTTAGTCTTTTGCATGTGGATATTCAGTTGTCCCAGCATCATTTGTTGAAAAGACTATTCTTTCTCCCATTGAATTGTCTTGACACCCTTGTTGAAAATGAATTGACCATAAATGTAAAAATCTCAAATCTAGATCTATGGTCTCTATATCAGTTCTTATACCAGAACAACACTCTCCTAAATACTATAGCTTCCTAGTAATATTTGAAATTGGTAAGAATGAGTACTCTAACTTTTTTCTACTTTTCTATATTATGTTGGCTATTCTTGGTTCCTGGTTTGCCTTGTGAATTTTAGGGTCGAATTTTCAATTTCGACACTACAGTCAGCTGGAATTTTGATAGGGACTGTATTGATTCTGTAGGTCACTTTTGGGTAGTGTTGCCATCTTAATAATATTAAGTGGTATAATCCATGGGCGTGGGGTGTCTTTCCATTTATTTAGGTCTTCTTTAATTGCTCTCAGCAGTGTTTTGTAGTTTTCAGAATGGAAGTTTTACAGTTCTTTTGTTAAATTTATTTTTAAGAATTTTATTATTTTTGTTACTATTATAAATGGAACAGCTTACTTAATTTCATTTTTAGACTGTTCATTGTGGGAGGAAGGGCGCCCGGCTTGCCACAGTAGCAAACGGTGCGGCAAGAAGTGATACCACCTCTGCCCACTGGGCCTAGATAAGGTGACCACGCCTGACTAGGCCTTTGCTGCTAACGGCTGGCCGGCGCTGCCCTCCCCCTTTTTATCTCCCGCCTAGCCCAACATCCGGCCAGCTCTCACTCCCCCTTTCCCCTCCCCTATTCCAAACCTCTCCGCCAGCCCTCTGCCTAGCAACCGCTTACAATCACCTATCAGGAAGCAGTACCCGCCCGCACCTATCAAATCCCTCCACGCAGTCCCTAACCCTATAAAGCTATGTCCCCTTCCGCAATAAATCGGACTTGCGTACCAGACCTGGTCTCCGCGGCATTCTTTCTCCCCTCGCCACGCGTCCTCCACGCCTGAGAGCCCCTCTGAGGCTGCCTGCCGCAGCCTCAGACGCCTTTGCGGCCAGCTGACCCCTCCAAACCCCCCCCCCGTCAGCGTCGGGGTGCAAGCCGCAGTTCATTGCTAATAGATAGAAGTACTTTAAATTTTTGTATACTGAACTTGGAAATTTAAGCCTCACTAAAGTTGCCGTTTAGTTTCAATAGTTTTTTAGGAATTTTCTCTATTTTCTCTATTTACTTAAGGTAAAATGTCAAGTAGAGGCATAAAAAATAAAAAGTTTTTCTTAAGTGTTTGTCCTGTCTGACCTCTAAACCCTCTCAGTGGCAGATAGTTTTCTCCATTTTTTTCCTGTACAAAAGTTACACTTTCTTGTTTTTCTGCATGTCTTGTTTTTTTGTTGTTGTTGTTGAAAGCTGGAATTTTTGGATAATATATTATACCAATGATATCACTCTCCCACCCCTGGGGCTCCTTTTTGTTGTTAGTTTAGTTGATAGGTTACTTGGCAGGACAGTTTTAGTGGCCTATTTCCCTTCGCAGTGTGAAACATCCAACTTATTCCTCAGAGGGTGCGGCTTTGGCCATGCAGAGTGATTTTAGCAGAAATATCTTCCACTGTTTCTTTCACTGACTTTTTAATTATGTTGTCTGTCTCTGTTGGTATCATATCCAGCTGTTAGTTTCTACTAAATACCAGCTGATTGCTCTTTTGTTTTAGACAATGCCCTAGGGCATAAATTGCACAACAGTGTGATCCAATTAATTTGGGTCCTCTTTGCCTTTATCATATTTGAGGCATGCTTTGAGGAGTCTTCTGACTTCAAGAGTGATTGTCTTAGCTGCCTCTCCAATTTTCTCTGTTAAACTTCTAGCTGGGCTGTGATTTACTTTGTTGTTCTCAGCAGGTTACCAGCTTCCTCTTAATTGCTTACCACCATCATCTCCATTGTTTTTGAGTGCGTCTTTCATCTTGAACTTTCTCATACTCTATTCCAGAAATGTGTTTCCTTGGGAAGAAATACAACACTCTCGGTTCTTACAACCTGCCTCTCCTCATGGGAAGAACCTTTGTGACACTGGTTCAGCATTTTGGGCAAGGACAGTGGCTCACTTCTTTTAGATTAACACTCCTGCATTATGAGCAGATCATGGGGCAGGAACAGTAGCCTCTGGTCTTCATGATTTGCCTCTCCTGCCATTGAAACTCCACCCTATCAGCAAGCTGAGGTGAGGAAGATCAGCATCTAAGTATTCTCAGCCTGATGTGCCTGGGATAAACTTCTTCCCTACAAACAGCAGTTAGGTGGAGGAAGGAAACTCCACACCTCTGTTGCTTGGAAAGGGCTTCTGAAAATTCCCTGCAGGGAACGAGGAATTCTGGCAGCCTGACCTCCCTAAGGATATGTCATAACTCTAGCCTGGGAGGTGAGGGTAGCAGGAGCTGAACTCACAGTAGTGCTTCTGTCATGTTGTGCTGGGAATGGGGGAAGGAGTGGGTTGTCGTTCAGGTATTGCATAGTCTGTCATTGCTCTTACTCAGATTCAGAAGAGTTTCTTAAATAAATGTTTCTTCATTTGCTTTGCACACTTAGGAAAATTCCAGGGACTTTTGCACAATTTATGGCTTTTTTTTCTTGGGAGAGGGTCTACATAGGTTCTCACACTATCATTCCAGAAGCCATTCTCTCCTCCCTGTTTAACTTTTAACATATTCGCTTTCTTTTACCTTTTATTTGTTATACCATGTTGTACCCAAATGTGGCTTTTATTGTTTCAACAAAAATAAATATGGGCTTCATATTTATTCTAGAACTGTGGTTTGATAATTATTGTCTGTTTTGGCAAACTTCCAGCCATTATCTCTTCAAATATTATTCCTGTGCCGTATTCTCTCTTTACTTCTGGACTCTAGTGAGTCCTGAATCTCAGCAGAGTTGCAAAACTACCCTCCAGTTCATTGGGCTCACCCAAGACAACTAACAAGGAGATGATGATGGACAACACCCATGCCAAGGAACAGAGAGTGTCTGCAAGTGCAAGCAAGACAGTTCCATCCATCTGCCCCGTGGGATCTAAGTCCCCTCTCAATCCAGAACAGGGTGGGCGTCACCATCCCCAAATCCTCAAGATTGGGGAATGAACAATAGACTAAAATAGACTTATTATTATGCTAGCAATGGAGGAACTCTTATCATTGATATAAAAGCAGTGGCCACCAGAGGTTCTGAGGGATAGGAGAGGGAAGAATATGTGTAATATGGGGGCATTTTCAGGACATTGAAGTTGTCCTGCATAACATTGCAGTGATGGATACAGGCCATTGTATATTTTGTCATAACCTACAAAATTGTGTGGGAAAAAGTCTAAACGATAATGTAAACTGTGGTCCATGGCTGGTAGCAATGCTTCAATATGTGTTCATTAATTGTAACAAATGTACCAAACTAATGAAGGATATTGTTAATGTGGGAAAGTGTGGGAGGGGAAGGAATGGGGCATATGGAAATCCCTTATATTTTTTATGTAACATTTATGTAACCTAAAGTTCCTTTAAAAAATAAAAAAATAAAAATAAAATAAAAAATTATGCCAGATCTCTGCACTGTATCCTGTAGGCCTTTTATCTTCTTTTCTGGATTTTCCATCCCTTCCCTATTCATGCTTCAGGTTCTGGATATTCTTTTTGATCTACCTTCAAGTTACTATTTCTCTCCTCAACTGTATCTACTTTTATTCCCAAAGTTACTTCTTGAAATATTTTCAGTCATTCTATTTTTTAATTTCAGAATTTTCACTTGATTCTTTTTATAGATTCAATTTATCTTTCTAATGCTCCATTTTGACTTTTCATTCTTTGAACTTGTTAAGCATAGCTGTTTTAACATCTGTGAGTAGCTACATTACCTGGATAGCTTGCTGTTTTTTCTCTTTTTCTTTTTCTGTTTTTCCCTTTGGTTTTCAGGAAAGTGTTGTCCTTTTAGATATCTGATTTTTAAATTGGGTGCTATATAATTCATTTGAAATTGAGGTGAACTCATGTTTTACCAGAAGATTTACTTTGCATTTAGCAGGTACCTCAGTTAGTGTCACTTGCAAACTCAGAGCACCTTAATTCAACTAGGTATTGAGATAAATAAAAAGTGTGCTTAGTCTCTGCAAGAGCAGCTCTATTTCCAGTTAACCTTTACTCCCACATGTAGCCCTTCAGGGTCCTAAGCAAATCTTCGTGTGCTTTCCAGTGCTTCTCCTTCTTGGCAGTCTCACTCTTCTTGACTTCTGTTGTTTCCTGGGTCTTTCTCGGAAATTCCTTTTTCCTTGGTAGATCAATATTTCAACCAGTTCAAGCAGATGTTTTGCTTTGTTTAAGTTTCCCTTGGCTCTTTTTATTTCCCAAGGAATAACTGGTCCAAAAAACATTCTAGTTTCCCATTACTTATAGTTACATTCCTGAAAAGTTTTTCACATAACTTTTACTTAAATATATCTTGAATAAAAGCTATTTTCCACTACAGTATTAAGTCATATCTCACCAAATACTTTTAATAAGGTGGTATTATTTTGTTATTCAATTTTTTTGTCTTTATTTTTTTTTAATGTTACATTCAAAAAATATGAGGTCACCATATACCACCCACCCCCTCACCCCACTCCTCCCCCCATAACAACAACCTCCTCCATCATCATGAGACATTCATTGCATTTGGTGAATACATCTCTGAGCACCGCTGCACCTCATGGTCAATGGTCTACACCATAGCCCACACTCTCCCACAGTCCACCCAGTGGGCCATGGGAGGACATACAATGTCTGGTAACTGTCCCTGCAGCACCACCCAGGACAACTCCAACAAAAATGCCCCCACATCACATCTCTTCCTCCCACTCCCTACCCCCAGCAGCCACCATGGCCACTTTCTCCACACCAATGCCATATTTTCTTTGATTACTAATCACAATAGTTCATGAATAGAATATTCTAAATATAATTCTATTCATGAGATATTCTAAATTAAGGTGGTATTTTAATGAAGGGCAGGTATATTATTTCCTGATTCTCTAAATAAATGTAAGAACAGAATCTAAACACCCGAGGGTATTGATAGTTCACAGTTCTTTTTAGGTGTTTACACCCAAAATATTAAGAGATTGTCTTTGGACAGAGGCGTTATATATGACTTTTAAAAATTTTCTTTGTATCTCTGTTTTCCAACTTTCTTTCATTGATGGTATATTACACTGGCAATGATAAAAAAGCAAACCACAAATGCTGTTCTTTAAAGGGTCACATTTAAAGAACTAGCTGTATTTTGTATTTAATGTCTACTTAGTTCTGAAATCATATGCCTGAAATTACCATTATATTCCTACAAATCACATCTAACCTGCACACAATTCAAAGGATTTTCATTGTGGTGAAGAGATACATTAAACAATCACATCAATAGCTCAAAAGTACTAATTTAAAGTAAAAAGAACCTTTGAACTCAACTTTTCTATTGCAGGACTACCATCTATGTATGTGATTAAGAGGAAAAACTGTTACTAAATTGACAAGTGAAAACCTTCTATTGTTCTCTGCCTATAAAAGCAACAGAAAATTACAGGGGATAACATATTAAAATACAGAGAGAAATGGACAAATTTTCACAGTACTACTTCCTGAAAATGACACTTTGCAATATATTATTTTCCTGCTTTGATAGTGTTACTTGGATGTTCTGTTTACAAAAGAAGTTTTCTTCCTAAGGAAGTTCAAAAACAATGACATAATGCTCTGTTTACTTTTAAGAAAATGAAGAGGCACAATAATATCTTCAAAAGCAATATACCCAGAGTTTACTTGAAATATTCATTTGACAATCCAAATTGCATAAAAAATAGTACATATTTTAAATAGCATTAATAACTCTATGCTATTACAATATATCACTAACATTTCAACCATATTTATAATTAACAATTTTTTTGCCATCTTAGAATTTTGAAGGCCCTTTTAGAATGATTTGAATAATGCAAAACCTAAAAATGTATTCAAAGAAATTTACTTCTGTTTTCTTTAGACATATTCTAGATTAGGTATAGAGGTATTTGCCATTGTTACACTGATCTTGAGAAATTTTCTCAAAGTAACAAAATAAAACAAAAACAAAACAATACATAACAAAGCTGTTGACATTTAGAAGGATTTCTCTAACCGGGTCTGTTCAACTAAGGCATCGGGAAAGCAAAATGTAAACAGGAAAGCCTATTTTAGTTTTATATAAAATGATTTCCACATTGTCTAGGAGCAGAACATTGTGGCTGACCATTTCTTGCTCTGTAACTAAAAAAAAAACATATATTATAAATGTTACATACATTTATTTTAAAGACAATTATAAAATTGGAATCTCAGAAAAAGAGAATAGGAAGAATGGAGCAGAAACAATATTGGAATAAATGAAGAACAGTTACCCAAAAGACTAGTCCCTCCAAATGTATGGACATCAGTCCACACATTTAAAAGCCCCAGGGTAGCCCAGGCAGGATGAGGACAAAGTAAACGTCATGAAGGCGCACCATAGACAAATATATAAACACGATTTTGAGGAAAACCATAAAATGAGCCAGAAGAACACATTACATCACAGTTGGGGAAAGAGCAATAAGAATAAGAGGGGAAATTGCAACAAAAACTCCGAGAGTCAGGAGGCATCCCCAAAGCTTAAAACAAGAAACATCTGTACTTCTTTCCCTAGAGAAAATATCCTTAAACATGAAAGCAAATTAAAGACATTATCAGATAAATCAAAGCTGAGAAAATTGTCACCACCAGGACATCAATATCTATGAAATCATAAAGGATATGCTACGAGCTGAAAGAAGCACATGCAACAGCCAGAACTCAGAAAAGAATGAAGAGCACTCTAAAGGGTGGTATACGTGTCTCTGTAAAATAGAAAGGGATTTATGAAAGACATTAATAACAATATACATATTTGAGTTCTGAAACACATATAGAAATAAAACCTATGAAACTAGTGCTAAGTTCAAGGGAGGTAAATGGAATTATATGATCATAAGGTTTTACACTGTCATTGAGCGGTAAAATACAAATAAATATGATAAGTTAAGGATGTATATTTCACTTCTAAAGAGTCTACTAAAATAATTTTTAAAATTATAACTAAAAGACAAAAAGAGAGATCAATGAAACAATGAAAGTATTTATTTCATTAATTGGAAAGAAAAAATCAAAAGAACAAAAGAATAGATGAGACAATTAGAAAACAAATAGCAAGACAGTAATTTGAAATCTGACCATATCCATATCAGTAATTAAGTTTAATGCAAATGGACTGGACAGTCGAATTAAGAAATACTTTTAGACTGGATTAAAAAATATGAAGACCAAAGTATGTGGTGTTCATGGGAGATATACTTTATATACAAAAACATATTTAGGCTGAAAGTTAAAGGAATGAAAAATATATACCATTAGAAAGCTACAGAGGCTATATTAATATTAGGCATATACTCTAAAACAATATAAAAGAGGAATATTTCATAATGAGTAAACTGTCAATTCAATAGAATGAATTGTGTGTAAAATACAGGATTCTCATATACCACCTTATTAACACCTTGTATTAGTGTGGTACATTTGTTAAAATTCATGTAAGATATTTTAATAATTGTACTATTAACTATAGTCCATCGTTTACAAAAGGGTTACCATTTTTGTTCTATGTTCTTTGTATTTTTTAAAAAATTTTATTCTAATAACATATATACTATCTAACATTTCCCCTTTAAACCACATTCACATATGTATTAGTTTGGTGGAAAAGTAATTGCGGTTTTTGCATTGTTGAAATTTGCCATTTGACATTGGCATACGTTCTTAAATAAATGTGGTTATGTTATACATTGTTTTAATGTGCATTTCTCACTTTACTTTTTTTTGCTGATCACGTATTACTTGCTGTTTATTTTATATTTATTTTAGACTACGGAAATGATGCTAAGAAAAAGCAAATTTGAGCGATTTTCTTATTTGAGTTCAAAATGGGCCAGAAAGCAGCAGAGACAACTTGCAACATCAACAACACATTTGGCCCAGGAACTGCTAACGAACGTACAGTGCAGTGGTGGTTCAAGAAGTTTTGCAAAGAAGACGAGCACCTTGTAGATGAGGAGAGTAGTGGCCAGCCATCGGAAGTTGACAGCGACCAACTGAGAGCAATCATGGAAGCTGATCCTCTAAACTACACCACAAGTTGCCGAAGAACTCAA
The DNA here is from genome assembly GCF_030445035.2 of Dasypus novemcinctus. Classification (NCBI taxonomy): domain Eukaryota; kingdom Metazoa; phylum Chordata; class Mammalia; order Cingulata; family Dasypodidae; genus Dasypus; species Dasypus novemcinctus. Next base: position 5,907,908 of record NC_080674.1, on the reverse strand, counting down.
CGTCGACCATTCTAAGGTCATCCAGCATTTTGAAGCAAATTGGAAAGATGAAAATGCTCAATAAATGGGTGCCTCAACTAACCAAAAATTTTAAAAATCGTCACTTTTTAAATGTCTTTTCTTATTCTACACAACAAACCATTTCTTGATCAGATTGTGATGTGCGACAAAAAGTGGATTTTATATGACAACTGGCAATGACCAGCTGAGTGTTTGGACAAAGAAGAAGCTCCAAAGCACTTCTCAAAGCCAAAATTGCATCAAAAATAGGTCATGGTCATTGTTTGGTGGTCTGCTGCCAGTCTGATCCACTACAGCTTTCTGAATCCCGGCAAAACCATTACATCTGAGAAGTATGCTCAACAAATTAATGAGCTGCACTGAAAACAGTAATGCAAGCAGCCGGTATTAATCAACAGAAAGTGTCCAGTTCTTCTCCATGGTGACACCCCACTGCTTCAATAGTTGAACAAATTGGACTATGAAGTTTTGCCTCATCCACCATTTTCAACTGACCTCTCGCCAACCAAGTACCACTTCTTCAAGCATCTCAACAACTTTTTGCAGGGAAAATGCTTTCACATTGGTTGTGGAAGCATTTTCCCTGAGTATGTCGAATCCTGAAGCATGGATTTTTCTTCTATAGGAATACACAAACTTTTTTCCAAGAGTTTGTCGAATCCTGAAGCATGGATTTTTCCACTATAGGAATACACAAACTTATTTCTCATTGGCTAAATGTGTTGATTGTAATGGTTCCTATTTTGATTTACAAAGATGTGTTTGAACCTAGTTATAATGATTTAAAATTTGCAGTCCAAAACCGCAATTCCTTTTGCACCAGGCTAATAATTGTGTTGTTACATTCACAAAGCTATGCTGCTGTCATCACTATCCATTGCCAAAACATTTCATTAACCCAAGTAGAAACTGCACAATTTAAGCAATAATTCTGCATCGTCTATCCCACCCCAACTCCTAGTAACCTTTATTCAAGTTTCTGTCTATGAATTTTCTTATTCTAATTATTTCATATCAGTGAAATGATAAAAAAAACTTGTCCTTTTGTGCCTGACTTATTCCAATCAACGTGATGTCTTCAAAGTTCAACCATGCTGTTGCATGTATCAGAACCTCACTCCTTTTTACAGTTGAATAATATTCTATTTTATGTATATACTATATTTTATTTAGCTGTTCATTGGTCGGTGGACACTTGGGTTGCTTCCACCTTTTGCCAATTGTGAATAATGCTGCTATAAACATCAGTGTGCAAATATCTGCTCAAGTTCCCGCTTACTGTGATTTTAATTGATATTTCCCTAATAATTAATGTTAAGAATCTTTCCATGTGCTTATATGTCAGACATGTACAGTCTGTGGAAAAGTGTTCAAATCTCTTGCTTATTTCTATTGTTTATTTTATTATTGTGTTTTGAGAATTGTTTATTTTTCCAGATATAAATTCTTTATCATATATATTATTTGCAAATATTTTATTCCGGTTTGATCTTATCTTTTAATTCTCTTAACAGTGTCTTTCAGAGGGCAGAAGTTCTTAATTTTGATGAAATTCAAATTTATTTATTGTTTATTTTATTTTAAGGATTATCTTTTGGTGTTGAATCTAAGAAATCTCTGATTAACCCAAGGTCATGGAGATTTTCTCCAATTTTTTTTCAAGGCATTTAAGAGTTTAAGGTTTTACATTCAGGTCAATGATCCATTTTCAGTTAATCTGTGTGTATGTCATCTGGTAGACTGAAATTAATTATTTGTATGTAGATATCCAATTGTTCCAGCATCGTTTGCTGAAAAGACTTTTCTTCCTCTACTGAATTGCTTCTGTACATTTTTAAAGATCAACTAACCATATAAATGTAGATCTATTTCTGGACTCTCCATTTTGTTTCATTTATTTATTTGTCAGTTGTTCACAAAAATCATATTATCTTTATTACATTAGCTTTGGCAAAAGTTTTGAAGTCAGGTAGTACAGGTCCTCCAACTGTTATTTTTCAAATTTGCTATGGCTTTCCTAGGCCATTTGCTTTCCATATGAATTTTCAATCAGCTCAGGAATGTCTACAAAAGTCTGCTGGGATTTTGATAGGGAACGTGATGACTCTACAGATACATTTGGGAGAACTAATGTCTTAACAGAACTGAATCTTCCACCCTATGCATATGGCATATCTCCCCACTTATTTAGCACTTTTTTATCTTCTCTTAATATTCTCAAGTTTTTACTGTACAGGTCTCACACAACTTTTGTTAGGTTTATCCACAAGTACTTTATATTTTATACTATTAAAATGGTATTTTAAATTTATATTAATTTATATTTTTGTTGCTAGTATATAGAAATACTATTGATTTTTGTGTACTAATTTTATAAGCTGCTACTTTTCTAGTTCTAGTATTTTTTGTGTTTTGTTTTGTTTTTTGAGGTACAGGGACTGGGGATTGAACCTTATTTGCAGGAGGATGGCACTCAACCACTGAGCCACATTGGTTTCCCCGAGTTGGCTTGCTCCTCTGTTTGCACTTTGTTTTGCTCATTGTCATTGTTTGCCCATTGTTTTGATTGTTGTTTATTGTTTTCTTTAGGAGGCACCAGGAACTGAACCCAGGACTTCCCATGTGGGAGGCAGGCACTCAACTACTTGAGCCACATTGGCTCCCGAGTTCTAGTAGTTTTATTTGTAGATTCTATAAGATTTTCTGCATTAACTGTTAGTAGATTTCACCAGTGAAGCCATCTGGGTTGGAATTTCTTTGAGAAAAAATTTTTAACTACAAATTCAATTTCTTTAATAGATATGGTTCTATTCAGATTATCTATTTCTTCTTGAGTAAGCTTTTGTAGTTTATCAACCAATGAATTTGTTTATTTCATCTAAGTTGTTGAGTTTATAAGCATAAGGTGTTGAAAATATTCCTTCCTTCTAATTTTAACATTTTTAGACTCTCTAATGATGTCATCTTACTCATCCCTTATATTGATAATTTGTCTCTTCTATTCCCTTACCCCATATCTTTCTATTCTATCTCTAGAAGAGAAGTCATTAATTTGAGATAATTTTTTCTTTTCTAATACAGATGTTTAGTACTATAAGTATTACTCATTTCTTTTGGGACATCTCACAAAATTTGTTATGTTTTTTATTTTCTTCAGGCTAAATATACTTTCTAATTTCTCTTTCAATATCTTCTTTGAACTGTGGATTATTTAGAAGTGTGTTATTTAATTTCCAAATATTCTTAAGTTTTTTCAGATATCTTTGTTGTTGCTTGATAATTGACTCCATTTGGTCAGAGAACATATATTGTATGCTTTGAATCTTCAGATTTATTGAGACTTATTTTATAGTGAATAGTATGTTTTTTCTTGAAAAAAAAATGCTTGCATTTAACTGAGAAGAATGTGTATGTCGCTGTTGTTAATGTTCCATAAATGTCAATTATGTCCTATAGTGACTTAAATGATGCCAACCCCCAAAATGCGCCCACTTGAGGATAGTGAAGGCACTTCTACTTGGAAAAAGAATCTTTGCATATCTAATTAAGTTAAGGACCTTAGGATGACATCATCTTTGATTTCCTGAGTCATCTCTAAATCCAATGACAATCATCCTTATAAAAGACAGAAGAGGAAAAGAGAAGAGAAGAGAAGAGAAGAGAAAAGAAGAGAAGAGAAGAGAAGAGAAGAGAAGAGAAGAGAAGAGAAGAAGGCCATGTGAAAAGAAAGCAGAAGTTAGTTATGCAGCCATGAGCCAAAGGTGTCTAGAGCCACCAGGAACTAGAAAAGGCAAGGAAGGATTTCCCCCTGACACTTTGGGGGCATAGCCCTTCCAACACCTTGGTTTCAGATTTCTTGCCTCCAGAGCCGTGAGAGAATACATTTGTGTTGTTTTAAGATGCTCAGTTTGTGGTACTTTGTTGTGGCAGTCACTGGAAACTAATATGGATTGACTTAGTTCATAACCTTATTCAAAACTGTTGTAAGAAGACATTAAAATATGAGTAGTCCTATCTCTACATCACTTCTATAATTTAAAAATGCTTTAAAAGGGAACTCCAGGAACAAATGGCTTCACTGTGTATTTTACAAAACATTTAAGGAGCAAACCATAATTTTACAAAAACATTTTTAGAATATAGAAAAATATACTCCATTTCCCAATTCCTTTCATGATGCAAAATTAGTCTTCATACCAAAACCTGCCAATGACATTAAAAATAAAAAATTATCACAGACCAACATCTTTCATGAACATAAATGCAAAAATTATTAATAAAATATAAACAAATCAGATGCAGTGATATATGAAAAGCTTAATACCTCATGGTTAAGTAGGGTTTTTCCATGACTGCAAAATTGGTTTTACATTTCAAATTCAGTCAGTGTAACTCATCTAATGGAAGATAAAGGAGAAGATCCATTTTTTTTTTTTTTTGGTCTCAATTGAAATAGAAAAGGCAGTTGATAGACTTTAAAACACAATCATAATAAAAACTCTCCTTAAAAATACAAAGAGAAAGGAAATTCCACAGCCTGTTAAAGATTATAACCAAGAAATCTAGAGCTAACATCAGTTAATGATGAAATATTGAATATTTTTCCTTACATTGTGGAAAAGACAAGGATGTTCACTATCATCACTCTTCTCCAACATTGTGTTAGAGGTCTGAGCCAGCACAGTGAAGGATGAAAAATTAATAAAGTTATAAATATTAGAATGAAAGAGGCAAGACTCTTAGTTTTGGATGACATAACTGTAAAAATAAAAATTCAAAAGACTCTGAAAACAACAAGAATTAATAACTGAATATAACAAGGTCACAGGATACAAGGTCAATATAAAGAAGGTAAGCATATTTTGATGTTCTGGCAATAAACAATGGAAAATCTAATAAAAATGCCAATTAAAGTTTCAAGTACTAGATTTGATAGCATAAAAATTCAAATACCTAAGAAATAATTTAGCAAGAATGTGCCAGACCTGTGTACTGAAAACTAGAGAATACCACTGAGAAAAATTGAAAGAGACCTGAGTAAACGGAGAGCTATACGATGTTGAGTTGGAAGACTCCATTGCTAAGATGTCAATCTGCCCAAATTCATCCACAGAGTCAGGGTAACCTCAGTCAGCTGATTAGGAAGCTTTTTCTGGGAGAATTTTCCACATTGATTCTAAAATTTCCATGGAAATGCAAAAGTCCTAAAATAGGCATTTAAGACAATTTTGACAGAGAGGAAAAATGTTGAAAGATTTACACTGCCAGGCTGCCAGACTAATGGTAAAGAAGATGTGATCCACTGTGGTACTGGCATAAGAATAGAGAACTGTGACCATTGCTGTGGATACACAAATTTTCTTAAAGCAGCACAAAATTCACTAAGTGTAAAGGAATGATAGATTTGGTTTTATTACAAGTCAAATTTTCTGATTGGCAGAGGACACAAGAAAGTATAAGGACAGCCATAAACTGTCAGAAGCAGTACTTTTGACAAAGGATTTGTATCCAGATTATATAAAGAAATTAAATTAAAAAAGGATACAGATCTCAAAAACGAGATTTAGTTCTGTGAGACGTGAATATGAACAAGCATTTTTTTCTCATTTTCTTCATTAACAGGGACACATTGGTCATCATTTAACCAATCTGTACTCAGAAGGAAAGAAGACCCCCATCTTGCACCTTATTCTAAATTTAACTCAAAATGAATTAAAAATCTGAAGATAACAGCAAGAACCATAAAGCCTCTAGAAGAAATTGTGGGAAAATATCTTCAAGGCACAGTAGTAGGTGGTGGATTCTTAAAGGAGATAAGAGGAGGACCGAGAAGGACGACTGATGTTTAATGTATGTGGATATTTTAATTAGCTTTACTGTAATAGTGTGGAAATGTATATAGTGGATGGTAACACATAATGAGTAACAGCTGGTTTATAAATGGGCATGTGGTTGAAATGGTAGTGTAGGTAATTAAATGCCCATTGAAAGAATGCTAGAGAATAATCTAGGAACTGAATAGCACAGTAAGCCAAGAGGTGGATGAGAATTGTGGTTGATGGTACAGATGCAAGAGTGTCCTTTGTGAGCTAGAGCAAATGTACATCACTACTGCAGGGTGCTGGGAATGTGGAGAATCATGGGAAAAATACAGCTGGAATGACTTATGAACTGTGGTTAGCAGTAATAATGTAATATTCTTGCATCTTTGCCAAAGATGTACTCTGTTGATAATGGGGCAGTATGGAAAATGTGTGGCAAACGTACACTATGGGCATGGTCAGAATCAAATGATAGTATCTTATCGGTAACAAATGTTCCACCACAGTGTAGTGTGCTGAAAGAGGGGAGCTGTCTGGGAATTCTGCACAAGTGTACAAGTATTTTATAAGTTTACAATTTCTGTCATAAAAAAATATATTAAAAAAAAAAATAATAGAGTGTGTTGGGGGAAAAATACACCAAAAGTAAGATAAGGACTATAATTAGTAGTAAGATTTTGACAATATTCTTTCATAATTTGTAAAAAACGTGTCACAACAATGCAAGGTATTGGTGGAGGGTTGATCTATGGACCCCTGTATGATATTATGCATGTTTGCTTTGTAAGTTCACAACTTTTACTATACACTTATTGTTTATGTATGTTCATATATAAATGATATAAAAATAATAATAGGGTGGGTTGGAGAAAATATTTTGGTTAGTAGTAATATTTTTGAGGATGCTCTTCAATCGTTAGTTAAAAATGTTTAACAACAATGCAAGTTATTGGTGATTGGGTGAGTTGTGAGAGTCCTGTATGATGTTATATAAATTTATTTTGTAAGTTCACAGGTATTACTATACACTTATCGTTTATGTATGTTTATGTATGAGTGATATACTTAAATAAAAATTTTTAAAAAGAAAAGAAAAGCAAGGAAAACAGGAAAAAAGAAAAGAAAAGCAATGCTTCCATGATTTGTTAAGCTGTCTTTTGTCTGTTGCTTTGTGTTTGAAGTTGAAATAAAGTTTCTTAAGAAAAAGAAGTAAAAAATTTGGATTAAAAATTATTATTCACTATTGCCAAAAGTTGGAATGAACCCAAGTGCCCATCAACAGATGAATGGATAAACAAAATGTGGCATATACATACAGTAGAATACTATTCAGCTGTAAGAAAGAATACAGTACTAACGACAGGATAACATGGATGAATGTTGAGGACCTTATGTTGAGTGAAGCAAGCCAGGCATTGAAGGACAAATACTGCATGACCTCTCTGATATGAATTAAGCAAATCAAGCTGTCTCAGAGAGCTAGAGCCTGGAAGACAAGCTTACAGGAATGGGGGGGTGGAGGAGAGGAAGGTTGTGAGCCAATACCCACATGAGCAAAATCTATGATAAAGTAGAGGTAAGTAGTTGTGCAGTGAAGGGATAAAATAGAGGTTTAGGGATGCTATTAGGTTGGGCTTTGCAGGCTTGAGGGGTGCTAAGTTTGGAAGGATGGGTCAGATGGTCCATGGAATTGGGGGGAGGCTTGGCGGGGAGCAAGTGAATATGGGAGAATGTCAGATATGTGGTTGAAACTATAATATAGAGAAAATTCTTTAGAAAATACAATAAGGAAGGGTTACAGGTTTAAGGTGTTTGATGGGGTCATCTGGCACAGGTTGCACCTGGGGCAGACTTCTAGGGAGTGTGTGAGTGCTCATCTTGTCATATTGTATTATATCAGTGGGTGGAGACACATACAATGAGTAGGAAGGTGTTGCAACCCCATCCAGGGAGCCTGATGTTCTTAAACAGAGGGAGGGTTGTCTATTGAGAGCATGGGTGACACCCAATGGGGGAGGATAGACTAGTGTGTCAAGCCCTCAGCATTGTTGCAGGTATCTATGGATCTTGTCCTTCAGGCAGTGAAGCTTGATTGTCACTGTGGGCCCTGGGGGGTGGGAGAGGAATACAGTAGATGGAAGGGGGGCAGTAACTGGTGGACAATAGAGGTGTTCTGCCTGATGGTGTGGTGATGGATGCAGGCCATGTTAAATTGCACCAAAAATTTGTAGAGATGTATGATCTAAAATGTAAACCATAATTTAACCATGGGTAGTAGCTATGTTTCAATATTTGTACAATAGTTGTAGCAAATATAACTTCCACATGTAAAAAGACCATTACTGGGGAGGGGAGAGGCGGGAGAGGATGTTGGGTATGTGGGAGCTCCCTGTATTCTATATGTGATTTTACTGTGACCTAAAACTTTTTTGAAGACATAATAAAAAAAAAAAAAGATGGAAAACACTGAGGAAGAAATGGAAGCAATTGCCTTGCCACTGTACATACAGGACATATTAGAGTGATGAAAGGCAAAATGTCGAAAAAAACTTTTTATGATATTTTTCATTTTTTTAATGCCCCAATTTATTTTTTACTCTCTTCTAGTTTTTCTAAATATTTAATATTTTATTTCTAATGTTCAAACCTATCATTTCTATTTTGTTTTCCTATTAATTGAATTTGGCTATGTATTAGACTATTTTTGAAGAAGTTTTGGATCACACAGAGGTTCAACTATGGCAGGAGAGGAGCATTGTTGTGGGGTGTTATTGATGGGGGATGCATGGGTGGGAGGGAGTTCTCCAGGACATTCATATAGGGTATATAGATATGTTCAGATGTTCATTGGGTATTGACATAGTGGGTAGAGTTTCACATGAGAACTGAGGGAATGTTGAGTTCTCATCCTGGGGAGCTCTGTCACATTCCCCAATGGTACAGCAACAATCCCCCAAGTTCAAGGGCAAAGATCAGTGAAGAAGGATGGTCCAATGATGGCCCTTGATACTGATAACTATGCTTATGAGCCTGTGTACTTAAAATTTCAACTGGGCCTAGAGCTGCAGGGTGCCTAAGAGTTACCTCCTGAGAACCTCCATGTTGCTCAAATGTGGCCACTCTCTAAGTCAAACTCAGCAGGTATAAGCATTACCTTCCCCCCACCATGGGACATGACTCCTGGGGATGAGTTTTCCTTGATGCCAAGGGATTACAACCAAGTACCAGCTGGTGAGGCAACAAGAAACAGATCTTGAATAAAAGGGGGAAATGGTAAAGACAAATGAGTTTACACGGGTAAGAGACTTCAAAATGAGTCGGGATGTCATCAGGTGGGTTGCGCTTATGCACATCTCAACAGAAACTAAGAGAGAGCCAAAGTAGATATAACCCCAGGTGGTGGTGTTCCTGAGGGCTACAGAGATACCCAGGTTCCACAGTCATGGTAGATAACTCTGGAGTTCAGTGCCTTGCCAGTGGGCCCTACTTTGGAATTTGTGCTCCTGAGTGTGATGGAGTTGGACTCAGATGTGACTTCTCTACACATGCCTCTTTTGTCACTTTTACTGAAGCTGTGGTTGGTGCTGGGGTTGATGTATGCCTAGGAGACTTGAATCTCTGGACTTTCCATGTTCCAGATGGGCCCTGAGCCTCAGCAAAGTTACAATACCTACTCTCCAGTTCGTTGGACTAACCCAGGTCAGCTGACAAGGAGGTGAGGATGGTCAACCACCACACCAAGGAACTGAGAGAGTCTTCTACAACTGCAAGCAGGATAATCCCATCTGTCAGCCATGTGGAATCTAAGCCTCCTCTCAATTTAGTGTTGGAGTGGGCATTGCCATCCCAGGATCCTCAGGATGGAGGAATAAAATATAGATTAGAGTGGACTTATTGGTATTCTACTATAGAATTATTGTGACTCTAGCAATGGAAGAAATTATATCATTGATGTGGAGACAGTGGTCACGGAAGGTGCTGAGGACAGAGAGAGGGAAAAAGGGGTGTGATATGGGGGCATTTTTGGGACTTGGAGTTGTCCTGAATTGCGGTCACCCCTCGGGCTAAAGTGTGGTTTGCTGGCCTGGCGGGGGAGCGGCTGCAGCAGGCCAAGCCACTGCCCCCATAATAGGGTGGCTGGTCGGACTCACCGCCACCCCTGAAGGAAGCTCGGCATGGGCGCAGAGTGCCCTCGGGTCTCCCCTTCTCGGCAGCCATGCTTCCGCGGCCGCCCCTCCTCCCGGATGGCGCCACACGATGCCTGTGGGGCGGCACCCTTCTTCTTCTTTCTCCCTGCGCAGGCGCAGGGCGGAAAAATCCAGTCTGCCCTTTTCCCTTCCCCCGACAGCAGCAACAGCCAGGCGTGGGCAGGAAACTCAAGTCTGCCCTCTACCCCAGCAACAGCAGCCACCAATCCCTAAACCCTGCCCCTTCCCCCAGCAACAGCGACAGCCAATCCCTGATCACCACCCCTCCCCCATCCAGTACCGCCCACTGACCTTTCGCCGGCAATCAATCAGAACAGGGCGTGGCTTCGACCAATCAGCCTTCCCCAGCCCCTATAAAACTGTTGCCTCTCCCTCAATAAAGTGGACTTGCGTGTTTACCTTGTCTCCGCGGTAGTTCTTCTGCCATGCGCCCTCCAGTCCTGAGAGCCCCCAACAAAGGCCTGGCCTCCCTTGTCCCCAGTTCGTCGCCTGCTTCTCCAGGCGACCCCCTCGTCGCCGGCTTCGCCGGGCGACCCCGTCAGCCGAACCGCGCAACCCCTGTGAGACCGACCCCTCGTCTGCTGCTGGACCGACCGCTCGTCCCAAGTGGGACTGACCCCTCATCCCAAGTGGGACAGACCCCTCGTCCAGAGCTGGACCGACCCCTCGTCCGCAGCCAGACCCCACCTCTACCGACCGAGGAAGCCACCGCACTGAATGATATTGCAGGGACAAATGCAGGACATTATATATCCTGCCATAACTTACTGAATGGACTGGGAGGGAGTGCAAACTAATAAACTAATAAAAAAGACAATTTAATAAAAATAAATAAAGGACATTTCCCAGCCTTCTTTCTCCCTGCCTTCCAGTTCCTGATTTCCTTCTTTCCTCAAACATTCCCATTCAAATGCAAATGTGTTATTATTTCTCCCATCTTAAAATAAAAAACACATAAATCTCTTTTGACCCCCTTTTCCTTTCTAGCTACTACCCCATTTCTCTCCTTCACTTTATTTTTTTTTTCCTCAGAGATTTTTTTAATTGACTTTGTAATAATATTACATTAAAAAATATATATATATGAGGTCCCATTCAACCCCACCACCCCCACCACCCCCACCCCCAGCAACACTCATTCCCATCATCATGACACATCCATTGCATTTGGTAAGTACATCTTTGGGCACCTCTGCACCTCATGGTCAATGGTCCACATCATGGCCCATACTCTCCCCCATTCCATCCAGTGGGCCCTGTGAGGATTTACAGTGTCCGGTGATTGCCCCTGAAGCACCATCCAGGGCAGCTCCATGTCCCAAAGACGCCTCCACCTCTCATCTCTTCCTGCCTTTCCCCATACCCATCAGCCACCATGTCCACTTTTCCCAATCCAATGCCACCTTTTCTATGTGGACATTGGATTGGTTGTGTCCATTGCACCTCTATGTCAAGAGGAGGCTCAGATTCCACATGGATGCTGGATGCAATCCTCCCACTTTCAGTTGTAATCACTCTAGGCTCCATGGTGTGGTGGTTGTCCTTCTTCAACTCCATCTTGGCTGAGTGTGGTGAGTCCAATAAATCAGATTGTAGGTGCTGGAGTCTGTTGAGGCTCAGGACCTGGCTATCACATTGTCAGTCCAGAGATTCACATCCCCTAAATATATCTTAAACCCCAACACTAACTGCAACTCCAGCACATTAGCATGAAAGTCTTATGAAGAGAGATCCCATCTGGGTCCAGATTCATCACACATAAACATCAGTTCCAAAGACGGGCCATCTGACCTGGTAGTTAACCCCATCTGCCATAACCATAACTCATGGGTCTCTTTAGCCCTCAAAGGAACCAATACCTGGGGGTCGTATCTGCTTTATCTGTCTCTCAGACTCTGCTCAGTTGTGCATAAGGGCAATCCTTCTGACAGCCTCCAGACTCTTTTTTAGAGACTCGTAGCCATATAAACTCATTTCTCCTTTCCATTTCCCCCTCACATTAGGTCAAACAGCATTTTAAAGTCATGTTATTTTATGTAGACAGGGATATTCTGCTGATCTGCATTCTTCTTGATAGTGCTTTCCACACTGGTTGTTTCCACTCTTCTCCAATATATCCCTGTCATTCTTCTCTGAATCCACTGCAATTAGGCTTTTGACTTTCCCCAACATGGACTTTTCACCAACCTGTCTTACCAGGTATAAAAGTGAATCTGCCTTTATACATTCAAGGGTCAGGTCTCAGTCTTCAGTCACATTCAACAGAGTTCTTCACATTCTCCTTTTTTTTTTCTTTTTTCTTTTCTTTTCTTTCTTTATTTTTAATAATAAACTGTTTTTTAATAATAAATCTTTTTTAAAAAGATACATAAATTACAAAAAATTTTACATTAAAAAATATGAGGTTCCCACATACCCCACTTCCCACCTCCCCACTCCTCCCACATCAAAAACGTCTTTCATCATTGTGGCATATTGATTGTATTTGATGAATACGTTTTGGAGCACTGTTGCACCACATTGATTATAGTTTACATTGTAGTTTATACTCTCCCCCAGTCAGTTCAGTGGGTTATGGCAGGATATATTATGTCCTGCATCTGTCCCTGCAATATCATTTAGGACAACTCATTCTCCTTAAAACACTCCCTTTATTTAATGTCTTAATCTTCTAGTGCTACCAATGCATGGTACCATGCATGGGTGACTAAAAAAGACAGAAATTTTCTCTCTCAGTTGAGGAGGCTATAAGTCTGAGATCAAGCTGTCGAAAGGGCCACACTCCCTTGAATCCTGCCGTGCTTCTTCTGAGCTTCTAGTGGTTTGTCGGTGATCCATGGTGCTCTTTGGCTCACAACTGCCGCATTTCAGTCTGTTATCCTATGGTGTTCTCTGTGCATCTGCCTGTCTCTATTCTCCCTTCTTGTAAGGACTCCAGTCATATTGAATTAGGGCCCTCTCTCCTCTAGTAGGACCTCATTCTGATAAACTCCATCTACAACGACTCTTTTTCCAAATAGGATCACATTTGAGGTACTGGAGGGTTAGCACTTCAACGTATCTTTTCTTTCCAGGGGGTGGTGGGTGCGTGGGAGATACAATTCAACATGTACCTCTTGGCTTCTTTTACATCACATACGCCCTTTCCCTCTTACTTCTCTGGAGACTCCTTCTTGGTCCCTTCTTACTGATTCTTCCTCATCTACCCAATCTCTAACTGGCTGAGTACCTAGAGCTCAGGCTTCAGAGTTCTTCCATTTTCTATATATACTCTTTCCTTAGGTTATCTTCTCTGGTTGGATGGCTTCAAAATGCTATATACTAATCATTCTTAACTAAACTTCTCCTAGACCCTTCTTCTACTCAAGACTTGTATATCCAACTGTTAAGCAACCTCTCTACTTGGATATCTGGTAGATATCTACAAACTCCTTATCTTTGCCAATGACCTTTCCCCACATTCTTCCCTATTACAGTGAATGGAAGGTCCAATGTTCTAGTTCTTCAGGTCAAAACTTTAGTTGTACCTGTGCTCTATCTCTCCAACATTAGGTCTGCTCTTTTGTCAACTCTTCCTTCAAAGTATATCCCACACCTTGACTGTTTCTCACCACCTCTACTGCTACCAACTTTGGTTATTCAGTAATTCCTTAACTGGTCTCCCTGCTTCTACCTTGCCCCTTTCAGCCTATCACTGTCCCAGGAGCTAAAGCACCTCCTTCCTATAAAAGGCAGGGTTTGTCTCTCCTCCACTCACAATTCTTCTGTGGTTCCTAGACTCTCTCAGCATTAAGACCAAAGCCATTACTGTGCCTTCTCTTCAGCCTCTTCATCTCCTCAAACTTATAGTCCATGATTCTCTCCCTACTCACTCTCTCCACTCATGTCATTTCCTCATTAATGCCTCAGCGTGCCAGCTGCTACTCTTTCCAGCTATTTATATGGCTTAATGACTTACTTCCTCTACTTTCTATCTTTTCTCAAAAGCTACTTTTCATGAATCCTTCCCTGACTATTTTATCTAAAAATACTTTATACTCCTTTTCTTACCTTCTATTTCTCCTTAGTATTTACCACCAGCTAGCATAGGATATATTTCGCTTATTTACCTTGATTATTGTCAGTCTCCTGTAAGAGAATATCAGCTCCATGAGGCTAAGGGTTTTTTATTTTTATTCAGCACAGTATCTCCAGGGCCTGAGCAGTGCCTGGTGAGGACTAGGGGCTTGATGAGAATGTATTGAATGAATGAATGAGAGGTAAGCACAATAATCACTCACAGCAGACAATGTTGTAAGTGCCGTAACACAGGCACAGAATGGTATGGGGAATAGAGAAGAGAGACGAGTTAAGTTTGAAGCACCACAAGGAGCAAGACTGTTCACCTGTGGCCTTAAGGTGAAGTGGATGTTGCTGGATAGAAGGAACATCAAAAAGGAAGAACATGTAGTCAAGGCCTGGACAGCGCTATCCAGGTAGTTTTAAGAGAATAGCTATCTTGCCCCTTGGATTCATTTTTCATTTTATTATCAGAATTTTAATTTTACATCTTCTCTCTCATGATAAGACATATTCAATGTTAACAAAAGTTAACTCTTTTTTACTTTTTTCTTTTTTCTTTCATTTCCTTCAGAGAACAATAAACCACCCTTCTCCAAATAGTGCAAATATTTTAATCCTTTGCTCTGTGCCTCTCTCTGCCTTAGCTGGTGGACCCTGTTGACCTCTATCTTCTCAACTCCTTGAAGAAGAGACTCATCCACTAGGAAGAATTTTCTATTTCTTCTTTGGGGCCCCCCACTTCACCTCTGAACTTAGTTCCATCAAAGAACTGATAAAATGTTACTTCATTCTTGTTTATGTTGACCTTATTCCCCATCAGTAGTGGTCAGGGATCTTGTCTTGTGTAATTGCATCTGCAACATTTTACCCAATTCTTAAGGCATTCAAATAAATGCTATTTAAGCAGATATGTGAGTTAGCACTTTGATGGGTGTATTAGTTTTCCAAAGGCTTCCAATGCAGAAATGCCAGAAATGGATTGGCTTTTATAAAGGGGATTTAATTGGGGTCAAAGAGTATAGTTTCAAGGCTGCTAAAGTATCCAAATCAAGGCATCATCAAGATGCTTTCTCACCAAAGTTCATCTGCTAGCAGATCCTGAAGGTCCTGCCATGTGGTGAGGCAAGATGGCAGGTTGGCTGGTCTCTCTCTACTTTCTCCTGGGGCTCAGCTATGGGTGATCAGGTGTTTCTCCCTGTGCCTCATCTCCTTGAGCATCTTGGGGCTTCTCTGTCTTTCTGCAGGTGTGGATGAACCTGGAGTCCTCTCTCTCACATGGCTGGATCAAAATGACAAAGCTCCTTTTCTGTGTGTTTCTTCCTTTGGCTCTCCATTTATATAAGGCTCCAGTAAGAGGGTGTAGACCCAACCTCCTTCACTGACATACTACAATCAAAAGCAATCTAATCAATTGATCTAACCAGTGTCATTTAACTGAATCTAATGCAATCAAAAGGTCTCACACATGAATGGATTAGTTCAAAAACACAATCTTTTCTGAGAGTCACAAAATTTAAACTGTCACAATCAGCAAGGTTCAGTGATGTATGTAACACTTCCCTGACACTGAAGAGTTTTCCTGCATCACTGAGCACTTAATGATGCACAAGCTTTCATAAGAGTTTGTGATCATAATCCAAGTGTATGTGAGTTTTGTTTAAGGACTCTGAGCAATCAAAGACCTAGATATGGATAGTATATAAGGGCTCCAAATTTTCCCCCAATTGACTGATAATTTTACTTCTTAATTATGACAAATAAAAATAGCAAATATCATGGGACTGAAAATCAGACCCAACATAATGTAAATAGCTAGATTAGTTCCTTAGCTTTTGGCCTCTTTCATTTCCTTCTATTATTTCATTTGAATCATTCTTTCCCATTGGAAAGCTCTAAGAGCAATTTACTATGGGAGATGTCATCTTTATTATATTATTTTGGAGAAACTATAGAGACACTTAAAAAATTTGTAGCATTAGCTTGTGCTCATTTAAAAAAAATAATAAAAATATAGAGAAAGTCCCAAGTTTTATATTAAGGGAATTACAACTTATAAAATAACCCCTTTAATAGTGGATTTTAAGGTGTGATTGACAGCTGATCCTCCTTATTCTTATCTTCTTTGGATATTCTGGGAGAGAATGTTTAACAGTTGTGATGTAAGACTGTTTTGTTTCATTTAATTAACAGAACTGGGTCTTTAGGGAATCTTCCCATTAAGTCTGAGCAGTAAATGGAGCAGTAGTTTCCAGAGAGCAGGCCAACACATCCCTTCCAAACCACCCACTGACACTTTTATAGAAATAATTCTGTGTTGAAGAGAGAGCCCCAGGGTAATGTTAGAGCAGTTTTAATCATAGCTTCTAATTATGAACAATAAGTCATTTCAGCAATTTCTTGTGTCTTAAATACAATAAGAGAAATAATGAACAGTCAGCAATAATTCTCAGGCTGGTAGCGTTATAGAGCCAAGGAGCCCACATCTTGTACCTCAGTAAACTAAACTACTTTCTAGAACATTCTTCTCTGCCTAGTTTATTATTACAGACCTTTCACCAAAGAGCAGGTATTCCTAAAAGCTTTCAGAATATTTCCCACCACCTGCTGGGAGGTTATTGCAGGCTCACAGATGATGCGGCTAAGAAACCTGCTGTTAGAAACAGACCGTTACCATTGGTTTAGGATTATAAAGCAAAAATTTGCAAACCCACCTGGAGTGTTCCCTGTGTATGTTTGAAGCAAATACTACCAAATAGAAATAGAGGCTATCCTGATAGTGATCCCGGCAATGAATTCATTTTTTCTTATACCTTTATTATTTTGCAAATTATGTGCAATATGTTAGTATTTCTCTTATAATCAGAAAACAATGAAAGTTCCATAGCAAAGAAACTCAAGAGGTGCCCAGCCCAATCCTTCATACCCTTCAAGATGCAAATCCTGTGGCTGTTCCCTTCTTTGAGATTTTAAAGCTTCCCCATGCACTCCAATACCCAACCGTCAATCACTCACCCCATACCTGTCTTCTTGCCTCTTGGCTTATCCTGCTAAGGCTAAACTTCAGCACTGGCAGAGGAGTCTATTCAGTTGCAGGATCTTGCCTACTGCTATAAAACCCTTCCTCCAGTGCTTTCATTTGGCTTATAAGATAAAAATAAACAAGACCCTCATCCTCCCATTGACAGGGCCATAGTTGCCCTTCTTCCACTTCCCAGGAAATTTACAATCATTGCAATATCTAACAGCCATGGTTTCCCACACATTCCACGCTCCTGCCAGCTCAATGCATCTACTTACTGTCCCCTATCCTGAAAACCTCTCATTTCCCTGCTTAACTCTGACTCATCCCTTAAGTCCCTAAGCTCTGGAGACATTTCCTTGAAGAAACTCTCTTGGATTCTGCCCCTTTCCCGGCCCTGCCAGCTTCATTGTCACTTCTCTACATTCCTTTTAATTATACATCCTTAACACCATCATTTTATTGTACTGTAATTATTATTATAATTTTATGTACCTGCCATCTCCGCTAGACAATGGACTCCCTTATCACAGGAAATGTGCCTTCTCTTGGTTAATTGGTTGACTTTCACCAAGGGTACTGGTACACATATGATTAAAAATCAATAAACGTTGACTGACTGAATTAATGGATAAATGAATGATATTATTGGTGAGCCCACAAGCAGTACTACAGATTTCTTTCTTGCAACAGTTTTGGAGGTAAAAATCACTTAAAAGCTTCAAGACATTTTAGAATCGTATGCCTATGGACCAACCCAAGTATTTCTGTCTGGACCCAGTAGAAATATCTATGCTGTATAGACCATTGTCACTTTTAAAAACAATTGTCAGATTATTTTACAAGCTCCTAGAAATGGAACTTCTGATTGAATTTGTTTGAACACTCAAGTCTGACAATGTAAAATGTTACAAGTTTACATAACATGTCACATAGATGAACCGTGATGTCTTAGGAACTTAAACTGTCCACAAGGCCAGCTTTTGCGTGGCAGGAAGCAGAGCACAGTTGTCAAGACTGAGAGTGGAGCAGTAGGAGTTAGAATTTCAGAAAAGAGCTGAGCACATTGTACTTGTTCTTAAGGTTCTGCTCAGATATCTCTTCCTTCGGAAGGCGTTCTTGGACAAGTCTCCAACAGCACATACCCTCCCCCTCCTTGTGGCATTCAGATCCTGTTGATAAACTGCTCACATCTGTTGCCTCCACAGACTGGAAATCTGTGTAGGGCAGGGAGGAGCAGACGTGCTTGTGAGTGGTGGATGTTCAATAAATGCTGGTTGACTGGAAGCAATGGCTTTAGCAACCGCCCCTTGGGCTACCTCGAAGGGGATGGGGAGGCTGTCGCTGTCTGTGCCCACCCAGTACCCCCAAGCTCAGTCCATGCGGTCAGAGTAGGGCCAACGTTCCTCCCAAGTTGGTGGGGAGGGCACGGTGGTGGGAATGGACATGGGATCTGGCCAGCAATCTGAGCAGTACCTTTCCCTACCTAGTTATGAGAAACAGGGCAGTTCTGAAGCCCAGTTAGAGGGAACAAGACTTGTTCTAGACTTTTGTGGAACTTTCAGGAAAAGATACTCTTTTTTTCTGCTGGGAAGGCAAGCAGGAAGGATGACATAAAATCATCTTTTAGGATCCCCTGTGTGAAGCCCAAGGATGTAGAATGAAGATGCAAAGAAGCAAGGTTAAGTTCTTAGGTGAGCCTTAGACCCAGCTGTCTTTGAAGGGATATTTATTTGTTTGTTTGTTTTTACCTAAAAATTTTTTAAAAAGATTTATTTATTTATTTCTCTCCCCTTCCTCCCCCCCCCCCCGCCCCAGTTGTCTGTTCTCTGTGTCTATTTGCTGCGTCTTGTCCGCTTCTGTTGTTGTCAGCAGCACGGGAATCTGTAATTCTTTTTGTTGCATCATCTTGCTGTGTCAGCTCTCCGTGTGGGCAGTGCCATTTCTGGACAGGCTGAACTTTCTTTCGTGCTGGGCGGCTCTCCTTATGGGGCACACTCCTTGCACATGGGGCTCCCCTACGTAGGGACACCCCTGCGTGGCACGGCACTCCTTGCATGCATCAGCACTGCGCTTGGGCCAGCTCCACAAGGGTCAAGGAGGCCCGGGGTTTGAACCTCCCATGTAGTAGATAGATGCCCTAACCACTGGGCCAAGTCCGCCACCATGAAGGGATATTTAATACAGGATTTTCAGTTACTTAATTTTTATTTTATTTCTTTGCACTGACAAGAATGAATTGGGTTGCGATTACTTGCAACCAAAAGCATGAATGAATACTCATTGATTTAACTTGTTATACAGTCTTGATCCATGAGAATGAAAATAAATAAGAATCATAGATGCCTACTCTGGCATATATCAGAAAACTTTCTCTACTTAAAATGAAGAATTCATAGCAACAATTTCATGATAAGATGACTGATGGTTGGAACCATACTTATTTTTACATAAAATAGTAGACTTGCTTATGTTTCATGATATTTTATGTACTTTATTATAATTTTATTGGATGTTAAACTTGAATTGATGCTAAAAGTCTTGTTTTTGTTAAAAATATAGTTTTTTAACATTGATCAAGTTCTCACTTTCTGTCAGTAATTTGGGAGATAAATAAATATGAGTTTCTTAATTGAGTCTCTATAAAATATATTCTTGTCTAAAGCATATTTCCAAATGTAGTATAAATGATACTCATATTGTCAACTGCAAGTTCTAAATAGTCATTGTCTAAATCACATTCTAATGATATCATGTAATATTTTGTAACTGTCCCTAACATCTCTGCCTCCATGAGGATGACAGTAAAGGTTCAAGGTCTCCTCTGAGTACCTGGGTCCACTGGAAGTCCATGAGTGGATCTCGGGTGGGTTTGTGACATTCCTGAAATTCTGGACACAGACGTGTGTGTGTATGTTTGTGGGTACATAAAATGGAGATAATCGAGTGCTTTATCAGATTCACAACAGGGACTCAAAGAAAGGAGAAGAGCTGCTGGGATGGGTCATCGTTTCTGGCTCTCACTTTATACTTTGCCTTTATCCAACCCTTAGGCAGGCATTTCTAGGCAAGCTCTCCTCAGCCTATTATGCTGGTACAAAATCAATACGTGAATGCAGGGAAATACCTAACGGAGTGACCCTGTGTCCTCTCCCATTCCCAAAGCCCTGCTTCTGTCAGAGAGGAGCACGTACGATGGACGCGAGAGCTCAAGACCTGCGAGCTTTGTCCCACCCTGGAAATGGGGAAGCAGCTCTGACCGCACCCAGTGGCTACTGCCCTCAGGTCCCCTACGCACCCGGTGAGGCGAGACACTCCTCTTTTATTTGTCTTTGGTCTCGTCTGTGCAGCTCTTTTAGAGTGGCCTCTGGAGATACTCCTCAGAGCATCTGTGCTCGGGCTCCTCTGCAGCCCCCTGCACCCCGTCCCATGCCCAGCTCTGTGGTCTGCGCCTCCCAGGCCCCTGCTCCACAATCCCCGTGCTTCTTTACGTCTCTTCCTCCTAAGAGGCACTATCCCTTCACATACCCTGTTCTCAAACCACCGTTCTTTGAGCTCTGGAAATGCATCTCATTTTCTTACTGAAAGAAGACTCTGCAATACCTGCTTCTGCGTGCTCAGCTTCCACTCACTCTTTAGTAAGTTCCTTCTAAGGGCCAGGGATTCGCAGTCATCTATCACCTACAGAGATCTAGCTCTGAGCTCCAAACCCACACAGACAGACAGATGCAGGTGGACAGAGGGATGCATAGACAGAGAACTTAGAGTTCAAAATGATCAAATTCCAATGCTCAGTTTCCAGTTGTCAACTCCATGGCCATCATCCATAGGCATGTCTAAGTTATCTTTTTCTAAAGCCAAGCCAGACATCCTGGCTCTGTGGCTTAATAGCCGTGTCATCTCAGGTGAATTCCTTGTCCTCCTCCTGCTGCAGTTTCCTCTTTTGTAAAATGGAGATGTAGTGCAATTGTAGGAAGATAACACACATCAAGTGCTTAGAACAGCTCTGGCATGTAATTTTTTAAAAAATTTAAACATTTCAAATTCAAAAAATAAAATAACAGACAAAAGTCAGCTCAACAAGTTATAGAAGCATTACTCCTGAAATGTTCTGTCCAGACACTTTTATCTCATATACGTCCAACAGCAAACTCAGTTGTTCCTCCAGTGTTAGAACGATAAACTGATGAACACAGATGAGTTAAATTGATGTGGGCTATGAGTGGGAGGCTCTTTGTCTCTTCAGAGATAACCTAAGCTCTCTGACTTGTGGGTGTGACCGTAAGAGGCTGCAGTCCTGCCCTTGGTGACAATGGCAAGGACTCCAGTCCCAGGAAACAGTTTAACAATGCAAGGTCTATAAACTTTAAGTATTTAGGGGAAATGCAAACTAAATATGCTAAAAGCTTACCTAGAATGTCTGAAGTCCATGCTAAAAGCTTACCTAAGATATATGCTAATTGAAGCCTATTGAGAACTGAAACAAAGGGACCATTTGGCCTTTCCTCTCTGTATAAAAGGGATTCAAAAATCTTGTTCAGGGCTCGGGATTCAAACGAAAGCTCCCAAGTCCAGCCGGCCGTCAATAAACCATTTTTCCTTCTCAACCTAATCTTTGTTTTGTTTTTTATTTTATGGCTGTTTTTCCTTCTCAAAATCATTCCTGAGTCCTGGCCTCTCCATACGCAAATAATTGAACCTCTCTCAAATTCTACAACAAAATGACGTCAAGATCGCCTTAATAATGGAAAAAATGAATGAGAAAAAATGCTTCATCATATTTATATCTCACAAAACCAAAACCAATATTCTTTTTTTACCCCTATCATTAATAACTTCTTTGCTTTTGTTACAAAAATTTACAATGTTACCTATAGTCTATAATATACATTTGTTATATTTTTCCCATATATCACCACATTCTTAACAGCTTGTAGTAGAACATTCCTGTATTTATATTATTATTCACAATCCTCATCTACCCACAACATCCTTGTTCTACATTCCCTATGTTATCCTCCAGTTGGCATGTAATTGTTAACCTTTACTTTCCATTATTACTGCTATTCTTTTCTCCTGCCCCTGCCTCAAATTGATCCTTTTCCAGTCTTCCTCTCTTCAGCCAAATGGCACCACCAGCTACTCAGGCCAGATACCAGACGAGTCCCCCACCCTCTCACACACATTATTAAGTGCTGACAATCGTCTCCAAAATGCCTTCAACATGCAGGTGGCCTCTGTCTCTGTCTCTCTCCATCTGGCCTGAATTACGATGAGCTTCCTGGTTTCCCTCCACTCTCTGCCCATCCCCAGTCCACTGGCATGCATTTTTAAAACTGTAAACTGAACCATACTTTTCCCAGCTTAAAAAATGTTCAGAAGCTTCTTGTGGCTCACAGGAGTGACCCATATTTTCATTTTTCATAGCCTGGAGTTGTTTAATTTTATAATCACTAACATCTGTCTCACCCACTAAGCTGAAGGATTCAGTAAAACAGAATGGAACATTCCCCTTTCCCCTCTATTCCAGCATCAACACTTAGTAGTGGCTCAACAAACATACGTTGAAGCAAAAATAGAAAATATTTGCTATCAAATTAGTTTTGACCCTCACCTCTCTTTAGCAATTTCAGTTCAATGTTGCCTTTTCTTACCGGCCCTCTTCAAGGCTTCATTCTCCCAGCCCTTGGTCCTCTAGTGGCTTCGCCTCTGCTGGAGTCAGGATTGACGCTTTCCTCTTCTTTACTCCTTCCATCCAGTACTGCCAGGCCCAGTGCCTTACTTCTCACACTGATGTGGGCTATGGGTGGAAGGCTCTTTGTCTCTTCAGAGATAACTAAGTTGTTTGACTTGTGGGTGTGGAACGGTGGGGGGCTGCAGTCCTGCCCTTGGGGACTAGCAGCAGCTCCAGTCCCAGGAAATGTTTAACAATGCGGGGGCTATAAACTTTAAGTATTTAGGGGAAATGCAAAAACCAAATATGCTAAAGGCTTATCTAGAATGTCTGGAGTCCATGCTAAAAGCTTACCTAAGATGTGGAAGATATATGCTAATTGAAGCCTATTGAGAACTGAAACAAAGGGACCATTTGGCCTTTCCTCTCTGTATAAAAGACGTTTGAAAATCTTGTTCAGGGCTCGGGATTCAAACTGAAAGCTCCCGAGTCCGGCCGGCCGTCAATAAACCATTTTTCCTTCTCAAAATCATTCCTGAGTCCTGGCCTCTCTATACTCAAATAATTGAACTTCTCTTAAATTCCACAACAACACCACATTCAAAATTAGGGTAGAATGATACTCTTCTATCAAACTTCAATAACTTGTTGTTTCTACCTTCTATAAATCCCCACACATTTTTTACTTGTCTTTTGGTAGTTAGAAACATCTGCACTGCATGGTACAGATATTTGTGTACATCTACCTGCCTGCCTTCAACAGCCGTTTGTTCCCAGGTTGGTTCTGCTCAATAGATGTTAATCCAGGACCTTCCACTGGATGCAGCTAGATGTGGGGTGTGAGGCAACCAAATAATTGCCAGCATGCTGGTCTGAGGGTATCATCGCACAAACACACAGAAATCGGTCACCCTGTCTACAGGCCTCAGTTGATTCTATTCCAAACACATGTTGAAGTGTAGGTATGGCTCCAGTTTCGCTTTAATTGTTTACTTAAATAAGTTAATCTTATACTCACAGTGCTTATTTGATATGTAGTCACAAGACTGTACTTAAAAATATAGAATGGGTCTGTAATGCCTGAATAATAAAGCTATTAGATTACAATTTTATAATAAAGAATATATTTTCACTTTAGAACTTGTAGTGGGTAGAATGGTGTCCCCCCCCCAAAGAGCACATCCACTTCCTAGCACCTGCGCTCTCTGAACGTGACCTCATTTGGAAATCCAAAGACACGTGTCCTTCTAAGCTGTGGAAGACACACACACCAGCGAGGACATAGAAAGATGGAGGAGAATAAACCTATAGAGCCACAAGCCAAGGGATGCCTGCAGCCATCCAGAAGCTAGAAGAGGCAAGAAGGAATTCCCCCCTAGAGCCTTCAGAGGGAGTGGGGCTCAGCAGACACCTTGATTTCAGACTCCCTGCCTGGAGAATGGAGAGAGAATAAATTTCAGTACTTGCAAGCCCCTTGGTTTGTGGTAATTTTTGGTGGCAGCCTTAGGAAACTAACCTGAAGGCTTTTCAGCACATATGCATTCTCTAGGAAAGCAATACCTATATATCTCCAGGTTTAACACAGTCTGGCTTTGAACCTGGAAACACACCACACATACATGCAGTACTTTTTGGTACTTGAGAACTCAGTCAACTTCCTAAAGGATCGGGAAGCTTAGGAAAGCGTAATAGAGGGGTTAAGCTATTTATTTATTTTAAACTTTAATATCCCATCCAGTACTGGTCATAATCATGATATAGAAATAGCTATCTTATGGAATGTTGCAGTGTTGAGAATTATAAAGACATAGCATGGAAATATACAAACAAGAATTATTTTTGGTTGGCAAGGAAGCATTTTCAGGGTTCCTTGTTATGTTTTTTACCTTTCCAATCTGTGTTAACTTTCCTTTGTAAAATAATGAATATGCATTTGATTCTTTGTTTCTCTACAGTCAGTCTCTACTTTGTGGATGTGTATGAATCTTCAGTGCAGAAAAAGTGTCTTTTCTTTCATAAAATCTTTGTCAGGACTCAAGAAATCACGGCCATCAGGAATATACCACATAACAACAAAAAGTCACCTTCCATTGCATCTTATTCAACTTATGTCATGTAAAACATGATGCCTCCTCTGAGAGGGTCACGTCTTGAATGAAGGCTCTGTGATCACCTAAATATCTGAATTACAATGTCATTTCCACTATGTTCATTATCTTGACTTGTCTTCTTCTGAACTCAGAGAGCTTTAATAGGGACTTTGCTAAGGTCCCTGCTGTCAAATGTGGTGGTGAATGCCCTTTAGCTTCCAATTAAGTGAATGTTTTTGACGACTCTGCATAATAATAGTTCCGGTTAGGCATAAAGGGGGGAAGCAGGATAATTGCAGTTTAGAGAATACAGGTAAACAGCATAAGAATTAAACTTGCATTGACTCAGAGCCATACATTAAAGTGCTTTAGTTAAAGATATAAGTTGGTAGATGAATAGATATTAATAGATGGATACACAGATGAATGGATGGATGCACAGAGAGAGAATTCATACTCAGGATTATCTCACTTTAATGCTCAATCCCTAGTACCAAAGGCAAGTACAAATCATTCTGAGTCTACAAACCAGAGAACTGATACTTTGATGTTCCTTTACAGTTTTTATTTAATAATTTTAGAAAATAAAGGTTTGGTGACTTTTTAACAAGTTTGTTGACTTTGTTTTGATAAAAAAATAACTGCTTATATATTTATATATATATATACACTTAGTGAAAGATATATAGGATATATATGCAGGAAATTGCAAATACAGAAGAAAGAAATCAAAGAAGGCTTTAAAATGTGCAGAGCCATATTGTGTTCTTGGATTGGAAGACTCAACATAGAAAGGATGTCAATTCTCTCCACACTGATAATTAACACAGAATAAAAATTCCAGGAATGTTTTTTATAGATAGGGACAAATTTATCCCAAATTTTATATGAAAAGGCAAGCCTCTAAAATAGCCAGCATGATTTTGAAAAACAAACAAAAAAATAAAGTGAAAGGTATGACACTACCTGATATCAAGGCTTACCGAATAGCTACAGTAAGAGAGGAAGCATGGCATTGGCAGACAAATAGAGCCATGGAGCAATGAAGCAACACAGAGCCCAGAAAAAATACCCAGACAAATATATCCAACTGATTTTTGACCAACATGCAAAAGCAATTCTATGGAGGAAGACAGATAGTTTTTCCAACAAATGATGCTGGAGTAACTGGACATTCATAGGTTAAAAAATGTACCTCAACCTAACCCTAAACAAAAACAACTAGGATCAATCACTGACATACCTAACAAGTAAAGCTATATAACTTTTAGGGAAAAAATAGGAGAAAACCTTTGGGAACTGGATATAAGCAAGGAATTTTAAAACTTTGCTTTAAAATCACAATCTAAAAAACAAAATGAATAAATCACACCTCATCAGAATTCAAAAGATTTGCTCTATGAAAAACCCTGCTGAAGGAATAAATAGGCAAGCCCTGCACTGGGTGAAAATATTGGCAGACCACATATCTGACAAAGACTAATATTATAATATGTAAAGAATGTGCAGGAAGAGGATATATAGATGACAAATAAGCTCAGGAAAAGCTGTTCAACCCCATAAATCCATCAAAGAATGCAAATTAACACAAGGCATTACTACATACCTATCCAAGAGGCTTAAAAATTAGGGACAGTCCTAAATGCTGACAAGGAGGCAGAGAAACTCAATCAGTCTTCCATCGATGATGGGAATGCAAAATGGTACAGTCACTCTGGAAAATTGTTTGATAGTTGCAGGTTTAGCTTTATAAGAAACTGCCAAATGGTGATCCAGAATGACAATCATTTTGCACTTGTGGACATTTATCCCAGAGAAGTGAAAACTTACTGCACACAAAACCCAGCGCATGCATGTTCCTAGCAGCTTTATTCATAATAGTGCAAACCTGGAAGCGGCTGAGCTGTCTGTCAGCGGGGGGAGGCTTCAACAGATGGTGGCACATCAGTACCAGGGACGGACTCTGGAAGAATTACCAGAGAAGGAGGCTGAGTGAAAAAAACCCAGAAGGTTACAAACCAGGATTCCATCTATGTAATTTCTTGAAAAAAATAAAACTTTAGGAATGGAAAGGAGTTTAATGGTTCGGAAGAGGGTAGCGTGGGACGGAGGTGGTGTGGCTTTAAAGGCGCGACAGGAGAGTCTTGCTGTGGTGGAACTGTTCTGCATATAGACTGGTGAACATCGACATCCATTCAGCTACAGAGAGCTGAACACACACACAGGCGAGTACATGAAAAACTGCAGAAATCTGAGTCAGACGGGTGGATCGCATCAACGTCAAGTTGCACTATACGTTTTCTAGATGTTACCACTGGGGGAAATTGGTTAAAGAGTACATGGGATCTCACTGTATTATTTGTTAACAACTACATGGGAATCTATAAATATCTCAAAATAAAAAGTGTAAAAGATAACTGATAGCTAGGTACCAATTTTCACACTATAACTATTTAATGTATTATAGTGGAGCCAGCTATCTTGAAGGAAAATTATTTACAGAAGATTAAATTTAACTCTAGATAAAATAATATAAAATATACTGCAGTTCCTTATCATTGCCAAGTAAATAAAAACGAGTTTAAAATGAAAAAATACATAAAAAGTTTGGGTAGACGGAAAAGATTTTCACTTAAGGAAAAAAGCACAAATCATTTTAAATATGCGGGAAGATTCTAATGGTTATGACTTCTTAAACTTTCTCTTTGATTCCACGTCAAAATGGTTTGGAATGCTTCTCTTGGCTGAATTATCCATAACATGTTCATTTGTCAGTCTTGTATTACTCTTATTACAGCTTAAAATGGTAAGAATGGATGCTACAAGACTGCCCTAACATGTGAATAACCAATTAATATTTTTTATGTTTTCCCTTCAAATTCCCTATTAAGGATTTATTACATAATTTATCTATTCTCCTGAAAAACAACAGCATCACATGTGCATTGTGGAGTGAGTGGTAGAGACATTCAAGAAAGACCTGGCCTTGAAAAAGCAGATTTTATTCTAAGCATAATGAAAAGCCATAGCAGGTTTGTCGAATGGGGTGGAAATTGTGAAATCTTTTCATTGCTATGCATTCCACACGTGTCAGGCAATGGTTACTCCTTCAGTCCTTTTTTCTTTTTAAAGGGTTAAAAGTATTTATTAGTTAATTTATTAATTTTTTTAAATTCTTTTTTTTTTAAGATACTTAGAATTTTACGTAGTCAACCGAAAGCGAAGAAAGGAGGAAGGCAAAGACAATAGACTTCACACAAGAAAGCCCCCAACCCTTCTCACTTTTCCTCCTGCCTCCTAAGCAACTTCCTGGATGCTCTCTTTACTCGCATCATGCACTTCTCCTCACTCCCATAATGCACTCGCCAACGATCAGCAAGCATGATCTTTCTAAAGCACTTCCCAAATTTTGGTCACTTTCACTGTAAAACCTGCTGTGGCGTAATGAGTGTAGCCTCCGTGAGTGAGGCTCTGTCTTGCTACCGATTTATTCACACATCGTATGGCAACACACACTTGAAATTTGAACCAACTGTGGCATTCTGGTGGATTTCCATCTGCATGCTGAGGTGGGGAATTAGGCTGTAAGCAACTCACCTTTCAACTATTCCTTCTGAAAAGAGTCCACTTCCACCTCTGGTGAGAGTTGCAGGAGAACCAGGTCTAGCGGACGCCAAGGACCGGTGGACAGCTCCAGTCACCACAGGGCTCTGCCCCGTGGCCGGAATGCTGCCCGTGTCCCCGGGCTGACCTCGTCACTCCATCCCCTCCATCTCTTTGAGGGAATCCTGAAGGACAGGCAGCTGCCTCTCATGGAAACTGTCTTCCCCTTGTCCTCTGCTCTTTCCTCTTCCTTGCCCAGCTCTGGGGTGAGTGCGGCCGAATCCGTTGCCAAGTCCCCCAGCCTCTGCCTCAGAGGCTCGAGTCACCTTTCTGCTTGGGATCACACGAAGCTGCGCCTCCACTTCTCCGTCCATCTTATCATTCTTTGACCCTCAACCCTGCCCTGGGAATCCCCTCTCTGCTTTCTTATTTCCCCTCTCCTCTTCACTGTCTTTCTCACAGTGGTGCATTCTCAAGGTCTCAACTGTCACCTCCCACCCTTCTGTAACTGTGGGCACTCTGACCTTTGTCCTTCCCAGTCCACCACTGAAAGAGATTCAGCAAAGTCACTTCTTAATATTCATACCCAATTATCATTCCCTTGTAAATTCTACCCCTATTTGCATTAGATGAGATAATTGTTCTTGGGTTTATTTTTCCATACATATACCCAGTTACTGTAGCTCCAATTACTGAAAAAGATATTCAGTTTCCCATTATATTGCTTTGGCATCTTTATAGAAAGAATTGATTATTTAAGTGAGCCTTGTATTCATGTCATTGGTCTTTTTCTCCTGATGCCCATGCCACACCCTCTTGATTACAACAGCTTTTTAGTAACTTTTGAGTCGGAAGTTGTAAGTCTTTCCAACTTTATTGTTCTTCAAGATTATTTTGACTATTCTAAGGCCTTTGCATTTTCATATAAACTAGAATCAACTTGACAGTTTCTAAAGAAGATCATGCAAGGTTTTCTGGAGAACTGATATCTTTACAATACTGAGTTTTCTTGTCCATTAACATGGTGCATCTCTCTCTTTTTTTAAGTCTTTGTTCTTCCAAAACTAAGGCAATAGCAGCTTCCCATTGTTACAAACCTGTGGGTTGCTTTGCCTTCTTACTGAGTTCTCATATTTTTCTTCATCATTTGTGTAACCAAAGACCGATAAGAAGACTTGTTTGAAAGAACTGTTTCCTAGATGGATCCTTCATGGTCCACCTGGAAACTTCTCTGGAACATTTTCTGCAAAACATGGTCAGTATATTTAGTCAGCTACTTGCAAATATGTGGGGTCCAATGTAATTCTCTGCTTAAGTACATGGTAGGGATGAGACTCAAACCCCATATACTGGCACTGCTCTCACCATACCCTCTTTTTAGAATGCAAGTATTAGGGGACCTAATAAAACCTTAATTTAAACATTAGGGAGAAAACATGCAAACGAACTTGATGAAAGCTAATAAGCAAGCAAGCAAATAAGTCTGCATTCAGCTTTCCAAAGATGAAATGTTCTTCTAAAAGAAGAAAACTCTGAAAGTGTGTGTAGCTGCCACTTTGATCGTGCAATTGCAAAGTCCCCTGCTGTCCAGAAGTCAGTGAAATCTCATTATCCCATGTGCCTGCAGGGCGGCTCTTACAGAAACCTGCCTTCCCTGTAGCTGCTCTCTAGTTCGATTTCTCACACTTTTCCAAGTTGTTTTTAAAAGGACTTGAAGAGATGAACTTCCATTTTCCTGTGTCCTTCAGGGACACTATTTTGACATTGAAAGTGTAGTACTGTAAAAATCTGACAAATGATAGTTTCATCGAAAACTCTTCCTCTTGAAGCAGATGATATTTGTGCCCAAATCTGATGGAAAGTGATTATAGAGAGAGCAACTGCTACTGCGTGTATTTGGTGGCTACTGAGTAAGCACAGGAAGCAGTGGGTTTTGAGAATGCAGGGGAGTTCTAAGACCTCAGTTAAAAGAAAAGACATTGTTCTAGTACTCTCAGACATCTAATTTTTAACTTGGCATCTTTTCTTTCCTAATTGTAAATGTAGAACATGCTTATTTTGAAAAGTTAAGGAAACAGCAAATCTAGAGTAAAATTAAAACCATATATCCTGATCCAGAAGCAATTACTATTAACATTTTGGTATTTTTCAGCTTTTTAAAAAATTTGATGCATATAAAATTTTGCATCTTCCTTTTGCCTTTTAGTATAGCAGCACCCTTTCCTATGCTTAGGTCTAAATAAGTTATTTTAATTTCTCGTTTTACTTTATGCAGTTTTCTATTGTTGAACCTGAATGGATTATTTGCAAGATTTTAACTTGGTATGGTCACCTTTGTTGTGGAACTGAGTTATTTTCTCAGCCATGTTACATATTATGTCTTCAGGAATTGAAATTACTGGTTCCAATAAAACACATTTTAGAGGTTGTTGACACATATTTCAAAGTAACTTTTCCAAAAGCTAAAACCAATTACCACTCCCAAAATGTGCCCACCTCACTAGCTCTGCCAGCACAGAGTGTGGGTGTTATTAATCTATCCTAGATGCTAAATTGTTATTTTAATGTTATTTTGAATTTAATTTCTCTGTTCAGTAGTGCAGAGAAACATTTTTGGCTCTTTTTGGTAATTGCATTTTTTATGTTTCTCTTCTGTGTTTCTATTTTTGGCCTTCTTTCTCTCATGTAAGTTTTTTAAGTGAATTTAATCATAATCTTTAAATATTTTGCATATCAATTCTTATATTTTTTCCAGATATTTTCACAATGTTTTGATTTTGCTTAGATGTTTTTGAAAAGCAGATGTTTAAAATTTTGGGGGAGGCAAAGTAACAGTTTACTCTTTAATCCAGAGATTGTAATAAAAAAAAATAAAGTACATAACGCTTCATGTTAACAATTTCTTATAATTTTAATCTCTGAGATTTTGGGATGTTTTCAAACATATCTTTTCCATTAATTTTAGAGTTTTGACACAAAAATGAAGCAATAGTTTCATAAAATATCCAAGCAATTTTGTTTCCTTTTATTTGTTTATTTTTTAATGTCCCAGTAAGCCTCAGTGGTCCTAAGTTCCCAGTGGCCTGGTCCACAAACTGTTATGCAATGTTGTCCAGTCTGAGGCTTAAAATTGTGCTAAAGTGTCACATTACTGTGGTTACATGAATATTTTTAAAGTAAATTTTTAAAGACATGTATTTATGTATTCTTAAAAGCAACATTTAAAAATATTTTTTAAAGCCCTTTATTTTTAAGAAGCAGAGCGTTCTTCCTGTGTTGGCTCCATTCCAATAGAAACGTTAAGCTTCTTGATGGGATTTTTCTTTTTTTAATCAAGAATATTTTGGGCATATTGATATAAGCTTGAGACCCCATTCCAGAATTATTCACGGACACCAAATTTTGTAAATAACTCTCTAGGGTTTACCTAAGTATCTCTATTTCTATTTTCATCATATCAGAGAATTAAATGCAATTTTCAATATCTGACAAATATTTGACACGAATTTATCTCTGCTTCTCCTAAGCTCTGCTATCGTCAATAAAAGGGAAAAAAGTATGTTCATAATTGCACAGGTCAAATACAATATAGGGAGAAAGTACGGAAGGTGAGGGATCAGTCCTACGTGGAAAAGGAAAAACTCCGATTAGGCTTGGCGGGGCCGGCAGGCTCGGGCGAACCTCAGAAGGGCCAGCGGCGCTGGGCCCAGGTGCTGGAGTATGAGAGTGAGAGGGTAGGTTAGTGAAACGGGTCATCTCTGCTCTACAGATGGGGAAACTGAGGCACCCGGGTGCTCAGTAAATTTCCCCAAATCCCATTACTTAGCAAGTACACAGGGCTATAATAGAAACTCTTGCTTTCTAGCTCTGGTTCCTTTCTTTCATGCACTTGATAAACTCTAAGGCAGGTCATCCCCCAGTGTTTGGACGAGGGAGATGAGAGAAACAGGCAGGCCACATACAAAGAACTGGGAATTAGACTTCCAGCCGACACTGGAAACCAGAATCCAGCGGAGAAAAAGCTTCATATTACTCTTCAGGTAGTCCTGTTGGTTAATTGCTGGTTTGGTAATTGAAGTTTAAACTAACCCTTTATTTCTCTCAGTGGGTGCAGAGATCATGCAATCATCAGGGACCCCAAGTTCCTATTATTTGTCACTCTGCCCCTTTCACCCCTGGCATCCAAATGTTGGCCCAAGATGGCTGCTCCAGCACCCACTATCACATCTTGACTTCAGCCAGGGAGAGGGAGGAAAGGGATTAAAAGAGTGACATTCCTTTTACATCCAGTTAGCCAAGATTCCATTCTTGTGGTCACATCAACCACAGGGAAGCCTGGTAAAAAGTGTTTTTCCCCCCTGGAGAGACTTGGGGCCCTCTGAAGTTGCTAAAGAGAGAAAGGGAGAAGGGAACTGGTGGGAAAGCAGCTTTGCCTCCCGTGGTTTCTAAAACATGCGCTTGGCTTGAACGCTTCCTCAATAAATTAGTGAGAGATGTGCTCCATCTGAGGGGGGCAGGGGAAGAAAGAGGAAAATATGGGATCCGGGGAGTTGATCCCACACAGGAAAGAGGTAGAGAATTCCCAGGGAGCTGGAGAAGGGAGGGCCAGCGCAGCGGCTGCACAGGAAGCCAAGGGGCCAGCAGGCCTGGGGCAGAGCAGGGCGAGCGAGCCGAGGCTGCAGGAAGACAGGCGACCGGAAGACTTCCTGAGGGCTTTGACTGCAGAGGAGCATTTTCTGCCCGAGAACTGGGGATAAATATATAGGTTCCTAGCAAACTGAGCAAGTGAGTCAAACCAGTCCATTTACGCACTCTAGAAAAAACAGGAGTGGGATTTATGATAATACAGTGAACACTGTGAAAGCAAAATTGTTACGCAAATTTGATGAAAGTGTAAGGGGGTAAAGGTGAAAGGAAATTCTCCCTTTCTATAGAAAAGCTAAAACTGAAAAATGAAGGTTCTCTGCGGTGTGCTATTTAGCAAAAGGGAAGTCAGCTGCAGGAGTAACAGCTGAAAATGGTACGCGGACCGTGGATGTGGGGAGAGGGAGGCAGGGGGATTGCTCCTTTCTCTGACCTCCCAGGACGTGGATGAAACATGCAGGTGCAGTATTTTGACAAAACTGGAAAATGCACTTTACCTTTAGCGTGTTTGGGCACAGACGAGGCCCCCCAGGCCGGCATGCTGGGCAAGCTTTTCCTCCTGGCATCTCAGCTCCTCCCTCTGCCTTCCAGGAGATCCGATGCTGGAGAACCTTCCCAGCCCACACGCCATCCGCCAGGACCCCACAGGTTTTGCACCCGCCAGCTTCTCTCTGGATATGTGCAAAACTGAACGGTGCTGACCTGAAGGGTTCTATTTATCAGCATAAAATTGGGTCTTTAGGACCCTAGAACTCGCAACTCGGCATTGCATCAAAGTTCCTTCCAACGCTCCACGCTCACGGAAGACCACCCTGAGCCTTAGGGCAGCACACACTACTGCTCAGAGGGGTTGAGTAACAGCTGCACAGCTGGGCACCAAAAACAGACTTCTGTCGATGCTTCACATAAAAATAACAAAGTCATAGCTCGTTAATAACCATCCGCTCTAGGTCTCCTACCGAAGAAATTAAACAAATTGCATTCCTCGAGGAGAAGCTTTCCATTGCCATTCTCTTTGAGGTTTCTCGCTTGGCCTCTTGGAATGTGAAGCCCCTCTAGGATATTTACAACATGGGCAGGTTTGGGAAGTGAGGCGCTCTCTCTTCTCCCCTGCTTGCTCCCAGCCCACCCCTATTTAGGCTCAATCCACCAAGAGCCTGACTTGACATCTTGTCATCCGTCATCCGCACGAGGCTCCTGGCACCTGCCATTCCTGCTGCTTCCGGTTGCCCAGGGTCCAGCCTGGAGCTTCACGCCCTGCCGTGGGGGCCCTTAAAGCACCCAGGCAAGGCCGTTCGCCCCCGAGAAACCCACCTTGCTAAGGCTGCTGCCCTCAGCACCACGCCCTGCGGGACGAGGTGACTGGACGGCAGTGCCTTTCGGGGCAGGTCCAGAAGCACCTGCTGAGACCTATTGCAGGCCCTGTCCTCTCAGCGACCACCTCCCAGGCACAAGGTCCCCGTTCTTCCCCCAGTGTTCCAGAGCGGCTCATAAAGGGAGGACAGGGGCCGGGGGCATTTTGGGGCACCTGCACCTCTGCTTCTTTCTGGACCTCTTCCTTATACTGTTGTGGATTCTGCCCATGCCAAGGAACAGCGCCGAGGGCAAAGCGCTGTGGCTGCCAGCTCTGCAGGCCAGCAGCGTTTCCGCTCCGTCCGACACCTCTGAGAGGTGTGACCGCCAGTGTCCTGCTGGATTTGGGGCAGCATCTCTTCTCAGCAAAGATCGTTAGTGCGCAGTAATCAGCACAGTGCCATCGCCCCCATCCACTTCATCTATAATAGGAAAGCCAGACAGCAGAATCAACAGATATATCTGGCTGTGGAGGAAGGAAAACAATTATCTTATATAAGCCATGGTTTAAGAAAGAAAGGCTGAAAATGGCAATGACTTAAAAAGTGAGAGAAGAAAGTTTGAATTTGCAAGTTAATTAATAAGGATCCATCTTATGTAGTACTTCTTAGTATTTTTTAAAACTGTCCTTGCCAAACACTTCAGAAGAACAGTGGAGCGAATCATGCTCCCTTTTGCCCAGAAGAAAGCAGAAGCACAGGGGAGTTGAGGCACCGCACGATGTCTTGCTGTGAGTTTCTGAGAAAGCAGGCTTAGAGCCGACATCCCCCGGGGGTCCGCCCTTTATCGTCAAGGTTTCCTTTGGCAATGCCTGCACACTCCAAGTCCAGCACATCTCAGGCGG
The DNA here is from genome assembly GCF_030445035.2 of Dasypus novemcinctus. Lineage (NCBI taxonomy): Eukaryota > Metazoa > Chordata > Mammalia > Cingulata > Dasypodidae > Dasypus > Dasypus novemcinctus. Next base: position 5,872,568 of record NC_080674.1, on the reverse strand, counting down.
ATGGGGTACAGCTAGCCAGGACGTGGAGGGGAGGGAAAGGGCGAGAGAAACTCCAGCCCCGGCAGAGTGTTGTTTTGGAAGCAAGTCTTTGTAAAGATCTGCCCAAATCCCACTGGGTGTTGGGGAAGACAGTAGGAAGCAGAAAATTCCTTGAGCGTGTGCAAAGTAGATGGATCAACTCAGGGGCCGACCTCACTGTCACAGCCGTGCTGGCCCGTCCTGCAGGGGAGGGTCCTGGGCCTGTCTTCTCTCGGTCAATGAGTGGCCCCCTTCCAGCACATCCCTGAGCTCCTCAACGGCTACCTGAAACGACTGCTAGCTGGGGATTTGGGAGGCCTGCTAAACTGGAGGCATCGGACCTTTTCAGAAGCATCTTTGTGTATAATAAACCTTGAATCACCAATTAATGCTCTGTGGGTTCTCCATCTAAGTGGGTTCTCCAATAAGGTAGATGTATAAGAAATGCAAATGGTGAAAAACCACATGAAAAGATGTTCAACATTGCTGGTTATTAGGAAAATGCAAATCAAAAACTACAATGAGATATCATTTCACACCTATTAGAATGGTTACTATGTTTAAAAAAACACAGAAAATGACAAGGGTTGGAGAGGATGTGGAGAGATGGGAACATTTATTCATGGCTGGTGGGAATATAGAATGGTGCACTCTCTGTGGAACACAGTTTGGTGGTTCCTAAGGAAGTTAGATATTGATCTGCCACGTGACCAGGCAATACACTACCAGGTATATACCCGGAAGAACTGAGAGTAGAGACATGAACAGACCTCTGCACACTGATGTTCACAGTGGCGTGATTCTCAATTGCCAGAAGGTGGAAACAACCCAGGTGTCCATCAACTGAAGAATGGAAAAGCAAATTGTGGTATATACTTACAATGTAATATTATTCAGCTGTAAGAAGAAATGAAGTCATGAAGCCTTTGACAACATGGATAAACTAGGAGGACATTGTGTCTATGAAGCAAGCCAGATACAAAAGTACGAATATTGTATTAATATGATTTAGCTATTATGAACTGTATATAATTAGCTAACTCATGAAGTTAATAGTTAGAATATAAGTCACCAGAAAATAGAATGAGGTTAGAGAATGGAAAGTCGAGGTTTAATCTGTGTAGAATGGGTCAAAATGTCATTTGTAAATGTTTGGAAATGAATAGAAATGGTGAAAACCCATCAATAGTGTTCATAATTAGCAGCACTAATATAAGGGAGTGATAGTGGCTGAAAGGGAAAGTCTAAGGTTGTTCATATAACTAGAAGGAAAGCTAATAAAGGAAACATGGAACTGTATAGCATAGAGAACGCTTGAGAAAAATGAATATAGCTAAAAGTACTTATATAAAAATATTTCTCTGAAACAGAACAAATATATGTTAATGTTATTTTTTTGTATTTTATTTTATTTTTTATCTTATTTTATTTATTCATTTTTTAAAAAATATTACATTAAAAAAATATGAGGTCCCCATTCACCCCCACCGCCCCCACCCCACCACTCCCCCCACAGTAACACTCTCCCCCATCATCATGACACATCCATTGTGTCTGGTGAGTACATCTCCGGGCATCGCTGCATCCCATGGCCTGTGGTGGTTAAGATGCAGCCAAGCTGGACTAGGTTGGTCCAAAGAGAATGTGACTGATGTCCATATATGACGGGGTGAGAAGACAGTGGGAGGACACAGGGGGAAGGCCAAGTGAAGACAGAGGAAGGGTTGAGGGCTAAAAACCAGAAACTAGGAAGTGGCAAGGAAGGATGCTCCCCTACAGATTTCTCGCCTCCAGAACTGTGAGACAATACATTTCTGTTGTATTAAGCCATCCAGTTGGTGGTAATTTGCTACAGCAGCCCAAGGAAACTAAGACAGACTGTTATCCTCATTTCAAAGCTCATTTTAGGCCATTTCTCTGATCTATATATGAAGGGGAGAAGTAAAACAAAATGTTTACATCTTATTCTATCCTTTTTATTTTTTCATTGAATTTCGTGAGAATGTCTGACTACAACAGGTAATTTAAGATGGTCTTTGGGTTACAACAACGCATGTTTCTTTGGCCAGTCACAGTTAGAATGGGCCATTGCCCTTTGTTACAATGAGCTTTGCCTGCGCTTGAAAGGCTGACGGCCTTGAAGCATCTGCCCCCTTACTCATTCTGCTCCCAGCTTGGTGACCTCTTCGATGTTGTTCTTAGCCTTTGCTGCATCCTCTTTCTAGGGCCTCTGTACTGAAGACCCTCAAGATATATTAGTCAAATGAATGCATGAATAAATGATTGAATGAGTATATTTAATTTATCTTTCTGAAACTTCCTAGAGGAAATTTACCACAATTTTTTCTTTCTTCTTCAACCCCCTCCCCCCCGATCTGTGCATGTCCCCTCCTCTCTTCCTTGTATCTTCAGCATCTCTCTCCCTCTCCACTGGCTCTTTCCTATAAAAAGGGAACAATTTTAAGCAGGGAAGTAACATAATAAAATATATTTTCAATTTAGAAAAATCACATGCGGACCTCCTGTCCCAGTCAATGGCAGGCTAGCATTCTTTGAAACTTTCCCACAACAATTACCCATCTGTGTTCTTTGTTTTCTAAATGCTGATGTGTTTTCAAGAAAGACCTGCAGATACCCATGTCCAGAAGCACAAGGGAAGCTGGGTCCCAGAGGAGACAGAGACTCTTAAAGGGTTTTGCAAATAGAGTAGGCAAGACACCGACAAATTCTGCCCATCAGGGCAGGGGAACAGCTCAGGTCTGCCTTGCCTCTGAGAGGGAAGAAGTACCATTTGGAGAAATGAAACTTCCAGGTTAGAATCTTGTTTTAGGAATCCAAATTTACTCTAAACATGAGGTATGGGAAATGAATTAAATATAAAAATTAAGTGAATTAATATAAAAATTGGCCCTAGGCCAGTGATATTGTTGAGCCGTCTGGAAAAATTAAATGGAAAGTGAAAATTGAATGGAGGAATATATCAACCATTGAGCCTCCATGGGATTGACATGTACAAAACAAGTACTACTTCAAACATTGAAAAACATAGAGGGAAAAATTCTTAATGCAAATTTGACAGCAGATAAATAATGTAGGAGTTTAGTTGCAGAGAAATTTAAAATTGTAAATACCAAGTTTAAAAATTAAAATGTAAATGTGTTCCAGATCATTAAAAGAGGAATATGTTATTGAAACCATAATGAAAAACAAGGCATAAGTAAACAACAAAAAAAATTGTGCTAAGGAAAAATTAGCCATAGAGAAAATAAAATAAAACTGGATCCCTACTTCATACAATAACAGCAACAAAATTCTAGCTGGATAAAGATCAATTGTAAATATAATACTGAAATTTTTGAGAGTTCTGGTTTCTACTTGAAGACGTAGATTCCTGGATAATGTTTTGCTAGTTCTCTTACAATGAGAAAAAAGCTAGATGAATTGTCACTTTCTATTTCAGCTGAACCTATCAGAAAACTCATGTCATAGAGCAATCAACTAAACAAATCTGGTGAGATGTCAGTGCCTGAAGGAATAGATGAAACCCTAGCATTTTTCGCTGGGGCAGATGCAACTGGACCCTGCTTAGCAGAATTCTGCTAGAATAGTTGAACAGTTGATGAATTGGTGAAGGCCAAGTACACACTTGCAAGAGTGTACAAAGCTCCTGGGAGAAGTATTAAGGGGCAGTTTCACTCTTTGCCTACTTTTTATCATAAACCTCACCAGGTGCTAACAAGAAGGACTGGGGAGCCTTGAGAAAGCTTCCCAACTGTGGGAAGAACACAAAATTCTACTTGGCTGCTTCTTCCCCACCTTCCCCATAGAATAAAACTCTTAACCATTGATAGGTGGGGTGGAAAGCAAGATGGTCTTACAGCTGAAAGAACTGAACTGAATAAATGCCTTGACCCTTACAGGAAGGACAGAAATATACAAAAGACCCAGAACTGCAACTGGACTGCTGAAGTCCACATTCCTGGGACAAGGGCTACATGCCCAACTGAAACTTAATCAGAACAACAGAACTCTCCATTCCCACCCAAACCAGGGAATAAGGGAAAAATAAAATAACAATGTTGTACTGGTAATAATGCAACAGACAGACTCTTTCAGACGAATAGGGAAAAGACTTCAAGTTGAAAATGGAACAGACATCGAGGGAAAAAAAGAACACCAGCCTACATAATGCATGAACAGTATTGCCAGAAGATTCTGAAGCCGGTCTTCCCTGAAGTTAGCTACAACAACAAGGAACCTCAGCCCAGCCTAACTCCTGACTTGTCAGGGGTCACAAACCACAGTCTGAAGGCCAAAACATAACCCACTTTCTGTTTTGCAAATAAAGTTTGATTGGAAACAGCCACATCCATGTGTTTGCATATTGCCTAGGGCTACTTTCATGCTAAAACTGCAGAGTTGAGTAGTGTGACATGAACTGTGGGGTCCACAGATCCTAAGACGTTTTCTATTTGATCCTATACAGAAAAAGACTCCCAACCCCTTGGCTAGATTAACACAAACTTATACAGAAAAAATATGAGCAAAAGGAAGGTGTGCATAATTTGAGTATAAAAATTAATTACTCAGTGTCCACGGTATTATGAATGCTTTGAACAAAAAATCACAACGCATGCTAAAAAAGCAAGGAAAAAAGCGTTGTCCCAAGAGACAAAACAATTGCAAAACCAGACTCAGATATGACCCAGATGTTGTAATTATCTGATGGGGAATCTAAAATAACTATTATTTATACATTAAAGGCTCTAATAAAAAAGGTGTACAATATGGAAGATCATAGAGGAATATCAGCATAGAGAATAAACTGTAAGAAATAATCAAATAGAAATGCTAGAAATGAAAGAATGAGAGAGTAAGAATGTTTTCAATAGTCTCATGCCACAGCTGAGGAACAAATCAGTGGACTTGATCATAGGTCAATGAAAATTACCCAGTTGGAGCACAAAGGAAAAAAATGATAAAAGGATTAAAAGAAAAGAACATCCAAAAGCTGGGAAAATAAAATGGTCTAATATATGCATTACCCCAGAAGGAGAAGAAAAAAGGGCATAGCAAATAACAGGAAATAATGGCTAAGGAATTTGTTTCTTATAGTTGGAGTAAGAATTACAAAGAAAGAAAGAGGGAAAGCTAGAAATGTGATTTACCACTCACTAATAATTAGAAATATTAATTCCAAAAGGGACATGTTTTAAAAATATAGCTACTCATAGATATATACAGAAATAAATATTCCTGGTGAATATACATGTGTTTAAATATACATATGTGTTTTCAAGGTCTAACTCCTAGAGGACCTAGAAACAATGATATCACAGCAGAAGCAGGACTCCTTGGACAAGTAGCTGATTCCATGGCTGGAAATAGGGATGAAGCTAGGATATCCAGTGAAGACTGAAAAAAGTTTGGGGGACTGTCAAAGGACACAGGAGCCAATCTGAACGAACTTCCAAAGGCCAAAGTTGGAACAATTTTAGCAAGGAAATAATGAAAATGTTGAATTATAATTTATAGAATAAATTAAACAATCCCGAAAGCATACTGATACAAAAACAATGAAAGAATGAGTTTAATTAATTCCAGGGCATCTCTTCCTTACAGAAGAATTCCAATTAATAAATGTAGAAAGGAGAATATTAGAAAATCACTATCAGAACACAACTGTAAAAATTGCTGCAGCAAGATCCACCAATGGATGATAAAATTACTGGGCAAAAGTTTAAGGAGAAACAGAATATTTGCACAGCCTCAAAACATAACCTCTAAAATAAAAACTTATTAGTTAAAGAGAGTAGAAGAATAACTATACAGTGAAGAAACCTGACAGGCACCACTTTAACAAAGGGAACAAGGCAAACATTAAATTACGAACACCTAACGTGATGCATTAGAAAGGACAAATAACCTCTGTATAGTCTGCCCCAAATTCCTAACCCCAAAATAGTCAGAAGAAAACATCAAACAAACCCAAATCAAGGAACTGTGAATTTGGTGAATGAGAAATTCTCAAAAAATGTTATGTAAAAGAACATTGGGGATCACAAGTATCTGCATATATAAAATAGGCATAGATATTACATATAATCATATTTATAAATCTTAAAAGAGCATACATAAAAATAATATACCTCAACCTCATGATAATTATCTGTGAGAAGGAAGGGAGGTGGGTTTTAATTGTATCTTTACATTTATTTATTTAAAGAAAACTCATAGAGTTCTAACACTAATTTCTCCCAATTTTAAGATTATTAAATCTGGGTACCTGGATTTGCCCATAATGGCTATGTTCTGTTCTTGAAATAGTTCCCAATTTACAAAGGAAAAGACAAGGATCACTTTCAGCAGCGCAGTGGAAGGATTGGAGAGCAGGTGCCTTGGATGGGGTGTGGCCCTTCAGGAAGCTATTTCACTAGCCAGGCTGAGAAGCTGTATTAGTCAGCCAAAGGGGTGCTGAGGCAAAGTACCAGAATTCGCTTGGCTTTTATAAAGGGCATTTGTTTGGGATTGAAGCTTACAGTTACTAAACTCTAAGAGTCCAGCTAAAGGTACCATAAGAGGTACTTTCTCACCCAAAGTCTGTTGCCGTGTGTTGATGCAAGATGGTGGGCGATGTCTGTGAAGGTACAGCCTTCCTCCTTCCTCTTAAGACTCCATGGTCCGAGGTTCTTCTGATCTCAGCTGTAGCTGGCATAAGGCTCATCACTCTCCTCAGCACTCATTTCTTTCTGGGCTAGCTGCTCTTGTCTCTCCACTAAGTCAGCTGTAGACTATCAGACTCATCTCTCTTCCCAGGGCCATGCCTATGGAGCAGTCTCTCTTCCTGCATATCTGCTTCTGTCTGTGTTTACTTCCTGTGAAAGTCTGTTTTATCAACCCAAGGGGGCTGGGACTCAACACTGAGTTGCACTCTAAAAATGTAGTTGGATCAGAGCCCTAATCTTAACATAATTTAATCAGACGTCTCAGCTGAATCTAATACAATCAAAGGGTTATCAGGCCAGAGGAACCGGCTGCTTTAAGACATAATCTCTATATATTTTTGGAATCCATAAATAATATCAAACTGCTATACAGTCCTTTCATGCTTTCCTTTGGTTTGTTAGATTAGGTTTTGAGAGTGTCCCAATTCTGATTGTTAAAATTATTGTGTTTTGTTGTTGTTGTTTTCCCAACATTTACCTTGTGCAAAGGAACATCAGTATGCACAGGAGACAGTCAAAGAAAGGGATAAAACTAAAACCTGAGAGGTAAAACAAAAGTTCCTTCATAAATTATCCAACTTTTCATACTAAGGATGTGGCCAGCTTCTACTCTGTGGGGTGCCATCCTCAAGGTGATCGACTTTTCTCTCTCCTAGGGCTGGTCTTTCTGTGACCACAGAACTGTGTGTTGTCAGGTGCTCATTTCCAGTAGAGGGGAGGCTGCGGGGGCGTGTCCAACTTCATCCTTCCCAGGAGGCCCTGCCGTGTCCTTCAGCCTCCTAGGTAACAGATGATGAGCCGAGATGTCCTTTTCCTAAGATTACACTGGGAGGGACATCTCCTGTCAATATTTTAATATGAACTTATTCCTTAGCTTTTTGCATTTCCTTTCAAATATTTAAAGTATTTTTTGTACCAGACTCCTACCGACATTAAAAATTCCAGCATTATAAGTCAAATGGGACTATCAGTGCAGTGCCATTCTTTTAAAAATCTTATAATTAGAGGGAACAATGACACCTAGTCTTAATGGCATGTGTGGCTGAAAAATAGAAGAACCTGGGGTGTGGTTCACAGAAGTAAAACTCATTCTTGCAAAATATGACATTTAAATGAGACTCATTCTTCTTTGAAGCTGGTTTTGTTCCGGTGATTTCTGCAGGCATAATCACTGCCTATGTGCCTGTTTAAGAGGCTCTTTATTATCCTGACATCCTCGGAGCACCAACTTTCAGCTGATGTCGCTTCTGGCGAGGGCAATTAGGACAGTGGCTCCCTTGAAAGGATTTCATCAGAACAGCTTATTTCAGTAATGTTCTTGTTGTCCAGCTAAAAGTGAACTCTTTCACAGAGTCATTGTGACAAGGGGAGAGTTGGATCTTTAGAGTCCAGGGACATTTTTCTGCTTCATTAATTCATTCACTTTGTTGGAGTGCTCACCATGTGTCCAGAGTTGCGGGTGGAGGCACAGATAAAACCCAGACCCTGGTGGTGAGGAGTTCTTGGTTGAGCGGCGGTTTACATAGAGTGGGTAGCATTCAGTGTTTACAACAGAGGTCAATGGACATTGCTTTGGTCTTTTATTTTTGACATTAGAATTTAAAAAATTTACCCCCGCACTATCACAATCTCTTGCAAGGTTTGTTATTTGAAGGCAGAATATTTAAATCCAGAAGGACTCCATCCTTCCATAGGAGCTTTAGGTAAACTTGTGCTTCTGAATAAACATGGAAAAAATTACAAACAGTAAAGTAGAAGACTTTATACATATATTCAAGAGTTGGTTAGTTGAAAAAAGAAAATCAAAACTCCCTAGCTTATCTAATCAAGGAAAGGGAGCACATCCACAGAGAAGCCTGGCAATAAAAAAGGGGATGCATACTCTTCTAGGCACAGGAGATTTAATTACTTCAACAAATCCCCAGCACTGATTGCATTCCACTGCCATTGCCCATGCCCTCACCACTCCAGAGCTTGTTGCTGATTGAACTAAACCTGACGATATAGTCCCACTAAAATAACCTGAATGAATTTTGGGATATTTTTGGATCAGTTAGAGGAGGGCAGAATGTGGGGTTTAGAGCTTTGGTGTTGTAATACGGAGAGTGAAGTAAGGTCTGAGTCTCGTTCCCTATCTCTTGGGGATTCTGACTGCTACCAAGATTGCTATGAAGACAATCCACCATTCCATGGTGGATCCCTTAGTGCTGTATTACAAACATCAGAAACTGTATGGGTGAAAGTTGTGGTGCCTCTTCTTTCCCCAAGCTGGAGACTAAGGAGGGTGAAAGGAAGGAAAAGAAAGTGAGAAAACATGGAGAAGCGGTGGCTGCTTGCTGGAGTTGCCAGCTTCTCTGACTGTCCCTAGTTGCCATTGAGGCCATCCTTTAGGTTAGGATGGGCATTCTGGCTCCCATGGGGCACAATGTGAGCTCTTTCCCGATATCCTTCCCGAGGCCTCTCCTGCACATTTTCCTAACTTGGGTGATCTTGCTTGACTTGTGTTTTCCAGCAACCCTTACTCTGTTTTCCCCAGCTTCTTGCTGTTGTCATCTTGAGTGGAGTCCTGGGAAATGATGCTCTTGGGTGGAATCCTGGCAAGACAGTTTAAGACAGTCCATTTTCCCCCAGGGCCACATGGCCCAATGGAAACCCAATCATCTTTGCGTCTCGAAATTGTGGTGGTACAGCCTGCTCCACTAACATTCCCCCTCTCTGTTCTGCCATTTCTGGCAAATCTTACCACACTCCTGCTCAGAGAAACAAAGTGGAGGGCTGGCAAGTCAAATAAAGAATAAGGATGAAAGAGATATCAGTGTCCCCTTCCTGGAGATCCATGAGTAGAATCCAGCAACCCCTTGTTCTAGGTCTCTACTGATTAAACAAACCCATCATGTGGTGCTGACTCATTCTGGTCCATGATCTTTACAAGGTTAAGTCTCTTGATACCTTCCCCACTAGCCTTGCAGTGGCAGGATACATCCCATAAGAAAGAGAGCATAAGCTGAAGCCCTCTCCACCAGACCCACGAGACTTGAATCCATGGTTCTGACTCTGTCTGCTCATTAGCACATCACCTCTTCAAACGAGTGGAGACGACGGCCATGGGTACCAGGGATGGCTCTATACCATCTTAACAAGACTCCTTGGAATTTTCTGGCTCCTTTCCCCTGGAGTCACTCATACTACTTCCTAAATAAAACTAGATCAATGAACCCAGGTTGAAAAATTGAGTTGGGAGAGAGAACATTGCAATCAAAAGAGATATGTTTTCGTACATATAGGATATCCAAAATGATGGCACCACTGGCAAATGAAAAGGGGGACAGGCTGGAAATATATATTCTTAGCAAATGAGTTCACAGAACTCTTAAGATGTGTACAATTGGTGAAATCCCTCGAGCAGTAAAAAGGAACAGGGAGGAACTGAGAACAGAACCAATCTGTAAGGTAGACATGGCATAAAATGAGTCCAGAGTAAAACAGACTTCTCCAGGATGAACGGGCTGACATCATCCTCTCAGACCTCATGGGAAGAAAATAGCAGTATGTCTTGTGAAAAGAAGTTCAATATGGTGGGCAATGAATAATAAATTAATTTTCCATTTGAGGATCTCTGAGTCTGAATTAATTCAAAGCATGAATGCATCTTCCCTTTTTTTTAATCTTTGTTATATTGGTTTTCTATTGCTGCATAACAAATCACCACACTTAGCAGCTGAAAACAACATCCATTTATTTGTTCACAGTTGGAAAAATTAGAGTCCTGTGGGCTTCCCTGGGTTCTCTGCTCAGTGTATGACAAAGCTAAAGTCAAGATGATGGCCGACTGGGCTCTTGACTGCAAAGTCTGGGGAAGAATCAGCTTCTGTTTCGTGTAGGTTGTTGGCAGAATGGAGTTCCTTGAGGTGATTGGCCTGAGGTCCTGGTCTTTCTGGGTGTCAGCCTGGGATCATTCTCAGCACCCAGAGGCCACTTCTCATGCCCACTGTGAGGTTAGGCTAATGTGTCAACTCAGCCAGGTAATTGTGCCCAGTTGTTTGGTCAAGCAAGCACTGGGCTAATTGTAATATAAGGACAATTATGGGCTTTAGTCATCAGTGAGTTTACTGCATAGATGACTGATTACATCTAGGATCAACCAGGGAGATTGCTATCAGCAATGGGTGATGCTTTATCCAATTGGTTGAATGCCTTGAAAGGGAAGTGATTTCAACATTCTGAGAGAATTTCCCAGCTCATCTTTGGACAGCCAGCGTCTCCTGGAAATTCATCAAGGACCTTCACTGGATTTTCACTGGAGCCCCTGGTTTGCAGTCTACCTGCAGAATCTGGACTTGTGCATCCCCACGGTCATGTGAGAGACTCTCATAAAAGCACATACTATTTATAGATATCTCCTGTTGATTCTTTTCCTTAGAGGACTCTGACTAATACACCCACCTGATTGTATATGGCCTCCTCTGATCGTCTTGGTATCTTAAAGTCAAATGACTTGCACTTTACAACTGAAAGATTCTTTTTGCCATGTTGCGTAGCATAATCACAGGTGGAAAGGCATGGATCATACAGAATTTGCTACATCACCTGGAAATTATTAGTTAATATGATATTTTAAGTAAATGATTTTAAAAATAATTTTCTATTCTAAGACATAGGTAATAGCTATGGAACTAGTGTGCTGAACATGTGGGACCCCTGGGGTAGAATCCAACAACCCCTTATCACAGGCTGTCATGATTAAATGAAACCATCATGTGGGGCTGCTTCTTTCTGGTTTGTGGTGTTCTGAATGACTTTTAGATGAGCAGTGTTGTTCAGTCACTTTAAGTTCCTAAAGAGTCTCAGAGTGTTTATGCGTACAGTTTCGTATTCATCGGCAGTTTAGGCTTTTCCCTTTCCTTAGGTCAGGCCTTCTGGCCCTGCCTTGGGCTTCTCTGGCTCATGTCCCACTCATCAGGCTGACCCCCCCAAGGTTTGAAGCACTGGGAGGAGATGGGGTGCAGTGTTGCTTTGCTGGTTCATTCGAGGTGGGTGTTCTCTGGGTTGGTGTGTGTTTAGACCTGGCTTTCCCATTCCCCTAGGCAAATGCATCTCTTCCAGCTGCTGGCCTCTGCCTCCCCTTCCCCTGGGCATCTACTAATAGGCCAGCAGCTTACTGAGACCCTCTCTCCCCTCCAGGAGCCCTCTTGAAGAGGAGATGAGAAAACTCCAGGTTGACTCTCACATACGGTCATGTCTGACCCAAGGGCAACATGTACTTTTAAGCCCTTTTTCCACTGGAGAGGTTAGAGGTACTGCCCAAATGTAGCCCTCACTGGACAGGCATCCTCACCTTTGGATTTGCTAAGAGTTGTTCAGATGGCTGTTACCTGTGTCTCAAACTGCACAGCCTAGCTTTCCTGGTAACTGTGAAAAACCTCTCACCTAGCCTGAGGTCAAGAGAAAGCACCCTCCACCCCTAGAGGGCACAGAATAGGGGGTGGTAGCCTGATGTCATGATTCTCCAAAGCAGAAATAACAACCAAGTCAATCAAATAAGAACCTCTTTTCCAATCTCATACAGAATGGATATGGGTGGGTGGCAGGGGACACAACGACCTCGATTGTAATGCCTGTTTAGATGATTCCAGAACCTTACTGTGGAATATAGAATACATGCCACAGATTATCCTTAGCTGAAATGAATGATAAAATTACATTTTAAAATCCTTTAGATATGTAAGTATTTCTATTAAACATCATTAATGGCTAAAATAATAGCTTGTAACAGAAATCTCTCTTAATTAACATGAATTATACATTTTGGGTATAAATGACTATTTGCATTTTGTTTGAATGCATACGTAAATATACACACGGAATAACTTTTTAAAATACAAATTTTAAGTATTGAAAAACAAAAGAATAGATCTTGATTTTATGGATTTTTGCTATCACCATGATGGTGATGATGAATTTCAAAATCTGAAATGTCCCCCATGTGGTCTTTCTTTTACAACCTTCCTTACTTTCATCCAAAGATGTGACCACTTCACTTGACAGACATTCCTGTAACACAGGGAGTGAAGGCAGTAGTAGCATCTTCTTCCTTCCTTGAGAACGTAATAAGATACTTTAATTTGTGATTGCCTGACACAGGATACTCAACACAAATGCTGTCCCTACAGAAACAGAAAACTGGTGGGGGTGGTAGATGGGAGATGACCCTGATGCACTGGGTTGGAAAGGAAGTCGCCCGCCCAGCTTAGGTACTGCCCAGTACAAGTACTCACAGAGAGCACGCCGAGCTGCTTGTGGTGGGTGCACTCTCAGTGACCCCCCGATTCCTACCTGCTGGCACACCTGCCCTGGCTAATCACTCTTCCTGAGTGTGGGCAATACTTACGATATGATGGAGTTTTACTCTTGTGATTGTATATATGGGAAAAAATGTATTTTTAAAGATATAATTAAGGTGCTTAGTCAGTTGACCTTGAGTTAACCAAAAGGAGTTTTCTGGGTGGGCTGGGCCTAATTGGCTGATCCCTTTAGAAGAGTCCAGGCCTTCCCAAGAGTCAGAAAGAATTGAAGGAACAGCAGAAGCTGCTGTTTGCTTCTCCTGTGGGTTTAACGGGCAAAATGCCATGTTTCAGAAAGGTCACATGTGGAGGGAAGTGCTGCATAATGCATGATGAGAACACAGGTTCAGGCACAACAGAGAATTTCAGCAAATGATATTTTATTATTTACATACCACAAAGGGTCCAAAAAAACCAGGGGAAGAGATTCCATCATAGCAGTCCCCTGGGGAGGCCAACGACTATGGCCAGGGTCAGCGACTCCACTCCCCCCTCCCTACACACACACATGCATTGGAGATGGGGGACGCTTGTGCTGCCGAAGTGTCGGGTTTTTATATATCACAGGGAGAGGGGCCCTGCCAATGAGCAAAAATGCATCAATATCTTTGTGCCCTGCCAAGCAGCTGGGGCTATGGTTTGAATGTGTCCTCAGGGTTGTTTGTGGTCTTTTACAAAGTGGTAACATAATGGACACCTGCACACATATGAACAAGAGGGGAAAGGGAGAGGGTTATGTGAGGCTGGGAGAGGCCACCCAGTGGGTCTGTGTCTTCTCCAGAAGGCCCTCACTTGGTCTCTAGACTAGACCTGGCCTGTACTCTCCATACCTACTTCCACAACATAAGTCCACCTCCCACCCTGGACACTAAAGCAGAGATGGATCAGACTTATCAGATCACAGCTTTCAACAATGTTGACGATAAGGTTTTGGAAACACCAGTGGCTGCAGCCAGGCCCGTAGGATCTGTTCATACATTTTGCAGCCAATGGACTTGCCATTGGATTGTAATCAATTCTTGGTCTACCACCCCTGAGGTATTAACCTATGTACAGCAGGAGGTGTTAGTAATAATGCATTCACCTTCTTGCTGGGCTAGGAGAAAGTCTCTAGAGAGTCATCTGTTCATTGGTGCTTCAGTTCCAGACAGGGCAATAATGATGTGCCAAAAGAGGTGAAACCAGAATCATGGACTCCTCCTCTTAGGCTTGGGATAATAGATCTAGGGGAGAAGTCCAATGGGAAGTTTCAGATTGGCCATGAATTTCATTGTCCTTTCTCCACCCAATGATCTTTCCACAACGGACGATAAACCCTGGAGAGATTCAGCTCACTCCCAGAGCGTCACTGGGGGATGTTTGCAGCAAGATGACTGAGTCATTTACCAATTTCATTATATCAGGAGTTGCAACAGTTCATCCAGGGGTGTGGCAAAGGTGTTCTCTTTGTCATAAAGTGTAATAAGGGACTTTCTGATATTAATACAAATGTGAGGGGAAATTAGCTGCTTGAGTGGCAATATGAACTTGGCATGAGGGGAGAGGAGTGAAGGGTCAGATGGCAGATTCAGTGGTAGGTCAGAGTTACTGCCACTGAGATGGCCCAGATCAGCTGGACAGGTTGATGCTGGGTCAAATCTGTAGAAAACAGGATGGCATAGTCATGCAGCCCGTGTCCCATGGGAGACACTTTTCTAGGTCTATCTGTAGTAACAGCCTTTCCACCCAGGCTGTCTGTCCCTTGCCCTGAGCTATAACCTCACCTCTTCCCCCTTGCTCTGAGTGCCTTACCCATATCTTCTGACCCATTTAAAGCCCTTCCTGATAGATGGGAGCTGTCAAGACTCCTCGAAGCTCTCCATGACAGTTCCCAAGGGGCCTGGTGGCCAACCTGGGGTAGATGTTGCCCACAAGCCTCTGGAAGTCATGGGCCAGGCCCAGTGGGCTCAGCCCATGTGTGTTAAGCACTTCTAGGCCTGTTTCCATGACCCTACCCCTCCTCCTGGTGGTCCTATCCTCCCACCATCTTTAGATCCCATTCAAGGAACCCCTTTCAAGACCTCACACTAATCTCAAATCAGTCTGGATGGTCTGAGTGTGGGTTTACCTGGCTCCAGAATAAGAGCAGGTATCAGAGGCCATGAGCCAGGGGAGCATATGCTGGGTAGTGGAAATCCCAACCTTGATGATATCAGTATGGGACCAGCTAGCCAATTTCTGGGCATTCATGGGGGAGAATTCTCAAAATCCTATTTATCACTGTCCTTCCCCCAAAGGACAGAGACAGCATGCCTTAAGTCTCCCAGCCATGGGTCATACCTCTAACTGGGCTGATAGGGCAGAGTGACCTGTAGTTTAGCCCACAGAGTCATGAGTCCTGTGTTACCTAAAATGCTCCTGTACAAAAGGAATGCAGGGGTGATGAAAATAACCCCCAAAACACCAACCCATTCCAGACTTCCCTGTGCACCCTGCCAACTCTGCCAAATTCTATGGAGTGAGTGGGTACATGGTGCATCTTGGGAATACAACTGGGCACAACAAAGACTTTCAAGAAGTGATTGCTTTATTGCTTACACAGCACAAAGGATCAAAAGAGCAGCAGAAGAGACTCCTTTGTGACTGGTCCCCCAGGGGGTCAACTGCTCAGGTCGGGGTAGGTCAGAAGCAGCCCCACACACCCCACTTTGTTTCAGGGATTAGGAACGCTGGTGCTCCTGAGTGTTGGATTTTTGTACACCTCTGAGTGTACAATTAGCAAAAAGCATGAATCAGGCAATCTTTGTGCCCTGGCAAGCAGCTGGGACTGATTGAGATTTACTATCTCCTCTGAGCTGCTTGCGATATCTTCTGAAATGGAAACATACTGGACACCTGCACACAACAAGCAAAAGGAGAAAAGGAGATGGGTAGGTGAGGCCTGGGAGATGGCTGCTGAGTGTGCCCCTAGTACCACGTGTCAGATAACGGTGGAACTAGGGCTTGGTCCTACAACTGCAAAGCACTGAATACCGTCGTTGACCAGTGGGCTTAGAAACAGACACCAAGCTGCATACGAGAACACAGCCTTCTGCTGACACCTTCATTTCAGCCTTGTGAAACCCAGAGAGAGGATCGTGTTAATCTACGCCTGAACTCCCAACTCACAGAAACTATGACGTCATAAATGTGTGTGGTTTCGGGCTTCTAAGTTTGTGGCAATTTGTTCCCTGCAATAGAAAATGAAGCTTGCTGAATGGGAAAACAGTTTCTCTAATTACTGTACCTCATTTTACTCTCTGCCTACTCTTAAATAACTCTTTGGGATTTGGACCTCGGTACCTCTGAATTTACCCGCAGGTGACTTTAGAAACACCAGTGTTTCCAAAATCATTAGGCTGCAAATGAGGCAGGTGTCCTGCTGTCCTCAATCAGGCACTTAGAGACTCATATAAATATGAGACCCCTCTCACACTCTTCCTTTCCCTCTGCACATATGCACTTCTCAAAGACCCTTGGACCTTCAGATACCCGCCCCCCCCAAGGCACACAGCTGGCAGCCTCCCCATCCTGACCTGAAAATCGATGGAGAAGGTCCTTGTATGCTTTGAAGCCACTTAGGTTCTAAGTCCTACAGTCAAATGAACCACTCCATTTGATGACAGTGACAGTGTCATTTCATTTATGCATCTGTGCCTAAACCAGAGCAAGATTCAATAAAAGTCTTTTGAATGAATTAATTAAATGAGCAATGGGCAGGCTGAGCCTTCAAGAGATGCAGGTTGACTGCTGCTTTCATAATCTAACATCTATTTCCATATGCCCCAGAAGAATGTGTTCTCTTCCATTCCCTTCTCATCCTGAGGACTTAGATCAACTTGTGGATAAAACACTTTCTGACACTTTCTAACACTGCCGTAATTTTTGATTATTGTGTTAAACTCAGCATAGACTTTTTCATTTTAAAAATAATTTACTGAAATATATCATTTATACATGAACATACATAAACAATAACTGTATAGTAAAAGTTGTGAACTTACAAAATAAATATGCATAACATCATATAGACTCCCATATATCACCTTACCACAAATACCTTGCATTATTGTGAAACCTTGTAACAAATTATAAAGAGCCTCCTCAAAGTATTGCTCCTAATTATAGTCCATATCTTACATTTGGTGTATTTTCCCCCCAGGCCACTCTCTAATGTTTTTTGGTTCATAAACCAAACAATTTATCTAAATTGTACTATCAATGGCATTTGGTATAATCACCGAGTTGTGCACTCATTGCTTCAATCAATATTAGAATATTTCCATTACTCAATAAACAAACAAACCACTATCATGCCCATACATTAGTGTTACTAATTGCAAATTCTATGATATGCTATCACCATTTCTATTCATTTCCAAACAACTTTTTACCAATTCTACACAGATTAAACGTCAGCCTTCTATTCTCTAACCACATTCTATTCTCTGGTGACTTACATTCTAGCTATTAACTCCATGAGTTTGCTCATCTTATTTAGTTCATAACAGCAAAGTCATGCAATATGTGCCTGTTTGTGCCTGGCTAATTTCACTCAGCATAATGTCTTCCCAGTTCATTTATGTTGTCATATGCTTCACGACTTCATTTCTTCTTACAACTGAATAATATTCCATCGTGTGTATATACCACAGTTTGTTCATCCATTCCTCATATGCTGGGCACTGGGTTATTTCCATCTTCTGGCAATTGTGAATAATGTTGCTATGCATGCTGGTGTGCAGATGTCTGTTCATGTAACTGCTCTCAGTTCTTCTGGATATATAACTAGTGATGGCAGTGCCAGATCACATGGTGGATCTATATCTAACTTCCTTAGGAACCACCAAACAGACTTCCACAGTGGCTGTACCATTCTATAGTCCACCAGTAGTGAATAAGCATTCCTATCTCTCCACATCCTCTCCATCACTTGTAGTTTTCTTTTTGTTAATAGTGACCCTTCTAGCAGGTGTGAAATTGTATCTCATTGTAGCTTTGATTTGCATTTCCCTAATAGCCAGTGATGCTGAGCATTTTTCATGTGTGTGTTCACCATTTGTATTTCTTCTTTAGAAAAATATCTGTTCAGGTCTTTTGCCCATTTTTTAATCAGTTCATTTGTTTTTTTATTTTTGAGTTGTAGGATCATTTTATTTATCATAGATATTAGACCCTTGTTGGCTGTGTGATTTCCAAGTATTTTCTCCCATTGAGTAGACTGCCATTTTACCCTCTTCACAAAGTCCTTTGAGGTGCAGAAGTGTTTAATTTTGAGGAGGCCCCATTTATCTTTTTTTTTTCTTTTATTGCTCATGCTTTGAGTGTAAGGTTTAAGAGACCCCAAACTATTACAAGGTCTTGTAGACATTTCTCTATGTTATCTTCTAGGAGTTTTGTGGTCCTGACTTTTATGTTTAGGTCTTTGAGCCATTTGGAGTTGATTTCTTTATAAGTAGTTCAGCATAGGCTTTTTTTTTTTAAACAAATCAATTTTACTGAAACATTATTAATAAAGCATACAGTTCACCTGAAGTATACAATCAATGTGATATCTGATATAATCACATAGTTGTGCATTCATCACGTCAATCATTATTACAGTATTTTCATTTTTAAAAAATTTTTAACACTTTTTAAATGAAAGTTAATAGATCACAAAGAATGTTACATTAAAAAACATAAGAGGTTCCTATATAACCCACTCCCCACCCCTCCAATTTTGTAAATTGTATTTTTTAAGATATATACATCTTTAAAAATGTTACATAAAAAACACCCCACTCCCCCACCCCACTGCTCCCACACCAACAACCTCCCCCATCATTGTGGCACACTCATCACACTCGGTGAATATATTTTGGAGCACTGCTGCACCACATGGATAATAGTTCACCCTGTAGTTCACACTCTCCCCCAGTCCATTCAGTGGGTTATGGCAGGATATCTAAAGTCCAGCATCTGACCCTGCAATATAGTGTAGGACAACTCCAAGTCCCAAAAATGCCCCCACATCACTTCCCTCTCCCTGCCCTCAGCAACTACTGTGGCCACTTTCTCTACCTCAATGCTACAATTTCTTCTATTACTAGTCACAATAGTTTTATAATAGAATATCAGTAAGTCCACTCTAATCCATACTCTATTCCTCCATCCTGTGGACCCTGGGATGGTGATGTCTGCTCCACCTCTGGATCAAGAGGGGGCTTGGATGATGGATGCTGTTCTTCTGCTTGCAGTTGTAGGCACTCTTGATTCCCTGGTGTGGTGTTCCATCTTCACTTCCCTGCTAGCTGATTTGGGTAAATCACAATTGCCTTATAACCCGTGAATGAATCTTGTTGGAACTATTCTAGATCTTTTGCATCTTTGTTTTTCTAACATATCACAGAATTCCCATATAGGTGGGTATGCAAATAATATTTAATAAAGTCCCAAGTCTCTTTATGGTACTGCATTGATGTGTGTTATGGCTACACAAGAATGATCATTAAAGAGTGAAGGTGGTTTCTGGAAGTATATCTGTTTAAAAACAATGGAACTGCCAAATGATACTTAGGAAAACAAGAAACTTGGTCAGTGTTTTAATCTGCTTGGCTGCCAAAAGCAATATACCTTTACAGTTTGTTTTTATGTTTTTATGAGTTTACAGTTCTGAGGCTGAAAAAATGTCCAGATCAAGGCATCATCAGGTGAAACTTTCTCCCTGAAAACAGGCTGCTGGCAATCTTGGAAACTTCTGTGACATGACAAGGCACATGACAGTGACTGCTTTTCTCTCCTTTCTTTTCCTGGTTTCCTTGCTTTCAACTTCTCTCTCTCTCTCTCCCTCCCTCCCTCCCTCCCTTCCTCTCTCTCTCTCTCCTCATTCCATTTATAAAGGACTCTGCTAAGAGGGTTAAGACCCACTCTGGGCCATGCCTTAAGTGAAGTAACCTCAAGAAAAGGACCTACTTATAATAGGTTTATACTCACAGGAATGGATCAGCTTCAAGAACATAATTTTCTGGGGATCCATATGGCTTCAAACCATCACAGTCAGTATACTTGGGGAAAATGCATTTTCTATAGGAGATTCCTAAGTTTTTATGATCTGATTCTTTGCAGATCTAAGAAAATGACCCGCTTATTCTATAATTTTATATCATTACTGTTCACTAAGTATTTAGACTGTTAGAAATTTTGTAGTAAACTAGGAAACTCAGGAATTAGATTTAGTTTTCAGGTAAGGTTCATAGTAAAGTCTCTGAATAAATATTGTGTTTAATAGAAAATCTAATTGAGCCAATATAATTTAATGAGGAAAATTGAAGGCATTGTTTGAGGAAGTATTACCTCTGGTAATTTTGAATACATTCATAATAAAGAAAGATTGAAATGTTCAGCAAAAAAAAAAAAAAGGCTTCTAAGAAAATGACACTAATTTCAAAGATTCTCTAAAAGCTTTATATACAGATCTGATACTGTGAATTTTTATTACTAAAGGGCTTTGGCATAAAGTTTAAAAACATAGAGATAGGGTTTCTTGCTTGAGCTGTAAGTCATTTAATTATCCTGACAGGAACTTAATATGTTCCCATGACTGGCATGTAGAGAGGAACTCAGGACTGGAGCTTGGCTATTAATACTGTTTCTGCAACTAACCAGCTGTGTAGTCTTATGAAAGTTACCATTTAATCCAGGGGTTAGATAAATGGGACCTCCTAAAAATTAAACACTTCTGCACCTCAAAGAAATATTGACTTCAAGAAATTGGTGTCAATATTGCTAAGATCTTTTTATTCTTAAGATTCTAAAATTCTGATGTTAAATGCCTTTTTAAAAGACTTTCATATTTTATACAATCAAATACAAATGAATCCTGCTTGGTTATTGAAACAGCAATAGAGATGCTAAATTTTTTCAATATCTTATTTTTAAGGATGGTGTAATACAGATTTGTTCAATTTGGGAGCATGATGTTTTTTGAAAGTGATGGTACCATGTCACAGATCGGAGGATGTGACTCACCTCAAACCTTCTCTACAGAATTGCAACTTGATAATGACATCCACTCTAGGTACAAACCTGTTCAACACACCAGATGGCCTGCATCAATGTGTGAAAAATCATTCTGTACCATTAAAAACCCAACAATAGGTCATTACACAAGAATCATGATGAAAATGTCAAAATCCATATTATTAAACTTAAGCAGAGTAAAACCAATATGCCTTTTAGTATGTATCTATAAGATGTAAATACTTTGGGAGCTCTTTTCAGATTGTTAAGAGGATGGAAGTCATGTCCTACCAAAAAAAATCTATAGAAATGTAAAGTGTTAAATTGAAAAAGAGAATAAAAAACGAGAGACTTACTGCACTACATACTTTCCATATTTTATCGATTAATTCTTATGATAACATTCTAATGTAAAAATTGTTGTCTCCATTTTATAACTGGGAAAAGGAGGGTTCAGCAAAATTAAGAGATTTACTCATGATCACATAGTTAGTAAGTGGTGGATGAACTTGGAAACTAGATCCAAGTATAAAACTCATGCTATTACAGCCATTTAGGGGAGCAGAGGCCTCAGTCAAATATCTAAAGAAATGGCAGGAAAGTCAGCATATAAACACACTGCCTTCCCTGGCATGGGATATGACTCTCAGGAGGGTGAGCCTCCCTGGCACTGATGAATTATTACCAAGCATCAATTAGTGCTGTGTCTAGAAAAATACTTTGACCATAGTGGGAAATATTAAATTCAAATTAAAGTTTTATGGCTAAGAAATTTAAAAATAAGTTGGGAGGTGATTCCAGAGGTTACACTTAGGCATGTCTCAGCAGGATCTCATTGACTTGACTGCCACAGTAAACTGTGCTTCAAATGGCAGGGCTCCTGAGGGCTCTAGAGACATCTAGGTACTATCAGCCAGCCAGGCGGACAAGCTCAGGAATTTGGCACCCTGTCAGTGAGCCTTACTTTAGAATTTATGCTCCCCAAAGTAACAGAGTTAGACTCATTTATAGTTTTCCTATACATGGCTCTTCTGCCCTTTCTATCTGAACCTATACTTAATACTATACGTGTTAAATATATGTCCCAGAGACTTAAATCTTTGGTCTATTCATGTGTCAGTTGGACGCTGAATCTCAGCAGAGTTACAACACCTACTCTCCAGTTCATTGGACTCATCCAGGACAACTAACAAGGGGATAATTGTGGACAACATCCATCCCAAGGAACAGAGAGTGTCTACAACTGCAAGCAAGAGAGCACCATCCATCTGCTCCATGGGATCTAAAACCCCTCTCAATTAGAATTAAAGTAGGCATCATCATCTCAGAATCCTCAAGATTGGGGAATGAACAGTGGACTAAAATAGACTTATTATTATTCTATTAAGGACTTATTATTATTCTAGCAATGGAAGAATTTGTACCATTGATATAAAGGCAGTGGCCACCAGAGGGTCTGAAGGGAGGGGAGGGAAGAACATGTGTAATATGGGGGCATTTTCGGGACATTGGAATTGTCCTGCGTGACATTGCGATGACGGATACAGGCCATTACACATTTTGTCAAAACCCATAAAATTGTGCAGGGCATAGTGTAAACTATAATGTGAACTTATTCCATGGTTAGTAGCCATGCTTCAATATGTGTTCATCAATTGTAACAAATGTGCTATACTAAGTAAAGATGTTCCTCACGTGGGAAAACGTGGGAGGAAGAGGAGGTGGGGTATATGGGAATCCCTGATATTTTTGATGGAACATTTATGTAATCTGAACTTCTTTAAAAATAAAAATAAAATCTTAAAAGCCCCTGGTTTGATGAAGGGTTTCAGCAACATAAAAAAACAAATACGTAAATAAAAAAGAAGAGGCAAGTGGACAGAAGCTACTCAGCATCTGTATTCAAGAGGAAAAACAGGAGTCTTAGGGTTCATTTGAGGCTGGAGATGGGGTCACGTGTGCCCATTAGTGAGAGAGATGGAGGGCACCATTGCTTCTTTGAGGCAGGAGACGGCATCTCGCCCATTGGCTCCAGGCCCCCGCCTGCCTCACAAATGCCCTTAAGTGCCCTGTCTCAGGCCGTGGATGCTGCAGGGACAAAGTGAAGGCAGCCTGACCGCAGTCTTTCTCTGTCAGGCCATTCCTGGAGTTATCTCTCAGGGCGAGGCCATCAATTTCCGTGAAGCAAGCACTTAACGGGAAACGCAAGTGCACTGAACCTGAAGACTTCTGTCTGCTCTGAAAGCAGGCCTACTTTGATCTTCTGCAAGATCAGTGGCCAGCCACTGCAGGTACCACAGAGACGAGGAGAGCTTGCTTTCCAGGCGTGCAGTGTCATGCGGAGGATATGTCAGATATAGAGACAGATGATGTCTAATCACCCTGTCCATGTTCTCCAACCATTGCACGGCTGCCCACTCAGCCCCTTGACTTCCTGCTGTGATTTCTAGGTTTACTCCATGTTGGAAATCTGACATGGGTGGTCACTAAGTGGACTTTTTGGTGCAGGACTCATTTTATAAAATAGATACCCACCTGAAAACTCACCAGTGAAGTACATTTCTAAGTATTCACTAATTTTCCCTTTGGCTTTCCTGCCAAAATCAAAGTACTAGAGAATAAAAGGGGAAATTATATTTTGAAATTTAAAAAGTTAGCCCTATTATTGAAGGGTCAAGAGGCATTTTATATTCTCAATAATATTTAACGTATGATAGTAAATCTATCAGTTATCTGTGAGAGCGCCTCAGGGATCTGGCAGGTCCACAGGCTGCCTTTTCCTTCTGGTTCTTTCTGTATGTATTTTTCTGCTCATGATTTCTAAACACCAAGGATCAGGCCTTTGAGTCTCTGTAGTGGCCGCACACACAGAACAAGTCACACAACGCATCCCATCCCACTCAGCCTTACTTAAACATTAACAAAGCTAGACAAGGATGTTAGACGTATACGCTAGTGATCAAAGGCCAAGTCGAGCTTAACTGTGACTTCCATGGAAAAACCTAAATTTTATACGACCCTGAAATGGTTTCCTTGCAAAGCTGAACAGTGTGGAAGGGTCAATTCTGGTAACTGGAATGTATCCATAACTTTTAAAAAGAGTGTAACCCAAGGATGGGTGACTGAGGGGAAAAAAAATTGCCTTGAATGCTCAAGAGGAAAGTTCTAGTAATACATCTTTGAGAACGACGATTATTTCCCAGCTCTCTCTGCTGGTGGAGCGACTCTGGTATTTCGGCCACTTCCCTCACCCCTTGTTAAATGTAATCCCCTCTGCAAGTGGCTGATAATGGCCCTAATTATAGTACGTTAAGACTCCAAAAAGGGTAAAGGGGTAGATAAAACCCTGCTTGGTTCCATCTTACTGGTCAAAGCCAATTTTAAGTAATTGATTTTGTCTAAGACATAGCAGTTCCGAGCAGTGAGTGAAGAAAAAACAACTAACTTCCTGTTAGTCAAGGAAAGGACACGACGTTCAGGCTCCCATCTGGATCAGGAGTCGGAGTACGGCCGCTGCACTTGTCAGGAAAACTTGGAGGGGAGCGGCTTTGCGTGTCCCTCCTCTCAAGGTTAGAGGATCTTGGGGTCTTTTAGCGTGATTGCACATGCACCGGGACCCCACCCAGACGGGCGGTAGAAGGACCCACAAGCCCGGCCTTTGCTGGCTGGTGCCCACTTCCTCCAGGAGTGGGACACAAGACGACGCTGGAGGCCTGGGTGAGGGGTGAGCTCGCCGGCTGGAGAGCCGGGCAGGACCAGGCATGTGAGGGACTGCAGGCGCTGGGACCTATTTTCATATCTTATTTGGGGCCAGAGAGACATGGGCCGATTTATCTGCCACTTAGCAGCTGTGTGCCCCGGGGTACCTGAACTCCCATGAAGCTTCTCATCTTTGTCATGAAGGAAAATGAGTTTCAGTGTTGGGGCTATCGTGAAGATGAAACATTAAAACATGCTTACTCAGTCCAGTGTCTGTTGAACAAAGGCATTCCCTCTCCCGTGCCTTCCTTGAAGAAATTCATTCAAAGATAAGGGTCAGCTACTAAAGAGGAAGACAAAAAGATTAAAATTTACAGCCTTAATCCATAAAATTTGTTCCATTGGTGAGAATGTCTGATTCCACAGTTAAGAAAAAAGGTTAAAGGGATGGCTCCATAGTGCCTTAGATCACATGATTTCCATTTATCTCTAAAAGTGGATACTGAGTGGAAAAGGAGTAAGACAGTAATCACCCCAAATCGAATAAGTATAACTACCCCCTGCCAGATGATAGAAACATCTTCCTCATTGTCATACACCCAAATCCAAAACACAGCCATTGATCTCCAAGATGTGGATATAGAGATCCTCATCCTCCATATATGAATGTACCTGTTATAGTTTAATTCTAAATGCTTTACATGAACTAGAGATAAGGAGCTAGGAAAGAATATTTAGACATGAGTTGCTACTGAGCATAACTGAAAAAAAAAACAGAGCTGATACTTAAAACAAAAACTTTCATTATTGTCTAGTGGTAACATGCAATTTGAGGCTAGGGGTAAAATGTCTGTCTATAGTAATATATGTATATATATATATACACACACACACACACAATTCTATTATTTATCATAATTCTTGCTTCTAAAGAGTAAGTGGGCAGTAAAGTCTTTTTGACTCTTACCTCACAATCCTCCTCTCCATTAAATTCTAAGTTGGTATTTAATGGATGCTAAAGAGAGTTTTAAGTGTACTCTCCAGGATTTTGACAACCCACCTTTGACCCAGTCCACAGTTGCGGGGGGCCGAGAGTTCCCAGGGCTTTGGAGAACTTCCCTGTCCACTGCCATGCCATTGTCCCACTCTCTAGCAGGAGACTGTTGCTCCCTGGGTACCCCCAGTCCTATCACCACAGACCACCCAAGAGACCAATCCACGAAAGATTCGGTGCCCATTGTGAGCAGCCATCAGGCCTGATGCCATCCTGACAAGCCTCAGCTGACTCCTGCCGTCCATCACCACTGCCCTGGTTCTCAACCCCACGTGGCTTCGGACGTTCCCATCTCCAACCCTTCCCCATTCACTGCCCCCATGGGCTTCTGTATCCTTAAAGTCCTCTTCAAGCTCCACTTCATGATGAACTGAAACCCAGCTCTGCCACAAAAACTCTGCCTCCTCGGCAGGCCTCTCAGACAGCAGCCTTCTTTCTGCTCCCACGACCCTATGTTCTGCTGGACGTGGGGTAAGCACTCTACTTGTTCTGATTGCAGCTAACAACCATATCTCCTTGTCTTCCTCTCTCTGAAACCCTACCTCCTCTGACCACATATCACTGGCTATCTGTCTTTGTCAGGGGTGAATACAAGATGTCCAGTCTCCCTGTTGTTTGCTGGAAATCACAGCACCTGACTCACTGTCTGGCTCTCTCCATCTCTGTTCCTGTCATTGTCTTTGCAAATCTAGCGTCCATCACGATGATCCATTTGCCACTCTGGACTTTCTGGTCTCTTACTGGCCATAAATCTCACCCCTACAAACCCACTCACCCCCATAGTCATTGCCTAGACTTTCCCAATACCAGTGACTGGATCATTGCCCATATCTCACTGGAAAGCCTCCAATTCTGATACCACCTCCAAACCTCACTAAAGTTGCCAGAATAAATACAACAGTACAAAGTTAAATTTGAATTTCAGATGAACAATTTCAGAAATTTTTTTTTAGAATAAGTATGTCCCTTGGAATATTTGAAGCCTACTTAAACTAAAAATATTATTTTTTTAATCTGAAATTCAAATTTAACTGGTGTTCTGTATTATTATTTCTTAAATCTGGTAACCCAAGTTGGGTCCCTACTCCAAGTCTTCTAACTGCACCAGGATCTTCAAACTTTGGCCTGAGCTTTTTATAGTGCCAACACTTCTATGTCCTTCTGATTTGACTGAGATTTCATGGTCCCTCCTTGTTCATTGTTTATAACTGCCTGGCAGAGACCCCAAACCCAGTTAAACCCAATTCTCTGAGTTTGTGCCTGAGTCTATATAGATTAATGAAGATTGAGAAAAATATGTAATTATGCTGACTGGTCTGTTTCTTTAATTTATGACCATAAATCTTAAGTAGATCCTTAACTTTGCCCAATAATCCTAATATGTTTCCTCTATAAATTTGTTTTCATAATCCTGGAAAAGCTGTCATAGACTCTCTGCTTTTTCTTTAAACCTCTTTTTTTTTTTTTTGGTTGTTTAAAGTTTCTACTTCATAATCATAAATTTAACTCTGCAACCCAGGTACACTTGGAAAGAAGGGGAGGATGATGTGGAACCCAGCAAACTGCAGCAGCAGCACAAAGATGATAGCATGCTGAGAGCAGACCAGGGTAGTGGGACATCTCTTGAGCTACAGAAGGAATGGTCTGGAGGTTAAGATGAAAGACAAATCAAATTTATTGACTTGTCCACAGTTGGCAATGGTGATCTTCTTGCTGGTCTTGCAGCTCCTGGACCCAAAGTGCCCCATGGCTTCCACAACATTCCTGTCCTCTTTCACCTTGCCAAGGACCATGTGCTTGCCACCCAACTACTCGGTCTTAGCAGTGCAGATGAAAACCTGGGAACCATTTGTGTAGGGTTCAACATTGGCCATGGACATGATGCCAGGACCTGTGTGTTTCAGGATGAAGTTCTCGTCATCAAACTTCTCCCCATACATGGACAAGTGCCATAATGGAGTGTGAAGTCACCACCCTGGCACATAAACCCAGGAATAATTCTGTGAAAGCAGGAACCCTTATAGCCCTTACAACCAAATC
Organism: Dasypus novemcinctus; assembly: GCF_030445035.2. Taxonomy (NCBI): domain Eukaryota; kingdom Metazoa; phylum Chordata; class Mammalia; order Cingulata; family Dasypodidae; genus Dasypus; species Dasypus novemcinctus. The sequence continues at coordinate 5,844,672 of NC_080674.1, read as the reverse complement.
ATTTCTCCCCAGTGCTCAGGGCATGAAAACTTTCTGCTGTCTTTGGAACTTTATCTGCAAACAGATCAAATAAGATGTAGCTCAAGGACTTGTTGTTGACGGCAATGTCGAAGAGCATGGTGGGGTTGGCCATGGCTGTGCGTGGGGACTGTGTTGGTTGATGGCGGCATCTGCAAGGCTCCTTAAAATTCTTAACACCACATTTCCCTGCTTACTCTCAGCTGATCATCTTGTTTGTTATTTCACTGGAAAAACAGAAAATAAGAGAGAAGCTCCATCATCCATTCCAAGTGAGCCAAACTCCCTGGCCCAGTAGTGTGTACTATCTTCCCCTGCTTCTATTTAGGGTGACCATTTCATCTCCGTACTGGATCTCATCTCTTTTCCACTTTAAGTCACTATTCTAACAATTACATACTTTTCTCCCTCACAATTAAATGTTTCCATCTTTAACCATTCGTTATCACCAATATAAAAAAATATGTTGTAATAGTCCTTATTTTTAAAAATCCTTTTGCCCCATATCCTCTTTTGCTATAATTAATAGTCCTGTTTCTTGACTCATCTATGTAGCAAAAGTGCTTGAAGATGTTGCTGAGCCAATGCTTCTCTATCTTTCAAATGAATCACTTAGACATGTTGTTAAAATGTGAAGCTGGAGTAGCGCTTGAGATTCTGAATATTTGACAAGCTCACAGACAGTGCCAATGCTGCTAGACTAAGGACCATGCTCTGAAGAGCTGCTTCTTATTTTCTTCTGAAACTCCTCCAGCCAGGCCTCTATCTCCACCATTGCATTTTCAGGATGACCACTGCTTGTGACCTGTCCAATTTAAATGTTGATTTTTGTTTCTTCTTGACTGAACTCCCTGCAGCTTTGAACTCTCTGAAAGGCTCCCTGCCCTTGCCATCAAGGACAGCCTCACTTGGTTTCATCATGTATCTCTGATTGCTCCTTTCACTACCTTTGATGGTTTCTTCCAGTCTTCCCATCGTCTAAACGATGGAGGTTCCCAATTCAAGTCATCCTCTCCTCTGTCTATGCCATCTCTCTCTTTTTGAGGTCTTCTCCAGCCCCGGGGCTCAAATCATCTAAAAGCTGATAACTGCCACGTGTGTTTCTCTATCTCCAGCATTTCCCCTGAACACCAGAATGCAAATGCAAACTGGAGCTCTAAAAGGAGTTTCAAACTTATTTCCAAACAGAATTTTTGAGTTCTCCCACACACTTCCCCATCTTGGGTATTGATAGCATAATTCCCCAATTCCCCAGGGGAATTGGAGTCATCCTTATCTCCTCTCTCTCCCTCCCACTCCATGGCCAGCCTATCAGCAAACCCTGTCAGTTCTACTCTCAAGATACATTCCAAATCTGAGATAGCCAGCTAAGATGCTTCTACCCTTATCAAGGCCACTATACCTTCTCCCTGAGGTTGCTTCACTAACCTCCCATCAGAGTTAGGTAAGAGTATGTTCACTATATAAAATTGTCTTCATAGAGATCATTGAGAAACTGGGACTGAAAAGACTGATGTTAAATTCTTTAAGGGATTTTTTAAGTGATACTCGCAATTATTCGGTAAGCCCACCTAAAGCAGCTCATGAGTGTAGTATATCTCTTTGTTTTAGTTGTTCTGGAATCAGTAAGAAGGTTATTTCCAAGTGTGCTATTAGTGACACCATTATGAGAAGAAACCTGAAAATATTTCCCTTTCTAGACACTGAACTGAAATATTGTGAAAATATTCATTTTAAAGAACTGGGCAATTATATTAATTTCCATAAAATTATGATATCAGAGTCTCATAAATTGTTGTGCAGAAGAGCAAAAGTGGGAATAATATATTTTGGCAACTGACATTTAAATGTTTCCCAGTCCATGGTAAAAATACCAAGTATGAAACCATAATATTGGGCAAACCAAATTTTCTCCTGAGACCCTTGAGGCTAACCAGCCCCATTCAATATTCCTGTCTTTAGAAACCATTAGGATAAGTAGTTAAGAATGGGAATCAGACCCAAGTGTCTTCATTAATATTAAGATCACATTTTTGTAAACTTAAATTCAGGCATAGCTAGGTTTCTTTCCTTTTCTTCATTTTTTTTTTAAACTTTAAGATGAATTTCAAATAATACCCTAAAGCCACTAGTGCAAGGGTTGGCTCATAGGTCAGGTCTGGACCACTACTGCTTTTTGTACAGCCCGCAAGCCAGGAATGGCTCTGCATTCTTAAATGGTCTCGTTTTCAATGACTGTGTGAGTACCTAATTAACATCCTCAACTTTGCCTCTGACATGCTTACTATGCATACCTTTAAGAAAGAGTTGGGGAGCAGATGCAGCTCAAGCAGCTGAGTGCCCGCCAGCTACATGGGAAGGCCCAGGTTCGGTTCCTGGTGACTCCTGAAAAAACGAAAACAAACAACAAGCACAACAAATGAAAAAGCCAATTCCGGGAAGCTGATGTGGCTCAGTGGTTGAGTGCTGGCCTCTCACGTACAAGGTCCTGGGTTCATTTTCTGACCACTGGTACCTCAAAAAACAAAACAAAGCAAAACCTATTTGCCAAACTCTGTACTAAAGGCTCACCTGAGATTTCCTCTAGAGTCCAAATTTATACAGTCCAAAATGGAACCAAAACTTGAGTCAGCTATATGTATACTTCATCTCCCCTTTCCTCAAAAGACTGGTTTTCTTTTAAATTGATTTGGTTTTTAAATTTCTTCTCCGATTTATTTCTGAGGGAGACATTAAAATCACTTTCTGGTCTCCTGAGGCAGCCAGGCTTCGCCCACAGCTACAAGCCTCCTCCTCTGAGCTCTGAGCACCCCAACCCTTGATCAAACACGAAGGAAAGGGCTGACGAGCCTGTGCCAAGGTGAGGAACGTTTTCTGGACCATGGCACCTGAAGGCAGAAATTCTGCCATGACAGTAGTGGAAGCTGAAAGTGAAATAGCCCTACTTTAAAATGTCTATGCCCTTCTTTTACATGTAGCTGCGGTAATTAGAAAAGTGCTTTTGTGTTCTCCATGAATATATTTCCTCGGGAACATCAAAAAATCTAGAGTGTCTCCAAAGAGGAAGCGCAGCTTCAGGGGTGGAGTCTTGAATTTTCAGGCAAATATTAGTGCCTGATGAGACCCAACTCACGAAGACAGGTGTGAGGGGGTTCACTGAACCTGAAGGAGTGTCTAAACTGTGTTTCTTAGTACTTCTGCACTTCTGGATTTAAATGATGCTAGGACGTGTCACATCGATTTCCTCACTAATAAACAGAAATGCCCAAATTTTAGTTTGTTATGCTGTTCAAAGCAGATATAGGAGATGTGTTGGCTTTAACCATGGGAGTTTATCAGCTTTCAAGCTTATAGTTCTGAGGCTGCGAAAATGTCCAAACCAAGGCTTCATCACGATGGTGCTTTCGTCCTGACGGTGGACTGCCCGCAGTCCTGGACTTCTCTGTCACATGGCAAAGCACATGGGATGCAGCTGCTGGTCTCTCCCTTCTCTTCCGGGTTTTGTTGCTTTCTGCTTTTGGCTTTGGCAGCTTTCTCTCTCTCTTTGCCTGAATTTCATTCTCTTATAAAGGACTCCTGTAAGAGGATTAAGACCCAACCTGAATGAGGGGAATCATACCTTAAAAGCACCTCACGAGAACCTTACAACAGGCTTACCCTCATAGGACGGGGTTAGGGTTAAGACATTATTTTCCAGGGTACATAAAGTTCCAAACCATCACGCCAAGTGGTAATCTGCATCCCCGTGTTCTGGAGTGCTTTGGCCTCACCTCTTCTCTTGTCGACTCCTAAAATTTTTGTATATTTTTATGGACCAAAGCTACACCCTTGATGCCAAGGGCCTTCACTGTTTATATTAGGTTGCTAAATATTATATAATGCTGGTGTCAAGTGCTCTAAAGACAAATATCTTTGATTAACTGGTGAAGATTAAAGTAGCAGATGACATGCCCCAATAGCAAATCTAGTTGTTATGGTGATGGAAAATGGCTGAAATTCTGTGAGACTCACAAACCTTGCATTGAGAGTTGGGTTATTTTATTTCCCCATAAATTATATGCTTTTTCTCAAAATACACCCTTCTGAAATAGGCATGTTATGTTCCTAGCCTTTTCAGTTAAGTAGTATGACATCAACACAATTTCCCAAGAATTTTCTAAAGCAGACAGACCAACCAAAAGAGATATTCTCATACAAGTAATGGAAATATCATCTATCTCCCAAACATGTTTAGGCTAAGGAATTAATGATTTACCCTAAGTCAAGGAACTATCAGTATGTAAATGCAAAGATTTTGAAAATAATAAATTTTTATTCAAGAATATAAATGATGTTTCTGTGTTTGTTAAAATGCCTGAATGCTAGGACAAAACTATGCCTTTTAATTTAGTATTATTCAAATGAAATGTAGGTCACATTTTGAGACACTGGTCTGCCAAAATTGAGTGCCAGGGAAATATTGCTACCCAATATTGGGGCACTAGGCAAACAGCATGAGGAATGTTAGGTAACTGGCATCTGTAGTCCTGATACACCTTTTGAAAATAAAACAACGGCTGTCAATTACTTTGATTTTATATGTTCCATTGCTATCTATATGTTTGTGATATGTCTATCCCTTTCCCAACTTCCTCCCCCAAACATATGAAACATCATGTTAGGACTGTTTGGAAATTCCAGCAAATATGGTTTTTAAATTTTCTGCATGCTAAGCACCTCCCCTTACTTGCACTTCACGATAATAAATTCACTGTTTAGTCAATGTCTACCATGCACTGGGCACTTTTATAAGAGTGGAGGCTCTAGGGATGAATAAAATAGACCAAGTCTTTCTTCTTATGTGGTTTCTATTATAGGTATGACTTATCTAAGGGGAAAGATTACAGTTCCCAACTACAGTCTGAGGAATGTGGAAGAACAGAGGTTCTTGTTTCTTCAGAACATCTAGACAGGTCATGGTGTGCAAGCTTGGGATGAGGAACTGACAATAATAAGAGCAAAAAGAAGGGAATGTTCACTGAGTAATCTTGGAAGGGGAGGGAAAGGAAGCCAGCAAGACTGGAAAGCTCCCACATCTGTGTTATGAGCCCTTTTAAAGTCCAAACTTTTTACAAAGTCTACGAAACTCAAGATATCAATAGCATAAGTGGATTTATAGGATGACTGGTGAAGGTACTGTCTGGACTGATACGAGACAAAACAGACAGCGGACAAGAACTGGATGTAGAAGGAATCTGGAGAATCTGTATCTGCCAGCATGGACATTTTAGAGAGGGATTTGAAATGCCCCAGACAAGGGAAGTGACACTGTATACCAAGTTTAAGGAGTTTTGACCACAACCTGCTCTCCGATTATGCTTGGTAACACACAGAAGAGCAATATGTGTACTTAAATCCAACAAAGTTTTGGATTTTAAATCACTAGTGCATGTTAGTTGTGCTGTGTGTGTACCTACAGAATAGTCAACAGCACATTGCACATTAGACTCGGTTACACCGTCTTATATCCGTGTTTGCCCTTGCTTTGGGGGATGGGACACGTGGGGATTGGGAGAGGGCAGGAGGAAGAAAACAAAAATATTAAGTCTGTGTTCCGAGAAAGGAATCCCATGTTCAGCCTGATGGAATCAGAATTGTAACAAAATAACCTTTCCTTTTGCACTTAAGAGTAAACTGGCAAAAATCTGAGTACACAGTGAGGCCTAAAGAACATCAGGGGTCTCAAAGGAAATGTAATTTGAATTTTAACTGTCATCCAGGAAAGACGGGTGAATGTAATACTTAAACTAAATTACATAAATTTCAAGTATGGCGCTATATAAGAAGGTTTTAGAGCTTGGAACTTCTTGGCACTGCTTGAAAGGAAGCCACTTTGAAATTTCTGGTGTCATTATATGACATTGAATCTCTCTAGTTAATCTCAAGAGAGCAAACGTTCTTCTTGTGTCGATGCCAGGTTTTTAATGCACTCGAGTATTAAACAAAGAGCTTCTTGGTTGTGCAAAGTTTATTACAATTGACAGTACAGAACTGACTATCAAACTTGCATGTCTCCAAGTCTTTGGAGCTTGGGGACATCTCAGCAACATGGAGGCTCCGTATGTCTCGGCTGACTCCTCATGATGCGCTCACGGGCTGGCAAAGCCGTGTGTGGTGAGCCTGCCTCTGCTCAACTCCATCCTCTTCAGACCCCATCCATTCAGCTTCTCGATGGTAGTGAGAGTTAGAACCACTTGCTTTCCATACGAGAATGTCCTGCAACCCTCATGACATGTAGAAAGCAGCCATCATTTTATCGTAAGCAAGCAGGAAAGGGCGAATATAATTTTCAGTGTAACAAGCAAATGTGGGTAGGGTCTGTCATCTCAGACATGACAGATGTTGATTCTTCAAAGCCTTAAGCTGACCTGTCAGGGGTCTGGTCGAAATTTAAAATGATTCAGGGAAGAGACACCCAGCTAACAATGACACACTAAAAAAAGGTTTGCTTTTCTTTTACAAAGCTTGAAAACAGCTAAACACTAAATCTCTCTATGTAGAGTGTCAGCCAGGGGATGGAGAAACAGCTGTGTTCTGTATAATCACTGTAAATTGGGTCTTCCAAGAGGAATGCTGGAGCCTGAGCAAACTTTCGCTCCTTCTGTCTAATCGCCTGGCTCCGTAGACACAGGAGGGAGTGGGTGCCTCTCTATGTGAGGTTTCCTGTAGAACATCCTCGCGTCCTGAGCTCATTTCCTTCCGCCGGGTGCTCCTCTCTTGTCAAGGAAGCAAAGAATCCTGCTCTGAGAAGGAGAGCTACTCTCGGCCAAGTGACTTCCCTAAGCCTCCATTTCCTCATATTAAAATGGGAGGAATAACAGGGTTTGACACATGCGGTTTTCATGAAGACTAAATAAAATCATGTTTGCAAAGAAATTGGCACAGAGTCTGATACCTGGTCCATTTTCAATATCAGTATCATTTATTATTTTTGTAATTATTACTGTCACTGTGGTTGCCCCCTTTTCCCTTTCATGTCATTTTAATTCAGCAAACTCACTTTAATTTAATTCAGAAAGCCAAGTTTCTATGGTTTAGCAGGTGAGCCTTGATGGCTGTATCACCTTTGACATGTGTCGATTTAATTTTTTTCCCCTGAGTTCTTGAAGGTAAAGTTCCACGACATCTTGGGATAAGCAGGATATAGCATTTATTGCCAATTTCTCTTAACATTCATTTCAGTCTCATCCTGACTCATGTCTTGAGTTTAAGAACCAAAATGAAATTGTCAGTGCTTAAATATTATGAAGCACTTAACACTGGGAAGAGTTGAACATTAAAAAAGACTTCTTACTCAATAATTAATTATCCATGAAAAACCAATAGCATTGGTGTGGAGAAAGTGGCCATGGCAGCTGCTGGGGGTAGGGAGTGGGAGGAAGAGATGTGATGTGGGGCGTTTTCGGGACTTTGGAGTTGTCCTGGGTGGTGCTGCAGGAACAGTTACTGGACATTGTATGTCCTCCCATGGCCCACCGGGTGGACTGCAGGAGAGTGTGGGCTATGACGTGGACCATTGACCATGAGGTGCAGTGGTGCTCAGAGATGTATTCACCAAGTGCAACGAATGTCTCATGATGATGGAGGAGGTTGTTGTTATGGGGGGAGGAGTGGGGGGAGGAGTGGGGGGAGGGGGATGGGGGGTATATGAGGACCTCATATTTTTTTTAATGTAACATTAAAAAAATAAAGACAAAAAAAAGGAAAAAACCCCAATAGCATGATTAAATCCAATAGTGGGACAGAATGTAACCTATAATGTAAACTGTAGTCTATGGTTAGCAGCAATGTTTCAAAATGCGTTCATCAACTGTAACAAATGTACCACCCTATGAAAGATGTTGGTAATGGGGGAATGTGGGGGAGGGGGAGGGGTGGGGCCTAAGGGAATCCCTTATTTTTTTAATGGAACATTTATGTAATCTAAAACTTCTTTAAAAGTAAAAAAAAAAAAATGAATTAAAAATAATAAAATGACTTTCCTGTTTGTTAAAAAAAAAAATCCAAAAACATGAAGGGAATGGTACAGGAAATGGGAAAAAAACTTGCTCCTAGCCCAGGTGTGCCTTAGGATTGCTAACAGCTGGGGCTTGTACATTCACTGTATAGGGGACAGGTTTTCCATGGATTTGTTTTAAGCAGTAAAGCTGTGATGCAGAGGTCACATTGAAAAGGGGCTGAGATGTCGAGAGTCTTCCTTTTCATCCTCATCAATCCTCACGCTGCTAATCACCACGTATTGGACTTTGGCAATAACCAAGATACGCAGAAGTTCCCTTCTGGAGCTTTCCATGCCATGCAATGGCGTTGAATGATCTGGTCTCTTAGGATGTGTCGCCACTCACTGCAAGCAAGAGCAACACGCCATGCAGTTCCTTTTCCGTCAACGCAAAACCAGTAATGTCTTGATAAACCTAGCTATTAGATGACTCTGTAAAGGGATCCTTGAAAAGTCTGTCTTTCTTTATCAATTAGATGTAGGTCAAACCAATTGTATTCATTAGAATGAGTTTTTATGTTGAGTAAGTGCCAGAAAACACAAATAACGGTGGCCTACTGAAGATTGAGGTTCCTTTTTTCACAATATAAAAGAAGCCAGAATCAAGCAGCCTGGAGCTGGCACTGTGCTCTGGAGTCAAGAGCTCAGTCCCTGTCTATGGAGTTGTATCACCACCCTCAACATGAGGCTCTTACCTGCTGAGCTGCTGGAGTTCCAGCCATCTCATCCACATCCCTGCCAGGAATACTTTCTTCCATAGGAAGAAGGGACATATACCTGGTAGACCTGGCATAGGACCCCTGCTTGTTCATTCATTGGTCAGATCCTAGCCACATGGCCATACCTGGCTATAAGGGAGACTGGTAAATGCAATATTTCTTCTAAATGACCATGTGGCCAGCTAAAAACACAAGGTCTTATCACCAAGGAGGAATGGGTCCATTAGAGCCTCTACCGTACAATGCTGTTTAAGATCAGGATGGTTTTCAGATTTGAGAACGTATTAATTTCTAGATAGTTATTTACTCCACCCAAATATTTTGTCTTCAGCCCCTATTATGTACCAGTCACTTGTCTAGGCTCTCAGAAATTGGCAGTGAACAAAGCAGGAGAAGAATACCTGTCCTCCTAGAGCTTCCATTCTAAGAGGTGACTGCCATATATTGACCCTCAGGGCGAGGCCGACATTTCACGAGAACTTGGGCAGGGGGGGCCCCTACCATGCGTGAACCGACACACGGATGCACGGGGCTTGGATTTAGCAACGCAGGTCCATTCACAGTATCTTGCCCTCTGACATATACACCTTCATGAGTAGAACAGCGATGTTTTTTAAAAATGTAGAGATGATCCTCTCCAATTCCAGCACTGATTGGCTTTCATTTGTTTTATAGGTGAAACTTTTAACAACAAAAGGAAGAGATGGGAGAGTCATGGCTCTAGAGGTATCATGAACGCTGTGGTGCTCCCTGGTCCTGCACATCATGAAGTCATTCAGGGCGAGAATAGTACCCTCGGGGCTTTCGTGTCGTGTGAGTTCATCATTTTGTGCCGCTTATTGGCTCATGTTCGGCAGCGTGTGGCATAAGCCTGGGTCCTGCTCTGGAAAGAGGAGGGAGGGCTCAGGCTCCAGATACGTTTAAGGGCACCTGTCTGTCCATCTCATGTGTGCCACTAATTAGTTACGAGTTCATGAAATATCCATTCTTCAGTCTGAAAATTCACGAGAGGTAATGTGGCATGGCGGGAACTTTGGTTTACCACATATGCCACACACGTTTGTGAGTCAATCATGCACTTTGCTTGAACTGTAATCTTTTCATCTATAATAAAGAAAGAAAAATAAGATTACCTATCTCCCAAAGCTGTTCTGAAAATCGTTATGATCCCATATATGTACATACTTCCTAATCTGTCAAACATTGTTAAAATGTCACTAGTTTATTATTCGTGACAAAATGCGAGTTCTTTAGGAAATAATATCAAACGAAAAAGTTATTTCTTAATTAGCTGCACTCCAATTTACATTATCTTCCAGAGAATATAATCATTTAAACTTTTTATTTGTAGTAGGTGTACAGATAAGCTGAGTTGACCTTTTCCTAAATTCTAACAGGTAGCGGATGAAATGGGATATGCCCCGCGAGGAGAACACAGGGTGTCCTTTACTGTCCTAATGAGACACACAGGAAACCCAGTCCCAGGCAGAGAGCTGGGAAGGCAATTAAGCTTTGGAGAGGGAAATAGTCCAACCTTCCTAACCAAGCAAACAGCAATCTTTGTAACAAGTGGTATGCTAGTTTGCCATGAGTCCCTTTATTTTCAATTGTGAAAGAACCGAAATTGTTTTCACTGGATAAATCTCATTTTTCTCCAGAACAAAGCTTGTTTTTGGAGCAGGTTTTCCAAAGTCATAGGGTTGCCTTCATCCTTACATTTATGGAGCCATCTAGCAGGGGCAATGGCTAAGCTAGAGAACGCTTGTCTGGGACAATTGTCCTCTTTTCCTGGATGCAGTTTGCTCTCGGCGTCCTACGAGAAGGACAGGATTGAGGATGGACATGAGAAGGCAGGTGGATGGGCAGGAGACAGGTGACCCAGGGAAGAAGTGCCGGGAGGAGGAGGGAAAGCGTCTAGCAACTGGAAGTTGTCCAGGCCCAGTGACACACGGATTCTGGGCCACAGTTACAAGGCACAGTGCTGGCCCTCGCTGGCTGTTGGTTTGGCTATTTTCTTCTGAAAGGGTGACACCATTTCCTCATAACGCATGGCCAAAGGTGCTGTTTATGTCAGGATGGCAGGTTGATCTCTTCTTCAATGAATATGGAGCAATGGGTTGGGCAGGGTGACTTCAGAAACCTTTTCATTGGTTATGGTGTCATCCAGAGATCAGAGACCGAAGTACCTTGAGCATAACTTTGGGAAAGAATTTAGAAATATCTGTCCTGAAAGATGCTGGACAAAACCTGTAGGATTTACTGAACGCTCTTGAGTTAGGGTTCCAGGTCCTCCACAAACAGGTTCCAGGGATGAAAGGACACCATGAGAATCGGGGCTCAGGCGCAGGGACCTCCTGCAGACCTCTGAGAATCAGCTGAGGACTGTTGAAGGCGGATGCTCCAAGCTGGGTCTGGGCGGCTGTAAAATGTTTTCTGTCCCCACTGGCCTACCAGTCACTCTGGAAACTGCCCTGGAGGCTCCAGGGCCAGTGTGCTGCTGGGTGCTCAGCGGTCACACAGGGGAGCGGCTGCTAGTGCAGCCCCCGTCCCACCCTGATCAAAGCCTCGCTGTTCGGGACCCCTGCACCAGCCTCAGTGAGTGCAGCACCGGGGTTCACAGAGGGGACTTCGGCCTCAGAACAAGGCTGCAGGGAGCTCAGGCTGCCTCCCCCCGTGATCAGGTTTCTGCGTTTGCTGGAGACGGTTCCACCTTGTCCTTAGTTTATTAAGTGCAGAAGTCAGAAGAGCTGATTGTGCAGGGTACATTGTTATCGAGGAAGGAAGTGCTGGCCAGTGATAAATTAATTTAAAAGGAATTACCCTTACGACTGGGGGTGCGAATAAGGCAGTGGGAGGGTGCTGGCGAAGAGATCCAGGGGCTGGCTGCTGACTTACACTCCCGAAACTTGAAACCTTTTAAAAGCTAATTGCAAAGGGAAATGCAAGATAAGACGCCGGCAACCTACCCCTGCAGCACTCTTTGCCGTGATCGACCAACGTGTCCTCCATGTTGTTTACCCTTTTTTTTTTTTGCATCAACTACCGCCAATAATGGGGTTTTTTTATTTTATTATTTTCGGTTTCACCCATTTCCTATGCTCAGGGGCAGCCACCCAAATGTTATCCCACTCTTAATTATCTCATACCATGATCTAAGTCATTCTCTCAGAATTTACAGCAATGTTAAATTAATTAATAAGATAAACAGAACATGTACTCAAGTAGTTTTTAAAGTGCACTCAACCTGATTTTATTAAATTAACCCAGACCTTAAGATTCAAGAGAAAGGATAGATTAAATCAATGCATTCCCGCTAAACACTGCCATGAATATTTTAAAACAAGTTCTTGTATTTTAGTGATTCCTTTGCAAGCAAAGGAGCATATTTAAAGGTGGGGAAGCAAGATGGAGAGTGAGTGTGGTATAAAATAGTAGCGTAGTGTAACCTTATGGGCTCTCTTGGGTTTTTAAGAATTCTCAGTATGATGACTTTTTAGTTTCTCATCAGTAGAAAACACCCAGAAGCACACTGAGTGATAAAACCTCTCCAGTTATTAGCCTGCCAAAGACTATCAAGACCCAGTGACTTAGAAGGGAGGGTAGACGCCTGGGGAAACTTGAATTCAGATAGTTGGAAGCATCTTCCTTTGTTCCCCTTGCTTGTCCTAAGCTTTCTGAATTTGTGATCTGTGGCCAGCATTGGCCCACATTAATGGTTTTCCCATCTCCTGTTTTTGTCAACCACGCATTTGAAAAGAGTTGCTGCAGGCACCTGCCTCAGAAGCGGCCCAGATGACTCAGAGCCAGTGCTTTCAGATTTTTTTCTTTCCTATTCATCATAGCAAAAGCATTAACTTCTGTCTTTCCAAGCCTAAAATTTTACCCATTTCTCAGCAAGCTTTAGCTTGGTATTACATGCAAATAAAATAAAATAAATTTGTCACTGTTAATTCCAGGATCTTAAGACTGTGTCTTATAATTTTCTTTCTCTTTGTTCCTTCACTGTAGCAGTTAGTAGTAGCAAGCAGACAAAGTCAGGCAGACGGAAACAGATAACCAAGTATCTTGCTGGTTGGGGCGGAAATCAGCCTTACTAGGCAAACAATTTTCCTGATCGCACTGCATTCTGTGGGATGGAAGAAAGAAATAAAAGAAATGGCAGTCAGCTCATTTCCCAGATGCTTTAGCTCCACATAAACATGGCATAACAAGAAAATGGGTAACAGGATGAATACAATTTTTCATCTAATAGGATAATATAATTAACTAAATTATGTAATGCCATAAGAAAGATAAAAATTTAGACTGAATATCAGGAAATGGCTCCTGACAATAGGAAATATTTGATTAATAGAATAGCTTTCAGGAGGACGGATAAAAGTCCTACCACTCAGAACATTTCAAATTAGATTTAAGCCAGAAAATGGAGGCTGGGTTTTGTCCAGAACTGGGGCTCACCTGGATTTTCCTCATGCAGATCACCCCCAATCTATGGGTGAGTAGATTCTCTTTTAATCTGGGCACCACTGCAGGCTAAGCAAGCTGTGGAGGGCAATGGTCTTCCAACATTAATCACACATTCCAATTTCTAACCAGAGGCCCTTCTCGCAACACACTTCAAAAGAAATGGTTTTACTGAGTTTGGTAAAATATGAGGATTGTCAAAAGAGCTTTGTAGTTTAAGCTCCATGCTTCTTCTCGGACATTTCTCCATGGCTGCAAAGCTCTTTGCGGTAAGCACTCTGAGGCAGCTCTGGGAGGTGTATAGGAAATCACTTTAAATGCTTAAAACGGCATCCCCTACTCCACATTGGGTGTGCAGCCCTGGTGTCCTGTGCTTTATACACTAAAGCTCTTTGGGTCCCCCCACCCTGCTTCGTGAGATGGATAGCATGGCACATAGGTTTCACTTTCCATTTTAATCATCATGCCAGTTATTGAATATATTCTTATGCTTAGAGATGGAAACCATCCAGAAATGTAAAACAGAAAGTTAAATTCCTCTTTCTTATTTGCCACTCAGGCAATCATTATCACAGGATCAGTAAATATCATTTCAGAACCTACTGTTTCAATCACATACACACTCAATTAAAAAAAAAAAACTTAAATAGAATCATTCTATTTTTATTGTTCCATCACTTGCTATTCTATTTGTGTTGCTCTGTGATTAACAGTATATCTTGGAGATTTTCCAGTTTAGAACATGGGGTCTAGGTCTTTTAAATTCCTATGTAGTATTCATCATATTGGTATTATTTATATAACAGTGGACTTCAGGATATTTCTAATTTTTCATTCCTACAAAGTATGTTGTAATAGACACTCTTGTTTCTATATCTTGTGCTCAAGTATGAACATTTTAGAGTACTACATAGCATTTCCTTTGTGCCATGCATTGCTCTTCACATTTGAAAATATTGCGTCACTGAATCCTCAGGGCTTCATTATGATAAGATGCTGTCATCACCCCATCCATAGAGGAAGAAATTGAGGCAAGAGAGGCGAATTTACCTGCCCAAGTTTGGCAGCCAGAATGTACTAGCACAGTGCCCAGTTTCCAGTCACTTCACTGCACTGTTTCTAAGGCATAACATTTTTATTTTAGAGTTTGTTGCTCCTGAAATGGAACCCTTTGTACCTTAGGTTTTCTAAGGGTTATTACTGGTTTACATGGGAGTTATTGGCTTTCATATATGAACTTTTTAACTAATCTTTGTATTGACTTTACTCAATGGATTTTAATGGTTTTTCAGTCGATGTCAATAACTTTCAAAGAACAGTTTTCTTGAGGTAAATTGCCATACCATAAGATTCACCGGTTTTAAATGAACTATTAAATGACAGAAATCCAATTTATTACAAAGAAAATTTACTGAGATATACAACTATCACCATAAACCTCTTAGAAAAAGTCTATTACTCTAAGGAGATCCCTGCTTCCTGTTTACAGGTAAACCTTATTCCCACCATCGATCTCAGACGAGCACTTTCTGACTCCATGTATTTGCCTTTTCTGAATATTTCATTCAAACATAGTCATATGATATACAATCATTTTTGTTTGGCCTTTTTAACTTGGCGTAATACTTTTGAGGTTTATCTACATTATAGCATGCATAGATCTTTCTGACTCCAAACCCCAAGCTCTCACCCACGGTTTTATCAGTGCCTTCACTGTTCCTGTCAACTGTCCTCCTGATGTCCAATCAATGTTTCTCATTATCCATTTTGTCAAGGAAATTCTTACATTAGATATTTATGAAGCAGTTAGCTATATGAGTGAGTGTATACATTTAGTCAGTTAGTTAGTTGGTTGAAAGAAAATGAGACCGCAGAAGGAAAACAAAAATGAGGAAAGATTTGGTGGGAGGAGAGCATGTGATGAAGCCAGGTCAGACAATCTCTCCTGAGTTGTTGGGTCTCTGCTCCGGCTGATCTCGCTGTCAGAAACCTCATACCCCACCTCTCTCTTTTTCCTTGGGTAACTCATACAGCCCTCAAGACTTCACCTGTGAACAAGAGGACGGTAGATGAGCTGAACACCCACTCATCCCATGGCGGAGGGGAGCAGGATTTGCGCTTTCTGAGTGATGCCATGCAGCCAAGAGCCCAGTGAGAGCCCTTTGTTCTTCACCCTGGAACATCCCTCCTGACACATCATGACGCTCTGGCCACAGCTCCAGTTCTGTTCCACCCAAACAGCAATATGCCCTGGCCACAGGGATACCAGGGAATGATCCAGACCACTCTATGCATGTTGCCATTGCTGTGGCAATAGGTGGTTTAGGAAGCTCTACACGTGACTGGTCTCTTAGGTGGCCAGAACATGGACAGTCTTTTCCTGTGTACAGGAAGAGTCCGGGGTAACAGTGAATGGGGGAGAAGCATAGCTGCCTCTGCCAAGGGACCCTCGTTGTTGCTAAGGTTTGCCTGGCTTATTTGGACTCTCAGGGAGAGAAGGAGAGACCAGTCCTCCTTATCTCACTAGATACACCCAACTTTTCCCAACAGTCTCCCATTTTCTCCCCCTTTTAGAAGCTGCAAAATAGTTTGTAGATCTATTCAAAGATGGATTTGATTAATTCAAATTAAAATATGGTCTTAGTATTTGTTTGAACCAAATGAAATTACCAGGTGTTTGACATGCCCACCCTCATGATTTGATTCATCATCTTAGCCCACTTAGGTCTATCACATATTACGTTTGATCCAGTAGTGTGAAGAATTACCCTTCCCAATCCCAGAAGTATCCAACATGGCACTGACAGTCATTATCTCTCATCTTTAAATCCATTGTTAATTTTCACAAAATAATTTAAACATTCTCTAAATCCTATCAAATAGTAGCTCAAAATTTGACATGTACTCACAAGATACTATGCCAAAATCTGTAACATGCCGTGCTGATTTGAAAAGCACAATAGAAGAACTAAGTTGGTATTGCGGTGGACCTTTTAAGAAGCCAAAACATTTGGTCCATCAGATTTTTGTAGGCACTGATCCATTAAAATCTATGGGACCAACATCAGCATCATAAAATATTTCCTCAAGCCTTCCTTTTTCTCAAAAGTCTTAGAAAAATCAGCATGCACAAATACAGAGAGCTGGTAGATGAAATCCGTCTTGCAACAGTAATATGGATTTATGAATCTTAGCTAAACAAATGATTTTCAACATTTTTATTAAAAGTACATATTGGCAATGGAGAAGTTTTGGTAATGGATGGAGATGATGATAGCACAATATTGTGAATGAAACATCAGTGAACTGTGTATCTAAATGTGGTTAAAAGAGGAAATTATAGGCTGCATGTATACATGTTACCAGAAAAAAAAATTTTTTTAAAGCAAAGAATTGTAAAACACCAAGAGTGAACCCTATTTAAACTTACGGACTTTAGGTAATAATATAATTACAACACTACTGTTTTATCAGGTGTAACAAAGTGCCACACTAATGCAAAGTATGGAAAACTGTGCCATTGGAGGACATGGGTATATGGGAGCTCTGTACTTTCTGCATAATTTTTCTGTAAATTTACAACTTTTCTAATAAAAAAATGTGCATATTGGTTTTCTCTGCATCAGCACAAATTTTAGCAAAAATGCTAAAGATATCTTCAAGAAGAATATAATCCTGGAACAGAGGAACTGGAAAAAAAAAAAAGAATAGTTTTTAAGAGATGTCCCTCCACGTCTGATTTTTATGAGTTTAAAAAAGAAGTAAATGATATTAAATAAACCAAATGAACAGCCAAGAAGAAACCAAAGAAAGCAGTTGGAGATGCATTTTATATTTTTCTGCCAGTTTCCAAATTCCACTGGTGAAACAATCTGTAGCTGTTGGAAGTCAGCTTCAGCGAGCACTGCTGTTTCTTTAGTGCTGTGTCAACAAAAACTTCTTTTAGCTATTTCCACAACAAAAAGCTCATACATGACATCCCTTTGTGGAATCTTAGGGAATGTATTGGTTTGGGGCACATTTATTTCATCCTAAATTTTATTACTAAATATGTTTGGATTTAAAAAGCTGTTTGTGGGGAGCGGATGTGGCCCCAGCAGTTGAAGGGCTGCTTTCCACGTGGGAGGGCCCGGGAGTTGTCCCTGGTGTCTCCTAAAAACAAATAAACAAACACCAAGCAAACAAAACAAACAAACAACAACTCAGGGGCGCAAACAAACGTGGCTCGGTGGTTGATCACCGGCTCCCCACATACGAGGTCCCGGGTTCAATCTCCGGCCCTGGAACCGTTAAAAAAAAAAAGCTCTCTGTGTCCCTAATAATTGGGCAATAAAAAAAATCACTTTAATTAGAAGAGGCCACCGAAACGAAAGATTCAGGTATAATTCTATAACTATACCATAGTTAATTCTTTATATGGGTTTGAGGTTGATGAAAATATTTATTTAGCAGAAATAATGATTTATTTTTGAAAAACACCTTTTGACTATTTACTCATCATAATTGATATTTATTTCAAAAATTCATTTGAGTTCCATTAACTTTCATGCAAAATATTGAATTAACTTATGACAATAAACAGAATAAGATTTGTTAAAATATTTCAGAGATTTGCAGTGTGGTAGTATTAAAGGAAAACATACTGAAACAGCATCTGTGATTCTATATCCTATAGTCAAAATTTGGTGCCTAATTTTTCAATTTTCAAAGAAGCTCTGTTGGCATCTTTTGGACACTTTAAGTTTGTCTCTTTCTGAAGGCTCCCTTCATCAAAGACATTTCACTGACATAGAAACAGAGCCAACATCCAATCTCAGAGAGAACGATACGCAAGGAGGTTGCGAACTTGAAGACCTTGCAGAGGAAAGGTCAGGTGGTGTGTAGCAATCAACACACATTTTTAAAAAACCCATGGAACTGCACTACACAAACAGTGAACCCAAAGTTAATAGTACAACTATAATAACGTGCTTTCATTAATTGTAACAAATGTTCCAGAGCAAAGCAAGGTGTCAATATATGGGAATCCTGTATTTTATGCATGGTTTTTCTGGAAACCCACAACTTCTTTAACAAAATAAATAAGTAAATAAAAAACCTGCCAGACGATAAGGAATTGAATGTAGTGGAATATGGAAGATGACAACATAGTTTTGCTTATGCCTGAACTTGCATCATCTTCCTTTCTAAGGCTAATACTGGTATTCTCCAAAGTCTTGAAAATGCTTAAAATATTAATGCATTTATTACTACTACTGTTAGCAGGAAAAATAAAATCTAGAGTATAATTTTCTCACTATGTAAAGAAATATTTATATTTACATTTCGTGTACATATAAACATGTTTATATTTTTAAACTCAGTTTTTCTCTCCTTGAGTGTGTTAGAAACAGCTTCTAATTTCATATTTCATAAAGTCCTGTCAATGACACAAGTTGTGGAAAGTATACCAAATTAACCCTTCCACTGCAAATCAGCTTCTTTTCACTTAAAGAAAAATCCTATTTAATGATTCATATTCTGTGTATGACTATCCTATAATCTGGATGTAGTACTTAGGATACGGAGTTTAGGAAATGGCCACTTTCTGAAGCCATAGTTGCAAAAATCAATATTTAAAGTGTGAGCCAAGTTATGTGCAGAGCAACCTGTTTCATGGAACTGATGGAGCTATGAAGCTTTTCAATCTCCATCAGGAGTCCAAGGAATGTTTTCAGGAAGCCCAGCTGGAAGGCAGTGGTGCAAGCCATCTTATGGTATCAGGACCCATAGACAGTGTGCCTCACAATGTCCCGCAGAGCACCTAAACTGAGGTTTCCACACTTTCTGTTGAGTTCACGTTCAAGTGGACCCCTGCAGGGAAGACGTCCTGTTCAAATGCATGGCTGGTGTAAACACAAGGTGCGCTGGGTGGAGTGTGCGTGCGTGGTTGACATGGCGGGAAGTAAGGACACACCCACCTCTCCTGGGCACCTCCACGGACCTTGGAAATCTACTTCCTGTCAAATGACCCTAGGATGTAAGTACCATTTGTTGGTAAGTCCAAGAGGGAGATGGTACATCACAGTATTAGAATTTGTCTCTAAGATCAACTAGCTATGCACCTGCAATTTCAGGCTCACTAGCCATTATCAGCTTCCTTCCCTTATGGAGATTTATGCACAGCTCATTTAATAATAATATCCTAGTCAATATTTCTCATGGTACACATAGACTTGCCAGGTGTCAAGGTGGTCAGTTAATGCAATGAACCAAACTTAAAAGTAATAATAGAGCTTTATTCATGTACTGCGACAGTGCAAGAAAGAAACACAATATGGCGCCAACTCCCCAGGGTTTCATTTTCCCCCACAGAACGGCACTGGGGGCAGGTCAGATGATGTGCAGAGCAGGCAGGGGCAATCGCCTCACTGCCAGGATGCCCCAAACCTTTTTATAGACCCAAGGGGCCAGGGAGAAGAGGGGCAAGGGCTCAGAGTGGGAAACTAGTGAGTCAGAGTGGAGGAACATGCTTGGCCGAAGCCTCCCAATGGAGGCGCCTGGGCTGGGAATGCAGAAATGTGTGAAAGCAGGACTGCCCAGGGGGCCTGAATTCTGGTCTGCTCCTTCCAGAGCCCACAATTCACTGGCTGTGCGCCAAGTCCATCTGGGGAGGGCGGTTTTCCCAGGAGGCCCGCCTTGGGAACCCTTTGTAATTGCTGATGGTTTGGCTGAAAAGATCACACATACGACTTTGGCCTGGAACTGGACTCCTCAATAAGTTAACTTTGCTTACCAAGGTAGGCTATTTCCATACTGTAACACAAATATCTACCAAATTTGGATGAATCTGATGCAAGCTTTTTAATTTGCAACACCAAAGTCCAATCCTTAGACAAAGAGTCACAAACTCAAGTGCCTACAGGAGCAGGCAGTTCAGTGAATAGACAAGAGGGCAGGTTGGGGCCTAGAACAAACTGAAACTGAGGAAAAAGGCTGTTTTCCATGAGCCAGTGGGGACCATGTGGGAATACGGGACTGACTGGGGTCAGATCTTCTGATTTTCAAGAAGAGGCAAATATCCAAATCATTGTGACAATGCTTCTGATACTTAAATGCTAGCATAGAAGTTCTAAAATAGCCAGTTGGGCTAAACAGAGCATGTTTAGAAGGGAGACTGGGACCAGCAGTGGTCACCTCTGATCCAGGCTTTGCCCTAAAAGGAGGCAGCAGCTTTGGAGCCCAGGAAGTCTTCTTCACTTACCCACACTCTGTGTCTAATAGGACAATGGCTAACAGGTCTCATAAATTCATGGAAAATGATACCGTTTAAGTGGCACCACACCTTCCATCTGAGATTAGCTACTAGTAAGTATAAAAATAATTATGGTAACAATTACAAATAATACTCTTTCTGCTCACACATATAACTTTATAATTATATATTCATGCATGCATACTTTTATAGTCTATTTATCCCAGATAAGGTGAATCATTCCTACTGTTTTTCCATTTCAAATTATAAATCATAAGATACAAAGTCAGCAGTGATTTTAGACAAGACTCTTTCAAGTAGATTGCAAAGGCCCTCTCAAGAACATTTCATTAAGCCTAATTTAAATAAACTCCCTACAAGGTCATCTTCCTTTATCACAACACATAGAAAGACATATGAATTTAGTTCCTTCAATAAAATGAATGGGTGTTTTCAAAAGAAAAGCCTGTGGCAACACCCTTGGACAGCTCTCAATTCCTCACTGTTTCTTTAAACTCCCAGAGCTTTCCATTGATCTTATTGATCAGCCCCTCCATGGGCATGTGCTCTTGCTGACCTGTTTGATCAGAAATAATGGCTCTATCCTGACACATTGACTACATCAAACATTGCCTCAGCTGTGCTTCCTGGTGTCCAAACATTGCTTCTTTTCACTTTATGCACCATAGAAAGAGATGAGTAAAATCAATAAGAGCAGGGACTCTATGATTTTCCAAAATCATAAATAGAAGCAGAATGGGAGGACTCCAGCTAATTTTTAATTCAATCATGAATCTTAGAGGCAATCGTCTTATTTCACTCCCCTGTGATGAAAGTTAGCTCTCGAGGTGATGTTTGAGAAGCTGGGAGAAACAGGTCAAACCTAAGTGCTTTAATTCTAGTCCTGGCCTGTGTAGAGCATGGAGAAAGAGGGGGGACCGAGGGAGTGGGGCCCTGCAACCTCTCTCAGGCCGTTTCTTTCTGTCTGCCACTGCTGAGAAGCACATGGGCCTAACTTGGGGCTCGATTTCTCTTTTATCTCCCTGTCCACACCCCTTTGTGTTCTTAAGCAGCCAATGTGTTTGAACTCCCCTGATGCTTGTTTTAGGCAGAAGGTTTGGTAAAAGAACTCATGCTGAAGTATTACTAATTGAGGGGACTAATAATCTCAGAATTGATCCTTTAAGAGTGTTTAATGGGGCATTACAAAAGTGGAATTATTGTCTTATGGCTACGTCCATGCCACATGCCACTATGTTTCTTAGATGTACAAATTGAGAGTGTGGGCAAAGAGAGTTGAGAGAGACATACAGAAAGAGAGAGAGAGAGAGAGAGAAATGGGTCTTGAAAGTACCTTTTATTACCTTGGTGAAAAATCACACCATGAAGATAACTACTTGATGCACATCCCATCAAAAGAACAAGAAATAATCTTGACCAAATCTTTTCAAATGAGTGAAGCAGCCTCTACCCTAAATGTCAACTAACAAGGGTAATGGCACCTAAAGATCCCATGGTTATCCAGAAGATGATATTAATCCTAGGTTGCTTAGCTCAGGGAGAATGGAATGCCGCTGTCCTTTTCCCTGCCCTACCCCCAGGTCCTGCTACAGTGCAGTCCAGATGTCTTCACTGAATCAATGAATATTGTTCAAGGAAGAATTGCAACAAGATAATACAGAGAGCCACAAGAGTAATTCACTAGGTGAGAAGAGACAGCTTCTACGGGTGAGCTTCCTTGTACGTACATCTGTATTTAAAACATTTATACTTCAGGGAGAGTTTTCTGCATGAAGCAATGCATCCTTGATGGGATGGAAACTAAAGTACTATCAACTTGCTTACCTTTCGGCTCTAGCACATAGCAGCTGTGGGATCTGGGGCAGGAGTCTCGGTGGCTCTGAAGCTGCATCTTCATCCCTACAACGAAAACAATGATCCTCGCTATCTGGGGTGGGGGAGTAAAATCAAAGGTTTGAGACCTAAAGCTGGTGCACTGGACTCTTGCTCCCCTTGCCTTCACACTTCCTTTTTTCTCGTAGCATGTCCTGTTCTTCCTTCCAATATACTGATCATTGAGACATGTTCATTGTTACCAACAAACCCCAAACCACGTGCTCAGGTGCCTGCCCTAGCACTCCTCGGTCATGGACAAGTTGCTTGGTCTTTCTAGGCTTCCATTGGCCTAGAAATGGAATGGGGGAAATGAAAACTACCTATAGCAGAGGGCTGCCCCGAGGATTAAGTGAGCTGATTAGTATACTTATTAGTACACTTAGCATACACCATATAAACCTTGGCTACTGGTATTAAGAACATTTATACATGTATGGAAGGTGAGTAACTCAGTAAGATAATTAGAGGAAGCTCCCAGGTGCTCATAAACAAGGACTGAAGATCATCACATTTTATATGTTAATAAATGCTTTATTTCTCAGATTGAGGATGAAATCCAAATCTCACCTAACTGAAAACATCTTTCTAAGTCTAATCATTTATCGCAGTAGGTTTTTTGTAGCACAATCCCAGTAGCTAATTATCTACCCACCTGCTAAATCCAATACCTAATCAGCAGGTGCCCTAGTTTATGTAATTTACTGCATCATTTATTGGCTGGGTGAAATTGGGCAAATTCCCTAACATCTCTGGACCCCTTTATAAAATTGATATGAGGATGTGTAGTACAGATTGAGAGGGACACACAATGTTACCGTCTTTATAAGGCCATCAGTCGACTGCCTGCAGCATGACCCATGGTATCCTCACTGCTCAGTCCCGACGTGGCCTCTCAGGTGTGAAGACATCAGCACAACCGGTTGTACAACCACTTCACCATGCGAGCCAGTCAGTGAGGCGCTACCGGGATGCTCCACGTTACGAGAATGTTCACGAGAGCCCTTGCCCAGCCCATGCCCCACCCTGTCCCGCTTGCCTTCAGGGGATTATGGTGGCCTTATCAGTCAGGGTCCCACCAGGAAATTAGAAGCCACGCTGAAAATGAACAAGAGAAGGAGTTGAATGCAGGTGGTGGTTACTTGATGATGGAAGGTGATGAGGACCCAATAGCAGTCTACGGGACAACCCAGTGACTGGCGACATGAGGATCGTGTTCCTGCCTCTCGACTTGACACATAAAGGAAGGAAGTGATGCTAGAGCAGCCCATGGCGGGGCCAGTCTGGTGGAAGTGCCAGCTGCAGGTGAGCCCCCACCAAAGGCTGACAAAAAACAGGAGGAGCCCCCCCCCCCAGCTTCTACTTCTTCTCACCTTCGTAGCTCCTACCATGGACTGGATGGGGTCAGGACCCCCATTATACCCAGCATAGCAAGAGAGGGAGGAGTGGCTCTGAGCAAGCACATGGGTGTGGGTTGGCAAGGACTGCCTGCTTGTTGTCTTCAAATCCAGTACCCAAAGCTGATCACACAAAGCCCCACTCTGGAAACTAGAAACTCACTTCAGTAGATTGAGCTACACATAATAGATTTAATGTGGGGGGAAATGTTACTGTATTTGGCAAGTAAAGGCTCACTGGGATTTTGTGGCTGATTTCTATGCCTCTATTTGGAGTTTTGTTTTTTTTTTAATATGTGTACATTAAGCACAATTTAAAGAGCCAAAAAACCATGCTCTTCTGATCCCTAAGATAACATCATCAAAATATTGTTAGGGTTTAATTCACAGGGATATGAGCTCCAAGATAAAAGGGTTACAAAAATTATCTTCTAGTGATTTATAGTGTTTTCCTATAGTTTCTAGCATAGTATTTTAAAATAATTTAGTTCATTCCATAAAAAGCATAGGTAGGTCTAGACTCATACAGAGTCAACCCTTTCCAACAGCTAGCTCCCCAATGTCTAGCAAATTCTCATACTCTGCTGTTTCTTTGCCATCATACATTCCTTTGTTAATTCAATATTTATTGAGTGTCTTTAGCATTGTGTGAGACACAAAATATGAATAAGACAGCTTGTTCCTTAAAGAGCTTTTGGTATATTTGGGATGGGCTATAGAACAAGGGAAAGAGAAAATTTTGACAAAAAAATAGCAAGAGAAAAATAGTCTGTTATAGATGAGTGTTGCACTCTGAAATCTGGAAATTGAGTTACTTTTGGTTTTTTAAATTATTTTGAGCAGACAGTTCTTCTAGCCTGGTGATAAAGATAGACATGCCTCCATTCCTGGGGAGTACCTGTCAGGGGGGACCCCAGAACCAAGAGCGTTCAGGGCATTGATCACTGGTTCAGGGTCATCAGATGTTCCTTATTGAGAACACTTGGACACTGAACTCAGAGCTCCCTGGATATCTATCGGAATTTTATTAGAAAGTATTAATAGTTACAGCATTAACTTTCCATTATTTCTGTAACAAATTACCATAAACTCAGTGGATTAAAGCAACATAAATTTATTTTCTTAGAGACCTGGATGTTGGAAGTCTGAAATGGGCCTCCCTGGGTTAAAATCGAGATCTCAGCTGGGCTGCATTCCTTTCTGGAAAATGGGGGGAGTCATTTCTCTTCTTTTCTAGCTTTTAGAGGTACCCACATCCTTGGCTCATGGTCTCTTACTCCACCTTCAAAGCCAGCAAAGGTGGCTGGAGCTTGTCTCAGATCACGTCATCCTGGTACTGACCTCTCTGCTTCCATCTTCTACATTTAAAGACTCCTTGTAATTGCACTGGGCTCACCCATAGAATTCAGGATAATCACCCTATTCTACTGCATCTGCCAGCTCTGTCTCCTTTGCCATGAAACCTACCTAGTCACAGACTCTGGGATTAGGACATGGAGCTTTGGGGGATGGGGTGTTGGGCGGCATTATTCTGCCCACCACAGTTAGCATGCACGAGTTTGGTCTGATATGTTCAGTTTTAGATAAAGTCATTCTTAACTAATTCTTTTACTGCCTTCCTAAATTTCCAAGATAAAGACTTCTCTTCAGGGATCCTAAATGCACACGTGTGTGATTGTATACACACATGCACACACACACATGCACACAAAAGAGGGGCTGCCCAGTACCTCACTATGCCAGGGTCCAGAGTAAATGAACTGAGTGAACAGAATCCTTTCAGTGCTCGTCTTTCCCTTGGAATTGAAGACAGAGTCACAAAGTCAAGGAGCCACGTTCCTAAAAGCACCTCACCAGCAAGCTTGTTGCTGCCCTCTTTTTCATTCTTAAATAGTTTCACCAAGTTTGTGTTGTTTTTCCTTTCCTACATACTTGTTCCCTAACTTTTTCAAGCTTTTCATCATAACATCCTGCTGCACCAGGGAGGTAAAAATATTTGAGGATAAGAAAGGCATGTCTGATGTTCTCAAATAGAGGTAACTGTATCTCTCGAGAGAAATGGTGGCTCCCAGGGCATTAGGACAGTTGAGCATGTCAAGCCCTCAACACTGTTGCAAGTATCTCTGAACATGACCCTTCAAGCAATGAAGATTGACTGTCGCTGTGGGCCCTAAAGGGAGGGGGAAAGAGGTATCGAATAGATGGATCCAATGTAACTGTGTGGGCAATAGAAGTGTTCCACAAGAGTATGCAAGGATGGATATAAGACATGTAAAATTACACCAAAAATATATAGGGGCTGATAGGCTAAAATGTAAATCATAACTGAAAATTTAGAAAATTATATAGTCTAAAATATAAAACACAATGTAAACACACATGTTACCTTGTTTGAAAGCTATTGTCTCAATATCTGTACATCAGTTTCAGTAAATATAGTATGAATATGTAAAAAGATTATTGCTGTGGAATGAAAAAGGGCTTTATGTTGGATATGTGGGAGTACTGTATATTGTATATATGAATTACTGTGATCTAAAACTTTTGTGAAGATAAGCTTAATAATTAGAAAAAGAAAAGAAAAAGAGGACATAGACACTGAGGAAAAGACGGAAGTAGTTGCCTTGCCAATTTGCATACAGGGCAGTACTTATTGCAGTGATGGAAGGCATTTTTAAATTTTTTGATACTCCAATTTATTTTTACCTTAAGTTTTCTAAGTTAATATGTATTCTATATCTAACCTTTAAACTCTTCACTATATTCCATTTTACTATTAATGGAACCTGGCAATATATTTGGCTTCACTTTTGAAGAAGTTTTGGATCACAGAGAGGTTCAACAATGGTAGGGGAGGAATACTGATGTGGGATGTTATTGACAGGGGACACATGGTTGGCAGGGAGTTCTCCAGGGCATATATCCAGGGTACATAAAAATGTTTGGATATTTTCATAGTGGTTACAATTAAAAACAACAGCTGAGGGCGTGCTGAGTTCCTAGCCAGGGGAGCTCTATCATAGTCCCTAAAGGAACAGCAACAATCCCCCAAGTGCAACGGCAAAGACCAAAAAAGAAGGAAGGTCCAACAATGAGCCCTTGATACTAATGACTATGCTTCTGAGCCTGTGCACCTGAAATAAGAACAAGGCCTAGAGCTGCAGCGTGCCTAAGGGTTACCCCCTGAGAGCCTCCGTGTTGCTCAAATGTGGCCAGTCTCCAAGCCAAACTCAGCATGTAAATGCATTGCCTTCCCCCCAGTGCGGGACATGACTCCTGGGGATGAGCCTCCCTGGCTCCGAGGGATTACTACCAAGTACCAGCTGATGATGAAACTAGAAAATAACCTTGAATAAAAAGGTCAACTCAGACCAGCAGAATATCTCAATCTACATATAATACCAGGAGTTAAAAATGCTTTTTGACGTGAATAAAAGGGGGAAATGGAAAGGACAAATGCGTTTATATGGCTATGGGTCTCCAAAAAGACCTGGGAGGTTATCAGAGGGGTTGCCCTTATGCACACCTCAGCAGAGTCCCAGAAACAGATAAAGTAGTTATAACCCCAGGTATTGGTTCTTCTGAGGGCTACAGAGACCCACAGTTTCTATGGTCATGGCAGATGGAGTTCAGTGCCATGTTAGTTGACCCTACTTTGGAGTTTGTGTTTCTGTGTGATGGAGCTGGACTCAGATGTGATCTTTGTTCACAAGCCTCTCCTGTTACTTTTACCGGAACTGTATTTGGTGCTGGGGTTTAATGTATACCCAGGGGACCTGAATATCTGGCCTGACCATGTGATAGCCAGGTCCTGAGCCTCAACAGACTTCAGCTCCTACACTCTGGTTTATTGGACTTACCCCACTCAGCTAACATGGGGGTGAAGAAAGTCAACCACCACACCAGGGAGCCAAGAGTGCCTACAACTGAAAGCAGGAGGATTGCATCCAGCATCCATGTGAAATCTAAGCCCACTCTTGATATAGATGTGGAGTGGACACAACCATTCCAAGGTCCACAGGATGGAGGAATAGAGTATGGATTAGAGTGGACTTACTGATATTCTATTCATGAACTATTGTGATTAGTAATCGAAGAAAATGTGACATTGGTGTGGAGAAGGTGGCCATGGTGGCTGCTGGGGGTAGGGAGTGGGAGGAAGAGAGGTGATGTGGGAGTGTTTTCGGGACTTGGAGTTGTCCTGGGTGGTGCTGCAGGGACAGTTACTGGACATTGTATGTCCTCCCATGGCCCACTGGCTGGACTGTGGGAGAGTGTGGGCAAAGATGTGGACCATTGACCATGAGGTGCAGTAGTGCTCAGAGATGTATTCAGCAAATGCAGTGAATGTCTCATGATAATGGAGGAGATTGTTGTTATCGGGGGAGGAGTGGGGTGAGGGGGATGGGGGGTATATGGGGACCTCATTTTTTTTAATGTAATATTAAAAAATAAAGACAAAAAAAAGAAAGAAAGACGTGTCCTACTTCAGACTTCAGTCTTCCTCTTCTATCTCCCATAATCCTGAGTCTGACGCTTCAGATACAGTTTACACAGAGTGGGTGCATGTGGGGTAAATGAATAAATGAATGAGGGAATCAGGACAGTAAAACCATGGGAAAGAACGGGACGTTGGAGGAAGGGAAATCTGGGTTCTAATCCACCATCTTCTCACTCTGTGATTTGGGACAAGTCTCACAACTTCTCTGAATCTCTCTGCATGATTTGTTGTGATAACTAGTGATAAAGATATAAAGCATCTATCATAAACAGTGGCCCATTTTAAATTCTCAAAAGATGGAGGTTTTCACTCTACAAAGTTGGGAAGTCATATGAGTTTCTTTTGTATTGGAGAAAAAGTGTTTGGACTTTCTGAATGCATTATAAATTAATAACTGGGTCTTGATGCATAATCATCTAGAAACTCAAAAGCATGGTCACGGAGGTTTCCTGGCAAGCCCTTCCCTGGATCTGGATGGACAGAAAGCAGCACAAAAGAGCTTCTTCCATAGTCACTTGGCACACGATGGGAACATATCCCTTGGGGTGAAGACAGCAAGTGACAGCTGAAAAACTGGATCCTTTGCACCAGGTGGTTCTGGCAAATCACATGCCCTTGATTTGTGGAACAGGCTGAACTCCATAGGTGACATCCCTTGAAACAAGCACATTTTTCCCAGCCATACCTCCAAATAAGCTCAACCAGCTTCCCTTCCCTTGACTCATGGAAAGATGTCTGATCCCTTTCAGTTGTTAGAGCAATGTAGTTTCAAATATTATAAAGTTCATGAAATTGAAAATAAAATGCCAGTTTCTCACCCCCCATCTCAGTGAGAGTGCAGATGGGCTTCATAGACCAGAAGAGGGGAAGATTTTCAGTCCATTCTAGAACTTTCTTTGCTCCATCTTCTCCCCTACCTTTTACTCACTCCTTCAGGATCTAGTAAGGACTAGAGGGGGAAAAAAGGATATATTGCTCCAGCTGGTACTGTTTTGTTTCTATGTAATTTTTCTCTTGGTGACTGTGGTGATATTTCATAGGTGGGATTTGCATCTATACGTAGTTGATTGCATCTACAATCAACAAAGGAGATTTCCCTCAACAATGGGGGAGACTCCTCATCCAATCAGTTGGAGGTCTTAGAGTTTCAGAGGTCAGAAGAATTTCTGCCTCAACTTCAGCACTGACTCTTGCCAGAATTTCTAGCTAGCCAGCTTCACCTGAATAATTTGGACTAAGAACTTCAACATCTCCTTTTTCAGTTTCCATCTTACAGCCTGTCCTATAGAGTTCAGTCTCACCAGCTCCCACAGTTGTGCAAGCCAATTACTTGTAATGAGTATCTTTACACGTATTTATTTTATTTTTATATTTCATATATATATATGTATCTAAATATATATTCATTTCTAAATTATTTTATACATTCATATCTGTATATTTATGTATAAATTTTCATATGTATGTATTTCTATGAGTGTGTCCATGGTAGAAGCTAGAAAGCACAGAGATTCTGCAGCTCACAGCAAGGAATGATAGAGGGCCCAGGAGGATATTTACTATTAAATGTTTAACCTTCTTCCCCTTCACTTCTCTTTCTGCAGCCCAATTTCTTCATTTGATTATTTGTAATGTTATATCATGACCGTATGTTGAAACAAAGCAGGATTTGATTAAGTACATTAATATGAACACTAAATGAAGTTATTGGTTTTATAAAGCAGAAATGAAGAATAGCGTTATTTTATCCTCATTTTACCGGTGGGGAACCTGTGCTAAAATTAGTTTAAATGGATTTCTCCAGGTTGAATACAAAGTTTCTCATCATAGAGTTCCAGCCCTGAACACTCTCTTATGAATTAAATTTAAAAGGAAAAGGCAACTAATAAACATGACAAATCCTTGACGTTGCCTGACTCACTTTGGGCTGTGGAATGCTGTCTTTATTTGTCAGATAGCTTAGATGCCTTTCAAAACATTGGTTGACCTTGAATCTTATTTCCAGTGTTGAAAACTCTGCCAGCAATTTAATGGGATAGACGAAAGTCCCTCTGGAAATCCACAGTTCTCTCTTCCTGCTAAGGATGGTTAGGGAGCTCGTGCACAGGATATCAAGTGAAACTCCAACTCTGCTCGGCGGCAAAGAGGCTGCCCTTGCAGGCTGGCAGGGCTTGCCTGGAACAAGGGTGAGCAAAATTCTTTTCCCTGTAGCTCTATGATGAAGAGAGCTGTTTCCTCAAACCTTCAGCAATGCCACTTCCATACAAACTGGCCTGCTTCTGCATGTATTTGGCTACGGTTGAGACCTGAGATAGAATAAAATGTGTTCAGTGTCTATTAATTAGTGCAGCAAGAAGGTAAGAACAGTTTTTACCTGATCCTGCTTTCCTTCCTGTTTTTGTCTGAAAATAGAACAAACTGTGTCTTCAAAGAGAAGAATTTAAAAAAAATCGGTCTACATGAGACATATTCCCGGGGATGAGCACCCTGGGCAGCAGGGGATCATTGCCAAGGGCCAGCCGCAATACAGCTGGAACAGACCTCGACCAAAAGGGGGAAAATTTAAATACAAAAGAGTTTTTATGACTAAGATATTTCAAAGTGAGTCGGGAGGTCCCTCCAGAGGTTACGCTTCTGCACATCTCAG
Organism: Dasypus novemcinctus; assembly: GCF_030445035.2. NCBI lineage: Eukaryota > Metazoa > Chordata > Mammalia > Cingulata > Dasypodidae > Dasypus > Dasypus novemcinctus. Next base: position 5,813,761 of record NC_080674.1, on the reverse strand, counting down.
CAGGACCTCATTGACTGCCTCAGTAAATGGCGCCTCAAACAGCGGGGCTCCCGAGGGCTCTGGAGTCATCAGGACTCTATGGGCAAGGCACACCACCCCACAAAGTCAGCCCCCTGCCGGTGGGCCTTCCTTGGAATATATGACAACCTATTTCCCCCATGTAACAGAGTCAGATTCATTTATACCTTCGCTACACACAATTCTTCTACGCTGTTTATTTGAACCTCTAATTACTATACCCATTAAATATATGTCTCAGAGACTTAAATCTTCCTTCATATGCCGGTTGAGCCCTGAATTTCAGCAGACTCGCCCAGGACAACTAACAAAATGATGATGATGGGCAACTTCCATTCCAAAAAACAGAGTGTCTGCGACTGCGAGCAAAACAGCTCCTTCCATCCCATCTGCCCCATAAGCTCTAAGCCCTTTCAGTGTAGGTTGGGGGATATCACCATCCCCAAATCCTCAGGATTGAGGATTGGACAAGCATAAGGGGGGAGTGCAACCATGGACCAAAGTGGACTTATTATTGCAGTCACAGAAGAACTTTGACACTGATATAAAGATAGTGTTTACCAGAGGTTCTGAGGGCAGGAGGGGGAAGAGGAGCACAGGGCACTGGAATTGTTCTGCTGATACTGCAATGACGGTTACAGGCCATTATACATTTTGTCAAAACCTATAAAATTGTATGGTGCAAAGAGTAAACCACAATGTAAACTACCCACCATTATACCATGGATAATAGCAATGCATCAGTATTTGTTCATCCTTTGTAACAAATGTATCACATTAATGTAAGATATGATTAATGTGGGAAAATATGAGGGGGATAGGGGTAGGTATATGAGAATCCCCTATGTTTTCAACGTAACTTTTCCTGTAATCTAAAACTCTTTTAAAAACAAAATTAAAGCAAACCAAACCAAAAGTAAAACCAAAACCAAAACAAATCCCCAGCCTATCTACAAAGTGGCATAGGTTGAAGAAGAAAGAGGAGAAGAAGGAGGAGGAGAAGGGGGAGGGGGAGGAGAAGAAGGCAGGGGAGGAGAAGAGGAAGAAGAAAGCTGTGTTTTCTTAGGGTCTGGAGAAGTGGAAAAACATTTTTGCGGGACTGAAGAAATCTAGGTTTTAGTACTCCTTCAACTAACACTTGGTGCCTTTCACTTACTTGCTTTGAAACTCAAATTCTCATCTGTAAATGGAGTGGGAGGCAGGAAAGAGCAGTTTAAAGATCTTCACTTTCTTTAAAAGGTCTTTATTTAAAATATTCCAACCTCACAGGAAAGTTGCAACAATAGTACTATGCGTTCCCATGTCCATTCACCAAGATTCACTGTGTGCATTTTGTAACATTTCCCTAATGCATAATAATAAAATAATATAATTATTAATAATTTTGCTATTATTAGTATCTGAGAGGAGGTTGGTGGTACTTAGCCTTTCCCTGTTTATGATCAAGGACAGCCTCTTCAATAACAGCACTGCAATTATCATATTCAGAAAATGTACATCGACACAGGCTGCCGTTTGATCCCCTTCCATATGCAAATCCCCCTGAATGGCCTGTGAATGCTGTTGTAGCATTCTCCCAGCCCAGAGTCGAATGCGGGATCAAAGAGGATTTCATCCTCAGGCCTCATAGTCTCCTTTCATCTGGGCATCTTCTCACCTTCTCCTTGTCTTTCTAAACATTGGTCTCTTTGAAGTGAACAAGCTGAGGCTTTGTCGAATGTGCCTCCCTTCTACCCATCCATCCATCCATCCATCCATTATCTATCTACCTACCTACCTACATATCTATCTATCATCTATTTCTATTAACTACCAGTTTGAACTTGTAGTTGAAGTATTTTTTGACACATACTCTTTGAGATAATGCCAATGAGCCATAAACCTAAAAAAAAAATTGCACATTTCCATAGGCACCATCATAGTGCATATAGATTCTGGGTGGTAGTGGGTGCTTGTCGTCACTTCACGGCCTAAATAAACCCTAACTTAGCTATTGAACCTCGTATAATGACACTTCTGGGTCTAAAATGCAGTGATGCTTCTGTGCATTTTGGAGGGATTTTAAAGGAAGCAGATGGCAGGTCTATTAAAACGAGTATGACAGGTCCATATGTAAATTCTCAATTAGAAAATAGTTTCTTAGAAAGCAGGTTATTTCGGCTCCTTTCATTACTCTATCAGTGCAGGATTGCTTTCAACCACAGCCGTGCAGAGCCTTCCAGTCTCCCTCTAACTCTCCCTCAGAGAAAGCCTCCCTTTCCTTGGCTCCTCCTCAGCCTGTGGCTCCCGGTGGCTGGAGGGTACACGGGCTCTGCTGATCCTATTCCTCTCCTAAAGATTCTCAGTGTAGCTTCAAGTCACATTCCAGTTTTAGGCCATTTCCTGGAGAGGAAGGGGGAAAAGGTCCAGCAGAGTGGCCTCAAACCACCTCACCTTCATTCCAGGGGGAGGCCAGGGGCGCTGAGCACTGGCAGTGGGTAGACCTGTGCTTCAGGCCCCGGAGGCCCCGCGGCTGGCTGTGCCCTGCTGTGAGCTGCCCAGCAGGCACCCTGCAGCAGGTGGTGCGTGGAGCTAGCGCAGGAGGGATGACATCCTAGAGCCTCAGCCGCCCGCGTCTGGCCGTTCCTGTCCTGCCCTGCGCCGCGCCTGAGGCCCAGCAGTTCTGGGCGCCGTGTGCGCAGGGAGGTGGGTTTTTCCCCATGTCTCCTTGTCCCCCCAGGCCGCTCACCTGGACACAGGAAATGAGCCTGCCTCTGGGTCTTGGCCCTTCAAATTCTGTCCCTCCCAGCTTTGCAAGGGGATAAACAGGAATGAAAGGTGATCATCCCCACTCACCTGGGAGGTTAGAGGAAACCCCTCCCTCTTACCCAGAAGAGCCGGGGGGCGGGGGGGTGAGACAGCAGCCTCAGGGGGAGGACGGGAGAAGATTTGGGGGCTAAGGGGCCTCAGCACCTCGTGCACCTGCTGGGAGCATCAGGGCCCTTACTCTCATTCATATAATCACTCCTTCCTTCCACCATCAGACATTTTCTCAGGTCTATGGGCGAGTAAAGGTATGAAGTACCAGCCCTGGTTTCTCATGTTTAGGGAAAACCTGAGCTGTTTTAGCAACAGGCTCCTAAGTAGCTTGATGATTTCTTTAATGAAGATTGAGTTGCTTCCATGCTACCTGAGGCCTTACCAAAGCCCGTAAACACATGGGGGCATGAGTCCTAGAAATGTCCTTTAGGGCCACGTGACTATGTATGTGCAGACCATTTATCTCTATTCCTCCTCATTTTTTACAGCAATGGTGATTTTGGGTCATCATCTTCTTACTCTTATTATTGTAGTGTCCTTATAATTTATGATAAGAAACAGGTATTTCTGCTGCTCATGCTTCCTCCCATTGCAAGGAATTCCCTGCTTCTCCAATAATGTGAAATGAGAAAAAAAAAAGGAAAGACTTCCACTAACCAGATGAGAATCAACAGGTTACCAGGCACCAACATGCCCTAAGAAGACGTGGTATATTTAAGGATATTTCCTTGGTGACAAGTAATATACCAGGGGTCTCAAGCATCCAGACTGAGCATAAACATAAAGATGGCATTGCCATGGGCCTTAGAAAATGGAAAGAACAATTCAAAATGTATTCTTTCTTCAGCAAAACTTGGTAATTTTTTCAGAAATTTCAATCCTTGGACTGTTAAAAAAATCGTCTTTATGTCTGAAGAAATTCAGAATTAAGTAGAATTCCTGTCTCTACTTTCTGGTAATGGACTATGGGTCTGATGGCTGGGAGAAAGGAAGGAACAACTCCTGGAAGGAATTGGAAGGATAACAGGAATTCAGAGCCCAAGGGTTCTTGGGTCTACCTCTGGCTGATAGTGTGGTCTTAAACTGGGGATTCAAATCTGGGTGTTTAACTACATGGGCTAGTTTTAAGAATCAAAAGAAGTAACTCTCTGTATTACTTTATATTAACTGTAATGTCCTGGATAAATAGAAGGTCTTTTAGTGGGCGTTTAAAAGTTTAGGAAGAATACCATTTGATCACCGTATGGCCTTTTAAGCTTAGTAACTTTTTTTTCTTTATTTTTAAAGAACTTAGATTACTTAAATAGTACATAGAAAATATGGGCAATTCCTATATACCCCACACCCATTATGGTTTTACACTTTACACTACACAATTTTACAGATTTTGACAAAATGTGTAATGGCCTGTATCCATCATGGCAAAGTCATGCCGAACAATCCCAATGTCCCCAAAATGCCCCATGTTACACCTGTGGCCTTAACACTGTCAGCTTTACGTGGATTTAAGGTCAAGAAGTTATGAATAACAGCCCTGGAAATACACACAAATGAGTTTCTTGTTTGGGAAAACTTAGCATATTAAAAAGATTTCTTCTAGACAATTTATACACACTCTGCTGGAAGAAACTAACATTTATCCACAGCTCACCAATGCGAAGGCAACGACTGAACTTCTACCGTGTTTTGAGCACTGAGCCAGTTCCCAGGGATTTAGGATGAAGGACCCAGTGCCTTCCTCCAGACCCTCTGTGACTCAAGGAAGGGACAGACGGTGAAGGATTGATTATAGCGTAGCTGGGAGAGTGGGATAGAGGTGAGACTCAAGGAAGATTCCCTGAGGAGCTGGTGCTAGAACTGAGACAGGATTTGCCAGAAGAGAAAGAGCATGATGGGTGGTGCCGAGCTCTGATTGCAGATGAGAGAAGATCCATGTGCATATTCTCTTGTTCCGTATGGTGTGGAGCTGGATGAGAAGGTTCAGTAGCATTTACTATTATTTTTAAAGAAGCTTTAGATTTCATAAATGTTATATCAAAAATATAGGGGATTCCCACATACCTCATCTCCTTCCCCTCCCACTCTTTTCCCTATTAGCAACATCTTTCAATAGTGTGGTGCATTTGTTTCAATTGATGAACACATATTGAAGCACTGCTACTAACCATCGACTCTATTTTGGGTTATGGTTGACACTTTTTATTGAACAGTTTTGTAGGTTTTAGCAAAACGTGTAATGGCCTGTACCCATCATTGCAAAGTCATGCAGAACAATTCCAATGTCCTCAAAATGTCCCATGTTACACCTATTCTTCCCTCTTCCCTCCCCTTAGAACCTCTGCCTTTATATCAGTGATACAAGTTCTTCCTTTGCTAGAATAGTAATAAGTCCACTTGGTCCATAGTTGTATTCCTTTCTTATGTTTGATCATTCCTCAGTCTTGAGGATTTGGGGATGGTGAAGCTCACTCTTCTTCCAACTGGGAGGGGGCTTAGATCCAAGGGGCAGATGGATGGAACTGTCTTGCTTGCAGTTATAGATATTCTCTGTTTTGGGGATGGGCATTCAGATTTTAACAGGGAAATCCTCCCTTTCCTTCTTTCATTATGAGGGGAAGGATTGATTTTCAAGGTCCCTGAGCTGAATTATCTGGAGACCTTTGATCACCGACAGCAGAAAGCACTGCAGTGCTCATGGGAACAGGTCGCGAGGGCTGGGTAGGCTGTGTAGAGAGAGAAAAGGTTACTGTTGACCAACTCCCTGAGAAGGGCTTTGGGGTAACATCACTAGGTCTATTTAGGAGGAAAACAAGGGAGGGATATAAAATAGAATTCATATGATGTTAGGCAGCCTTTGAGGATCTCAGCATCGAATTCCTGTTTACAAGTCCAATGTGCAAAACATTTTCAGGTGTGCCTTAGCAGTTATGTTAAAAGACTGGATAATTTGAAACTGTACAAAAAGGCAACAAGAGAAAAATAAGCAGGAATTATGGATGTTCATTTTTATACTAAGCATTCCTATTCAGAAAGAAGTCTTTAAAAATTATAGAAGTAATATCTAGGAAAGAAAAAAATGAAAAAGGAACTTGAGCAGAGTTTTCAGGATTTACCAAAAGATATTATTGGAAAACATGTTCAGAAGCAGATTGAGGAATTTTCATCATTCTCTGTCTATAACTTGGAAGTCTTACATGAATTTGACCCACCAAGTGAGTTTTGTTTTTCCAAACAACTTCCTAATTCATACCACTAGATAGAATGGTACCAAGAGAAATTTCACTAAAAATTTCCATTTATGCATATAAACATATAAGTCACTAAAGGTTTATGCCAAGCATAAATTTAGTGAAATTTCAGAGAAATTCATATCCGGTCTTCGTTATATTTCTGCTAATCGATTATCAATTGAGATTGTGCAAGGGAGATACTAATATTAAAGAAAAAAATGATAGGATAGTTTGTTGACATCATCATATATTTTTAAATTTTAGACTTAGAAATAGTCAAGGAGAATGATTCTCAAATCAAGATATTCAAAGCTCTCTTCATCAGGAAGGTGTCAGCCGAAAGCAGACGGCCTCATGGTCCAATGCACACTACCTCAGCTTCCTTATTTGTAAAATGGACATATTAAAAATCTCTATCTCAATTGTGTTTTGTGAAAAACAAATACACGTAAATAAAGTTAATACAAGTAGAGTGTTTAGAACAGTACCTGTACAGAATAAACATTCCATAAAATCACCAAACACATCAGTATTTTTTTCAGACTTTCTTTCAAATTCAAAAAAATAAAATAACAGACAAAAAGCACCTCCAAAAGTTATGAAAGCATTACTTGGAAAAAGTTCTGTCAAGGCACTTTTATCTCATCTAATCCTGAAAAGAAACTCATTTGTTCCTCCAGTGTTTGGAGAGACACACAGATGAGCACAGATTGGTCAAATGACATAATCCAGGTCTCCTTGTTAATGAAGAAAATGAAGAAGAGAAAAAACATGCTTAATCACATTAATATTTCATGAAACTAAACCCCATATTCTTTTTTCCTTTAGGATTGGTATAGTCCCTTCTTTGATTCTGCTACAAAAATATTACAGTATTATTGGTGACTATAGTCTATAAGTTAAATTAGTTATATTTTCCCATCTATCACCACATTCTTAACACCCTGTAGTAAAACATTTCTGTATTTATATTATTAACCACAATCTTCATCCACTGCCAAAATCACTGTTATACATTCCTCTATTACCTCCAGCTGTCCTCCAACTAACATTAACCTCCCTAGACTGTTTCAACCACAATCACATCCACAAATCAACAGTGTTTATTACACTCATTATAATGTGCTACCATCAACTCCATCTATTACCACATATTTACATTTGACCTTATTTAGCATTCTACATACATCCAGCAACAGCTCCCCCTTCTCAGTCCACGTTCCATCTCCCATCAACCTATACTTCATAGTCCAACTCCATAAGTCTATTCATTGTATTTGGTTCTTACCAGTGAGACCATATAATATTCATCCTTTTGTGTCTGGCTTAGTTCACTCAACATAATATCCTCAAGGTTCCTCCATGCTGTCATATGCTTCATTCTTCTTACAGCTGAATACTATTCTATCATATGTATATACCACATTTTTTTTATCCATTCCGCGGTTGACAGACACATAGGTTGTTTCCGTCTTTTAGCAATTGTGAATAATGCTGCTAGGAACATGGGTGTGTAAATATCTGTTCACACCCTTGCTTTCAGTTCTTCAGAATATATTCCTAGTAGGGAGATTGTTAGATTATGTTGCAATTGTTTATTTAGTTTCCTGAGGAACCACCAAACTGTCTTCCACAGGCTGCACTATTTTACGCTTCTACCAACAGGGAAGGTATGTCCCTGTATCTCGACATCCTCTCTAGCACTTGTAGTTTTCTGTTCGTTCGGTTTTTTCTTTTTAATAATGGCCATTCTTTTGATGTGAAATGTTATCTAGTTTTGATTTACATCTACCTAATAGCTAGTGATGTTGAGTATCTTTTCATGTGACTTTTGACCACTTGTATTTCCTCTTTGGAAAAATGTCTATTCAAGTCTTTTGCCTATTTTTTTAACTGTGTTGCTTGTAATTTTTTGTCATTAAGTTGTATGTTTTCTTGTATAATGTGGAAATCAAACCCTTGTTAGAGATGTGGTTTTTGCAGACTTTTTTCCTATTGAACTGGCTGTCTTTTTACCTTCTTAACAAAATCATTTGAAATACAAATGCTTTTAATTTTGAGGCAGTCACATTCATCTACTTTTTCCTTTTGTTGCTCCTGCTTTAGGTGTAAGGTCCAAGAAACTACCACCTACCCCAAATTCATGAAGCTGTTTCCCTACATTTTCTTCTAGGAGTTATATTGTTATAGTTTTTACATTTAGGTCCTTGATCCATTTTGAGTTAATTTTTGTATAAGGTGTGAGATAGGGTTTCTTTTTCTTTCTTTTAGATATGGATATCCAGTTTTCCCAGCACCATTTGTTGGATAATCTGTTTTGTGCAGCTCAGTGGGTTTGACAGCTTTTGCCGAAAATCACTCGATGGTCTATTTCCAAACTCTAGATTCAATTCCATTGGTCAGTCTATCTTTCTGCCAGTACCAAGCGGTTTTTCTTAACACTGTAGCTAGATAATATGCTTTAATGTCTAGAAGTAAGAGTCATCCAACTTTGTTCTTCTTTTTAAAGATATTTTTGGATATTCAGAGGTCCTTACCCTTCCAGATACATTTGATAATAGGCTTTTCCAATTCTACAAAGAAGGTTGTTGGAATTTTTATTAGGACTGTGTTAAATCCGTAGGTCAGTTTGAGTAGAATTGACATCTTAATGATATTTAGTCTTCCAACACATGAACATGGATTATCCTTCCATTTATTTAGACCATCTTTGGCTTCTCTTAGAAATATTTTATAGTTTTCTGAAGATAAGTCTTGTATGCCCTTCTGTATTTATTTCTCTAAGTACAGGCTCATATCACCAATGAATGTTGATCTTGCCTAATTACTCTAGCTAGAAGTTCTAGCACAATATTGAGTAACAGTGGAGAGAGTGGGCTTCCTTCTCTCACTCCAGATCTCAGCGGGAAAGCTTTTAGTCTTTCATTATTGAGCACAATGTTTTCTGTGCACTTTATCAACTAATGGTTTTCCTTTTGGCTTCTTCATCTTTCCATCCCAACCACCTCCTGGACAATGCATGCAGCACTGTCTTGCCATAGGTGACTTCTATTTCTTCTCCTCTATTTTGCATGAGAGCTGTGCCCAGCCGAGCTACTTCGACACCATCTTCTACTTATTCACGTTATTTTTTATTAACTGCAGAATGCCTGGGATGGACTACAAAATAAAAATTCCCACTACAAAATAAAAATTCCCGAGTTGTTTGATGTTGTACATGCAAATAACTATATACTTGTTTGTATTATTTAAGCAAAGAAGATGCAGTCTGTGTTTTCGTAGCACATCAGTGTGGTGCGGAGTGCTTTGTGCCACCCAATATTTGTTCTGTAACTTCTCTCTCAGTAATGCCTATGCTTTTTAGCGGCCAAGCTCAAAGGCTACGTTTCCCAGCCTCCCCTAGTCCAGGGATGACCAGGTGGTGAAGGCTTGGGCAAGGAGATGTAAGGTAAGTGTTCTGCGAGTCTTCCAGGAAAGATTCTTGAGGTGAGGGGCTCACAGTTCCTCCCCTGCTTCCTCCTTCCGGCTGAAAGAAGGGCAGATGCTGTGATGGCTGGCAGGACACTGAGGACCAGGAAGCATCAGGAGACAATGGTCTGCATCTCTGGTGATCATGGAGCTTCCCCCTCAGCCCATGATGGCTCACTTTGGGCCTTCTTTTCTATGAAAGAGAACTAGAGCATCATCTTATTCAAACCACTGTTTTGTTGTTGTTGTTTTTTTAAATTTTATTTAATTTAATTTTTTTTAATTTTTAAATTTTTTAAATTTTTAATTATTTGCTGCTGAAGATAGCCATCTTGTTCAGAATTTAATAAAGCACTCCCTTTTCACCTTGCTTGAACAAAATCCTTAAATTTCTGCAATTGTATTACTCGGTAAAATAATCCTAAGCAACAGACACATATAAATATACATAGCTGCTGATCCTTTTCTTAGCTCTATTGCCAAAGATAAACTCAGATGCCTGAATCTTTATAACTTATGATTTTATTTGAAGAGAAAATATTACATATCAAATTTTCTTATTATTATTCAAACTTTCCAAGAGATTACAGGAGTGATTAATGACCTTATCTTCAAATAAATGAAATTAAACTTTAAACAGAAAGAGATGACGGTGATTTGTATAGAGAAGTCAGTGGGAAATGAAAACATTTCCTTGAAGAAAAGAAAAATTACAATTGGAGAAAATCTGGCCTATCAATATGGAGAATTTGACTTGTAGGTGTCCAGAAATAAATAGGTATATAATCATTCAACTCCAAGTAAATTAACATTGACTGAAATCTTCAAAGGGCAAGAGCAGCTGGTGATTACTTGGATCTGTTAGTCAAAATGACAAAAAGTGTACGTGGAAGAATTCAAACAAACAAAAGTGGAAATTAGAACAATGTGAGGCCAATGAACTATGGGTGTCTTGGGAGTAAGTTCGTCAAAGCAGCATGGTCTTGGCCCACAATAGAAGTTGATGCTGAGGGATCATGAAATAAAGGAAGGGTGTGTGGCCATGTAAGCAGGTAGCAGAAGCTGTGGGAGAAAGAAAGGAAACTCCATTTTTACTAGAAGTAAAATGGGGGAGACAAACACAATGGAGAGAGAATGGAGAAGATTAGAGAATTAGAAGTTAGGGAACCGTGGCTGCTGGGATCGCTGGAGCTGTCTTGGGTGCTGAACAGCAATCCATGACTGTACTCTAGGGTCTGTACTTCCTAACCTGTTGGGAACACCTGGCTGTTCAGCAAGACTGGCCTTGCTGAGAGGCAGCCACATGTGAAGAAGATACCTGCCAGGTGACTGGGTTATTCAATAAACAATTGCCCAGAAATACACAGCCCCAGCATTTCAGTGCATAATTCAGAGAGCTAGAGAAGAAAGCATTCCTCAAGAAGACAATCAGCATTGGCTTTGAGGGAAAATTCTTTTACTTTAAAACATCAATACATTGAAGCAACATGGTGGAGGTTCCTCAGCAGCATGAAGAAACCAGTGATGATGGCTCCAGAACAGAGAGAGAGGAGCATCACGAGGAAAGGATTTCACACTGGCTTCATCAATCATTTCTGCATTAACCAAGGCATCTCTTGGAGAAGTAGCTAAAATTCTGTTCCTATTTTTCTTTTACTGTAGACCAATGACTGTTAGTAGCAGATAATGTAGTTAAACTGTTGATGATTGGCAGCTCTGCCTGATCTTTCAATCACTGTGGATTCCAAGTCTCCTGTGCTTTGGTAATGGGATTTCACCAGGGGACATGAGAAGAACTAGAGTCAAAGTGATCCTGGGTGGCACTGCTGAATGGCTATGTGGCCAGGACGGAGCTGATTCACAGGCTTCTTTGGATAACTTACTACTCATAGAACACTGAGAGCCATCAGCCTATCAGGTTCTTACAGAACCTGTCCAATAAGATGAACCAGTGATTTTAAAACCATCCAATCTTTCATCAGTATGTTCACATTTGAAAGTTCATCATAAAATAAGACCAAGTTAGGACTGTAGGCACTTCTTCTTTCCAAATTTGGTCTTTCAGATAAGAAATTGGAAGAACAATATCTCACAGTAATTTCTGCTCAAATTTTCTTTGCTCAGCTGTAGATTCTTATGCTGTGGAACTTCTGAATCTTTTGTTCTGACTATCTCCAAAATTCATTTTCTATGTTCACAAGCTATAAATCAAAGGCTTTCCCAGTTGTTTCTGGAAGTGTGATGGGAACTTAGGCAAGGGTTTCCTACTGCTGGAAGGACCTTTTCTGTCCCTTAGTAGAGCAATATGCGCTAACTAATCTCTGAATATCTTCTGTGGGCCTCAAACCTGCTAAGGATTCGGCGAGGCTTTGCAAAGAATGAACTTTGTTTAAATATGACAACAAAGTAGTCCCCAAATGCTTTCTGTGACACTGTCTCTTTTGAACATAATTTTCCTTCATGAAGAAAGGCTTGATGTTTGTGGACAAGTGTGTTCAATGCCAATTCTATTGTTTAATTGTTGGGTAAAAAAGGAGGAGCCACTTAGGCTGTAGGTATGTATGAAGATTTTAGCATGAGGTCACTTTGATTTCTTAATAGTCAAGTGATGTGGGTAGCAATATGTTATTTTAAAAATTACCAGATGAATGTAGGAACTAAAATTTTAAAGTTAAACTTTAAAAAGTTCTAAAAGAGAGTATAGAAATTTTATTAATAACTTCAGAATAAGGCAGTTTTCCAAAGCAAAAGCCAAAACACAAATAACAGTGAAAATGTTATATTTGACTATGTAAAAAGTTAAATATTCTGCATGGCAAAATGAATACCAGGACTAAAGTGGAAAAAAAGAAAAGCAATAACCTAGAAAGATATCTGTAACACAGACCATGGACTAAAGAAAAATATCTTTAAGATAGAAAGAGCTCTCAGATATTGGCAAGAAAAAGAAAAACAACCCAGTAGAAAAATGGGCTATAGATGTAAAAAGACTTGTAAAAATATATGAGAATTAATTCAGCCTCAGTGTTAAAAAGAATATAAAACCAAAAATGGGATGCCATTTTCACTTACTAGATTCTCAAGAAAAATTTGTTTTATAATATATTACATTGGCAAAAGTGTGGAGAAATCCATTTTTATGCATTGCTGGTTGGGACATATTTTAATACAACTTCTTTAAAGAGTAACATGACAATATTACCAAATTTCAGAATGCACATGCCCTTTATTTAGTAATTCTCTGATAGGAAATTATCTTATGGACATACAGTTATAGAAAAAAACCCATGTCTGAAGATTGCCATTGGAGCGTTTTTGGATGACTAAAGACTAGAAAATATCTCACCTCCAACAATGCCTACCTGGTTTAAAAAAATTGCATTATTCAATGGAACATCATGTTACCTCACAATGAATTAGGGAGGCTTTCTTTTTTAATAGCTTTTCACTGTTGATTGATAGGATTTGCTTTCCTTACTGGTCACACATTTGCGTTCTATTAGGAATAATTGCTGCAATAGTAGCACTTGCAAATATTTTTTCTGGAGAAAAAAGAATTCCATCTGTATTAGTTAACCAAATGGGTGCTGATGCAAAATACCAGAAACTGGCTGGTTTTATAAAGGGTATTTATTTGGGGTAGGAGCTTACAGATACCAGGCCATAAAGCATAAGTTATTTCTCTCACCAAAGTCTATTTTCATGTGTTGGAGCAAGATGTCTGCCAATGTCTGCCAGGGTTCAGGCTTCCTGGGTTCCTCCCTTCCAGGGTCTTGATTTTCTCTGGGTTCAGGGTTCCTTTCTTCCCAGGGCTTGCTTCTTCCTAGGCTCAGGGTCCTCTCTTCCTGGGGCTGGCTTCTCTTTCCTCTGTGAGCTTACTTCCCAAGGCTCCAGCTTAAGGCTTCAGTGTCAAACTCCAACATCAAAACTCCAACATCAAAAACCCTCCACTTTGTCCTTTGCCATGCCTTTTATCTGTGAGTCCCCACCCACCAAGGGGTGGGAACTCAACGCCCTAATGACATGGCCCAATCAAAGCCCTAATCATAACTTAATCATGCCCAGGTACAGACCAGTTTACAAACATAATCTAATATCAACTTTTGGAATTCATAACTATGTCAAACTGCTACACCATCTAACAAGGTGACCAGCAGAAACATTTTTTGTATATTGCTTCTAAATAAACACATCTTAGAATAATGGACTTTATTTATTGTCCTTAATTGCACTTGCATATTTCCCCTCTGTTCAGCAGATGATATTTAATGTTATAGGATGGGTTTCACATAGACACTCATTACTGTCCAGGGTTATTTTTTATCCTTTATTCCATGTTTTCCATGAAACCTCCAGGTGATGAATAGCTGCATGCGCCAGGCCCTTTCTAGGTACCTAAAGTTCACATTTAAACAAACAAACAAAAAATGTTTAGTGGGCACCAAGCACTTGCTCAATCTGAACACAAAGTCCTTCAGTAATTAAGCAACAAACCAGATCTTCCTTGGGGAAATACAAATCTCTGTTTTCAAAATCAGGACACTCTCCAACGTCTCACATAATATTTCTAGCAGGTAATGTCTATGCACCAACAAAACACGTTATTGGATTTTTCTTTGAGGGCCATTATTTGCTCAAGTTCTTTTTCTAAGCTTTAGAAAGGGTCTTTGTTTTCTTTCTTTTTTCTTTTCTTTTTTTTTTTTTTTTACTAGAAAGAGCAGCTGAGAAAAACTAGGTCAAGATGCTTTTAAAAGAAAATCACTTTTAGACATTATCTTAGCTAGAAAATTCTCTGCTGTCAAAAAAAGCTGTGTAATATTGCAGTTATGGACATGGTATGTTGATTTTCATTTCCTAGAACAAAATCCAGGTGGGGGAACTCCCCACTGCTTTTATCTGTTTTGCATTGTTTTATTTTGATTCATTGACTTTCAAATACTGTCATTTTATTAACGTTAAAATGTCTAAATGTGGATTACATTAATTTGAATCCTTGTCAATTTAAGGTAAATATTTATAAGAATTATTCATCAAAACCTAATCACCAACAATAATGTTTAATTAATATCTAACGTATATGGCCTTATTACATCATTTTCATAAAAAGATCTAATTTTTAAAAAGGAATAGAGATAAGAAATGTATTTTTAAAAAATAACAAAATTTTCAGCCTGAAAGACCCCAGATCATGTGATTCTTTGCAGCGATTCTCTTGGAGATGTGAACATCTAGATACATTTTTCAATAAAAACTGTAATTAGGAAACATCACAAAATCATTATGTATTTGAGCTGACTGGAAGCAATTCTTTGCTCATTTTCTCTCTTGCACTCTGGGATATTAGCCTTCAGAATATTTCCCAGCAGACCAAAGTCATTACTTTTACAGAAAAGGCCAATTCAGCTAAGCCGTCAGGCACTGTTCTATATTTATCACCCAGTGGATACAGGCTCAGGGTGAGGCTGGGATATTTAAAGGTGAATCAAACCTTTGAGTAGATCACAAACACAGAGCAGGAAAGTTAAGGAAGGCGCGTCAGCAGAGCAGAGAATGTGGGAAACTTCTGGTAGGTCGAGACGATGCTGACACCTTCAGAAGATGCCACCTGGGCAGGTGGACAGAGAAGTCATCAAGTCAAGAGCTAATGGACAGCAGAGGAAGATAAAGGTAGAGGGAAGACATCAGACCAGAGGCCTTTGGACTGTTATATAGGTCAGTGTTATCAACTTCAGATAGGTTTTAATGTTCTTGGAGGCTCTAAAGTCTACAAACAATACTAAACAAATCAATGGCAATTACACCAAGCCACTCCTAGGGCTAACCTTGCCGCTTTCCTTGGTGATGCTGCCATCCATAGGCGTTTTTACCATTAGCGTCATCAGTAAATAGACGCTGAGAATATTGTGTCATTTATCTAGGATTTATCCCTAGTTCTAGATAACTCATGGTCCACCAAGCTCAAGCTTGCAGGGGCAGCATCTATTTTCAGATGTTCTCATAGCCCCTCACGGCCCAAACATCGGAGTGCGTGGGTGTGTTCCAAGCCCTGCACCTGGGTGCTGATTTTCCATGCACACGTCCACCTACAGCTCCCAGCTCAGGCTGGCCACAAGCTGGAGCCCTAGATCACAGGCCCCCTCAACAGAACGGAGAGGAGGGAAACAGGTGGGGCCCAACCCACCTTCACGTCACTGCCTCTACACCACACTCTGTCTGTATTGCATTCTGACTTTATTGAAGGATGAGGGTTATTGAAAGGGTTGTAACAGAGGAAGGGAAAGTTGCAAACTATGGACCCCAAATGACTGTCCTCTGATTCAATGCGAAAGTCTAAATGGAGGTTAAATTGTGTGGAGGGGACTAACTTAAATTCTGAAAGATGGTACCATCTGGGTCCACATAGGACGAAAGCAACTTTTCCCAAATGCAACCTGATCTGCCACATTCCCACCCACAGTGGGAATTTTGCCTTAGGATAGGTTTTCAAGGTGGAGTGTCCCCATATCCTCCCTCCATACCATTACCTGGCCACCAGGTCTGCCCCAGCACCTGCCTGATCATAAAAATCACGATGCTGTTAATGATATTGATGTAAATAAAAAGAATAGCAAGCATTAATGTATCACTTGCTTTGTACCAGGAACTCATAGCTTTTAGGTATTTTATTTCACAAAAACCCTCTGGGGCTGGCCCAGTTACTGTTCCCAGTGTACAGAGGGACACCGTAGGGAGACTGGCTCCACAAAGGACGTGTAGGAAGGTGCACTTTACAGAGTACCACACCAATGTAGGAGGATCTCGTGAATTTCCAGAAGTTTCTCACTGTCTTTTCATTTTTTCTCTTTTCCTTTTGTTTAGTTTTTTATTGTGAAATATAATATACACATAGAAGTACAGTAATGGACACCTAAATAGATGATTGTGAAGCAATCCAGGTTCACATGGATATACTTCCAGGACCCCAGAAGCCTCAAGCATTCACTTTCCCAGTCCTGGTCCCCTTGTTGCTCCGTTCTGTTTTCCCAGGTAAAATCAAATATAAATTTTATATAATCATTATCCTGCTTGTACCTCAGCAGGCATCCTTAAACAGTGCACTTTGGTTTTGCCAGACTCCTCACCTTGTCTATGAGGAAGCACACAGCACAGCAAATCTTGGACTCAGTTTCCTTCACTCACCATTAAGCTGGTGAGATTCATTCAGGTCTTTGTGTGAGATTGTCCATAACGTAAACCCTCCTGCTTTGCTCTTTTTCAAGAATTCCTTGCCTGTTACTGGATATTCTCATTTCCATAAAAGTTTTAGAATTGGCTTGTTAAGTTCTATTTAAAAGTAGATGTTGGTGTTTTAATTCTATTCCATTGAATCTAAGGATGATATTGGAGCAAACAGACATCTTTTCAGTATTGATGTTTCTGATACATGAACATTTATTTACTTTGCCTTAATTTTTTTTCTCAAATATATGGAATGGATTTGAGAAATATATAGGGTAGTGTTCCATATATGTTTTTATTAGAATATTTTGTATATTTGCTATTTTTATGCCATTTTACATATATCTTTAGTTTCATGTTCTATATGCTGCTCATATATGAAAATACAATTTCTTTTAATTTATCTTGTATCCAGCAGACACACTAAACTCACTTTAATGATTTTGCTATGATTTTATACATATGCATTGATATTATCTGCCAATATTTACTTTTAATTTTTCCCTTTAAGTCTCACACATCTTATTTGTTTTTCATTACAAAAATGTTGATATTATCTTCCTGTAATCTTTTTTAATGTTTATAGTGAATTCCAATTTTTTTATTTCTGATACTGGCAGTCTATGTTTTCCCTTTTCTTTCACTTATTTTTTCTTCTTTTTTTTCCTCTTGTTCTGCCAAGTTTATTTCTCTTTCACAGAAGCAGCTTTTGCCTTTATTGATCATGTCTATTGTTTATCTGCCTTCTAGTTCATTAATTTCTGCTTTTGCTCTCTACTATTTTTTTGCCTCTAAAATCTTTCGTCTAATTTTGTAGTTCTTTATGTAATTTATTAAGATGGGTATTTAGATCATTGACTTTCAACCATTCTCCTCAAGGTGCCCTGGGAAGTCACTTGAAGCCGGCAGGTAAGTGATAGGGTATAATTGACACTTTGAAAATATTGTGCTAGGTAAACTCAAAAGAGATGATACGTATTTAACATTTTGCTTCATAGACATTCCTTTTTTGTTATAATTGTTATAAAGTCACCTTCTGTATCAGCCATCCTTTACCAAAAGTACCTATAAATTAAGGAACAGGTTTTATAAGATACTAGTTGCTTGCCCAAACACTGGTTAGAGAGACCAGGAGAAAAATTACTTCCAGATGCTCCTATAGAATTTGCCTAAGTGGTTGCTGAACAGAAGTTCTAGACAGGATGGCTTGGTTAGGCTCCTAGCTTCTCCTAAGCGCCTCTCCCAGCTTTGGGAGGATGGTGACTCTCAGGCTAGGGCTAGCTGGGATGTTTCTGGGGCCCAGACTTGTGCATGGCTGTGTCCGTGCTACTCAGTGTCACCTGAGCGGCCAGTACGTGTCTGCAGTGACTGGCATGGCTGCTGGGGTAGTCTGCCTGGGCAGGTTTGGGTGACAACTGTTCCTTGGTATTTTGCTTGTGCCTAACAACTGGTTCTGAAACTTAACTGCACATTAAAATAACTGTCTCTGGGTAAGGAGAAAGGAGTAGAATTATGTAAAAACTAAAACAAAAGCAGAAACAAACCGTGATGTGCATGCTGTAACCTAAGCCAAGTCTGTATGGATTTCCAGAGACAGAATTGAGGCATTAGTATTTTTTATATTCTCCAGGTGATTTCAACCTTAGACTGAGGTTATAACCAGGACTTAAATGAAATACAGGAACGTCGGATGATAGTGAGTGCCGCTATTGAAACTTAGAGTGACAAAATCCTGTTTTCTCTAAGAGTTAACAAGTCCTGACTGTGGTTAGGGAAGATTGGGAGAGGGGTGAGGCTCAGAAAAGTTCACAGCAAATAGATAAAGAATGGGAGTAACAGAAATGTCAGCTCCGTGTGGTGGAAGTGAAATCTTTCACAAGTGTTCCTATCTTACAGTATCGAAAGCAAATTAAAGGAGGGGCTCCCTGGGGGTAAAAGCAAAACTGGTGTTTGAAGAACCTGCAGAAGAAGAAATAATGACAAAGCAGTGATAAGGATTCCAGTGACAACTTGGAGTACAGTTAAGGGAAAAAAGGAATTTTTACGAGAAAAATGAGGTAACAGGTGATGAGAATGAAGAGGAGCATGAGAAAGATGATGATGAAGACAATGGAGAAAAGGGTGAGGCAGGTGGAGCAAGTGGAGCGTGATTTAGAACCTGAAAATTCAAGGAAAACTTGCACATCAAAAACCATCCAACGGAACTAAACCAATTCCGACTGCCTTACTCAGAGCTGCTGCCTTTTCCTGGAGAAGGTTGTCCATGCAAGTTTGTCAAGGGCCAATGCATTTATCCAAAGTCATCATTGTGACTCCCCAGACTTAACTCTGTAAAGAATAATTTCATCCAACTTTTAGTAAACTTCACGTGTTCAATGGAAAACATATTTATGGAAACGATTAAGCCACAATGGAATGCACTTGCCAATTAAATATATTTATTTATCATGAATCAGTTTTATTTTCAATAAAATATTCCATGCTGCTGAAAGTTTCATGTAATAGACAATATCATATCCTGCTCTTGAGTTTGCAAATTAATACAATTGTTTTGGAAAACCAGTAAACACCATTTACCAAGTCTCTAAAATTTTCCTCCCTCTTCCCATATTAGGGCTAGTTTTCGGTATTTATATTAAGGAAATGATCATTTGGAGCTGTGCACAAGTATTTATGTTCAGAGAGTTTATCAAATTGCTTCAGATATGAGGAAAATGATAGACACATCTAAATGTCCACGATAGTTGTTTGGTTAGGTCAGTTAGGTTGGTGATGTATCAGTTTTTGCTGCATAGCAAATTATTCCACAACTTCGTCACTGGAAACAAGGAGCACTTATTCTGCAGGTTGACAGTCTGGGTGGGCTCAGCTTGACCACTCTTCTGGTGTCCGCTGGACTTGCTTTTGCTGCCGTACCCGACGTCTCACCTGGGAAGACTGCGTGGCTGGGGCTTCCCTGCCCGTGGTCGCCATCCTCCAAGAGTCTGGCTGGGGTCATTCACAGGGACGCCAAAATGGTAAAGTGGCAATGTGCAAAAGCCCTTGAGCTCCAGCCTCAGAACTCACCAAATTCACTTCTACCACCTTTCATCAGCCGAAGCCAGTCACAAGCCAGTCCAGATTCAAGGGGTGAAGGAACAGACTGGCCTCCTCACGATGGGAGCTGCTAAGAATGGTGGCCATTTTTCCCTCTACCACAGGGAGATTCCCCTGTCTGGTTTCTGTGCCCCAATTTCTAAAACATTCTACAACCAGGAAAAATAGCACCCATGCAGTCACACTATGAAATGCGTATGGCAATGTTAAATGAATAAAGCAGGAAGCAAATTTGAAAATACAACTCCATGGAAAGTGCGTTTAAAATGAGCGTGCTGTAAATACAAGAAATGATACAACTAAAAGGTAACAATGATTGTGTTTTTGTGGCAGAACTATGGAAGACTTTTCTGTTCTTTTTTACTTTCTTGTATTGAAAATGCCCTCATTTATAATGTGAGCAAACGTGTGTGGCGGAATATATATACCAGTGTGTAAATGTATATGTATGCATACACACATGTGCAAAGTATAGATAATTATATAGATAGATGTAGTTATAGATCTATATGTGTCCATGTCTATTTGTCTGTCTGTCTATCTATCTATCTATCTATCTATCTATCTATCTATCTATCTATCTATCTATCTATCTATTGATTAATCTCCTGAGAATTCACTGCACCTTCCATGATCTCTAAGTTGGGATTGGAGTGGGAACATTTTCAAAATGCATTAGAGCTGCCCACCTCACTCTTTACAAAAGCAGTCATTTGCTTCAGATTGGGAAGGGAAAAACACTAAATCTACATAGCTTCTTTCACATAGTGTATCACAAAACCTTTTTAAAAGTTACAGGCACCGTTAAAAGAACACATAATTAAAACATAAAGAGGAAAACAGAGAGCAGCAGGGAATTAATGTAAAGAGCTTCAGCAGTACTTTTCCAACGGACTTAATGTTCTAAGTATATGTGTGGCTGAATTCTTCCTCAGGGAACAGAGAGCCACAAATGAGAACTCGCAATAACCAGTAACACTTTAGTGGGCAAAGAGGAGAGCAGAGTGTCACTGAATGTCTTCGGAGGTTAAAGAGGATGCTTGCTCAAGCTCTAAGAGCCTAAATCACAGACCGAGCCTAATGTGAGAAAAAGTGGGTTGTTTTTAAAAGGGGGAGGTCTCCAATCACTTTTGAAGTCGATGATGGAAATTTCCAAAGTAAATTGTATTATACACAGAAAAAAATCCAGAAACCTAGCAAGAATTATGGAAGCCAAACAAATATGAGATCCTAGGTTGGAGGAGGCATGGCAAAGTAGAAAATGAAGGGTGTTTTGCACACAACCTTGAACTACACAGATCTGCTTCCCAATTTAGCAAAAAGTTCCTCTCATGATTTCCCTTTTAATTCTCAGATGGTATTAACAACCCGTATTTCATGACTTAAAACTATAGAATTTTACGGAAGAGAGTTTTTTAATGCAGTCCACTACAATTTGTCAAGGCTGCTTCTGTTACATACAATCTTCTACAAAACTCTTTGTGGCTTGTATATTCTACAGGGGATTCGTTAGACAATATAGGTTCCATGTATGAAATTACTCTTGCATTTTAAATTTCCCTCCTTCCTTTCTTCCTTCCCTCCCTCCTTCCATGTCCTCTCTTCTTGCTCCCTCTCTGTCTTTCTTTCAACAAGTATTGAACACCTACAATACCCCAGTCCCCTTTCTGGACCCTGGGAATGTGGCAGTGATGCCAAACCTAGAGCAATCTCTGCTCCGTGAGCCTCACAGGCAGATGAATCCAGGAGGTAGGGGTGACAAAAGCTTTGGAGACAGAGGATGGGAAGCTCAGGGTGAGGCAGGGGCTTGACTTTAAACAGGTGATCATGAAGTGCACGTAGAGATGAGAGCCAGGGGACTGGACTTGGGAGGAGGGGGCTGCCTGTGGCCGCTGGACAGCAGGTGTAAAGAACTGATGGCTGCACCCCAGAGCGTCAGTGACGGTGGGCGCAGGTGGGCACAAGAGCAAGTCCTGCTGCATCCAGGAGTGGAGAGCAAGGCCCAGAGCGTGACGTCAGAGCCCTCAGGAAGGCGGGAGGTGGCCACTTCCAGGCACATTTCCTTAATCAACACTTTCTGATTTATACATCACCAACCCAAATATGATTTTCACCCTCTTTCATGCTTTTTCTGCACATGGTAAACAGTGGTTATCACATACATATATACACACAACTCTAATTGTTTTCCCCCAAAATACTTAAGAATTCCTCCATGTCGTTACTCTGGCTTTGTGGCAAAACAGCCTGGCCTTTTCACCGAGAGCCTCCTTGGTACCACATTCAGGACTTTTGCTCCTCTTCTCTTCTCGTTTTCTTCTTCTCACACGCAGGACCTTTGAAAGGCAGTATGTCGTTGCACAAGAACTCTTCAATGTGCAGAATCCGTGAACTCCTCAGGGCCCAGAAAATTGCTGCATGGTTTTCATGACTATAATAACTACAACGATTCACCTACTTTCAGCGCTAGAGCCTTAGTTTGGCCTTCACCATGACAGGGGAAAGTGAGGCAGGGACAGGGAGCATCAGTTGCCCACCTCACACGGCAGCAGATGCCGGGTCCGGCCCTGGGACGGCAAGCCCACCGCTCTCCTAGGACACCACTCCAGCTTCTAGGGGCCACGTGGGCCCGTGGGCTTGCCAGACAGACCTTATTAAAACATCAAAGGAGAAAAGGAAGTGGCCTGACGTTCTTTTTCTTCCTGTTTTAGCATAGTAAAAATGGAATCCAAATGTTACTCTTTACATTTTTGTCCAAGTCGATCCAGCTCTGCATTTCTGATTTACCGTCTTAATTCACATCCGAGGGAGGAAAAAGATCAAGCCACTAATGAAAGAGGTCTTAGTAAAATTTCATTTTTTTAGTATCTCTCCTGAAATGATGCAAGAATAAGAAAAATGCCCAGAAAGTTGGGAGGTGATGACAAAGGACTGAAAAGGAGTCAAATCACATAAACCCCTCCTTTGCTTCTGAGAGTTGACCCAACTGAATTCCAGACTTAGTGAGCAGAAAACTTTAGATGGATAAAGCACACGTTACAAAAGAGAAATGAAAGACAAATATGGCTGAGGGAGGGAAGAAGCCACTTTCAAAACGCAGAAGCAACTGGACAGTCTGGAGAGGAGATGCAGGATGGTACAGGCCCTCCTCTGGAAAGCATCTCCCTGCAAGGAGATATTGATGGCCCTTGGTGGGAAGCCACTCGTTGACTTACAGAACTTTCCCTGGGGCTTGACTGGCCACTAGATCTTAGTGACAAGAAGGTACAATTGGAGTGAGTAAAGAAAGACATGGAGAAGGGACTGCTGACGGCTAATGTGGCAGACCCTTGGACCGGTCTTCTCTCCTGTGTGCAAACATCTTGACATACAAAGGCTGAGTATACACCTACTTAATCCATTTTCCCCTACAGTTTAGGAATTCACCCTCTACACAGTATCAACTGATCTGACTTGTCTTGAGCAATTAAAAGAATACTGCCACTGATTTGAATCCCTTGTTAGATTATTATGAACCTGGGAGTGATTCCTTAAAACATATTTGAACTGAAGGGACTTCTCTTGAATGTAATTTTTTAAATCCTGTGAATTTCTGAATCTCCCAAACAGAAGGAATTTGGTAGATGAAGACCCATGGTAAGCAGGAGAGGAATTAACCAATCAAGAAATGCTATGACATTTATAATGAAAGCATATTATTGTGGAATCATAAAAACTTATTTGACTACCAAAGGCACAGGCACTCATGCCTATTAAATTAACTGTTGTGAATCACATAAAAATTCCAAACAAACATGACAAGTGATTAAGATGCATTAGTCCCCAACTAATATTCCTTAGATAATTTCTGAACTGAGAAATTCACTGGGCAGTGGAGAGGATTGCATGAACTAATGCAGAGCCTGGCTTGTAAGTGGGGCAGAGGAAATGTTATTTTAACACGGATCTTCATCATCCCGTCCCTTTTTATGAAATGCCCCAGCATTTGTGTGGAGCTAGTGTTATTTAGTCTGGAGGTCAAGAATAGGTCCTCAGAGATGCAGAGTGCCCAGAGGCTGGAAGTACATCGCGTGGTGTGGGCCTTCCTTAGGGAAGAGGGCGCCATCTTGCCAAAAGTTTGGCATGGCCTTCGTTAAAGGGGAGGGGTGTTGTGTAGAAAGTCAGCAATGTTGGGGAAAGCAGGGCTTGTACCACAAAGTGTCTGCTCAGGACCACAGAGTAAAGGCCAATATGAAAGAACATTATTAGTTACTTTAAGCACAAAAAAATATCTCCTGTGTGTTTCCCCTTTGCAGTTCATAAATGCCCATATCATTAAGCAGGCCTCCCTGTATATGGGCAAGGAATAGAGTGGCAGTGCATGGAGTCTAGAGAAACTGAGGCACTGCACGGGCAACTCAAGGCAGAGAATGCCAGGTAGCAGCTTCCGGCAGATGAGAATGCAGTTGCTCTCCACTGGGTCTGCTGCCAGGGATAAAGAAAGCACAGGGTTCTTGCTGCCCATGAGGCAGGATTGCATTTTGAGTCTGATTTTCAAGAGCATCAGTAACTTGACTCA
The DNA here is from genome assembly GCF_030445035.2 of Dasypus novemcinctus. Taxonomy (NCBI): domain Eukaryota; kingdom Metazoa; phylum Chordata; class Mammalia; order Cingulata; family Dasypodidae; genus Dasypus; species Dasypus novemcinctus. The sequence goes on along the minus strand of NC_080674.1, from coordinate 5,789,374 downwards.
GGCCTTCCCTCAGTTTTATATGGCATTTCATCATCATGATCACTCTATTGACTCTGGCCTGCTCTCTTCATGTCCTGCAGACTTTCCATAACCTCTTCCCCGGTAATGCTTCCCTTCCTCTGGAATGCCATCCCCTCTGGTGATCCAAATGCTGCCCTCCTGAGTTTGCCAGGCCGCTTTCATAAATACCACCCAATGGCTTGGCTTTAACCATGGGAATTCATTGGCTTCCAGCTTTGTGGCTAGGAGAAGCCTAAAATCAACATGCCGATAAGACTTGCTTTCTTCTGCGAGTCCGTGACCTTTTACAAAGGGGTTCCTAGGCTTTCCTGTCACATGACGCTGTCTCTTCTCTCCCAAGTTCCCCCTGATTTCCTGCTTCTGGCTCCTTCCTGTGGCTTTTTCTTCCAGGGTCTCCAGTAATCCTGAATAGGGCACACCCTTATTCAGTTGGGCCACACCTTAACTAAAATAACATCAGCGACATCCTGTTTGCCCACTAGAATATGGATTACGATTAAGAACATGTCTGAACTGGGGTACATAAATTGTTTTTGAGCCAACGAGTGTGTGGCATGTGTCACATTAGCCTGGCATATTAAGATACCACCCTAGATAAGAATCGGTAAAGGTTATTTAACATCTCGACTTTGAGCAATTGTTTTTGTGCCATGAAGGTGCTAAGAAGAAGTAACCATCTGTATGGGGATATGGGGACAAAACTCGCAAGTGCTCCTCAGATTCCCCCAGTTGCCCCATTCTTTCTCTTGTGCACTTTGGCCTTGGATAAAACACCATCCAAGGAACATGGTGCCTGCCCTCAAAGTGTCCACCGAAAGCCAGGGTCACTGAATTCAGAACGCAAAGGATTGATCCCCCCCAGGGTGCACTGTGATGGGAGACGGAAAGCATGAGCGAGATGGACAAACAAGCACTCTTAACTTCTCTCCTTTAAGGAATGGAGTGTAGGTTTGAGTTTTTTGTGGACCCCAGAAAATTATGTTCTTAGAGTGAACCTACTGTAAACCTTTGGTTGGATTAGACTGGCTGTGGGTCATTTGATGCATCACTCCAGTAAGGTGCAGCCCAGGTGGCCTTAATCCTCTCACTGGAGTCCTTTAGAAATGGAGGACTGAGAAGCTGCAGGCACAGAAGAGCCACAAGGAGGCCCCCACTAAGCAGAGAGGCCACCACAAGAGCAAGAAACTGAAAGCAGCACGGCCTGGAGGAGAAGGCAGAGACTGGCAGTGTCTCCACTGTGCCTCGCCGTGTAGTAGGAGTCCAGTGTTGCCAGCAGCTGACATTTGGGGAGAGAGCCTCGATTTGGACATTTTTTCCTAGCCTCAGAACTGTAAGTTTGTAAGTTAATGGATCCCATTGTAGAAGCCAACTTGCTTCTGGTATATTGCATTGGCAGCCCCCAGCAAGCTAAAACAGTGGTCACTTCTTGCAACACTTTTGGAGAAGTCCTACCTGCCCAGTGAACACCTTAAGAGGGGGCCTGCAATGTCCCTTGCAGCTTGCTGTGAAGTGATAGCCAAAGTGTCGTGAATGCTTCCTCTCACACTTCTTCACCTCTTTCTTTGCCTCTCTTGCCTTTTTCCCTCACCCGCACTTCCTGGGTTTGCACCTCCTGAATAGAATACTGCAGTCTTAGCTTCAGGCTCTGTCTTCCCCTAGGAACTTAGACGAGCCATCCTCGGTCCTGCACCAGCATAAGACAAGAGTGTCCTGGGGAATGGATAAGAAGCTCAGCAGAATCTGGATGTTGGAAGACAAATCCAGTACAATTTACCTTGGCCACCTCTTCTGAGATGTTTATTTTTGACCAGTTCATGGGCAAGATGCATTGGAAGCTAATGTCAAGGCAGTAATGCATTTTGTTCTGTAAATCACTACTTTGTAGGTATTGACAAAAATAGGTAAGTAGACCCCAATCAATTAAGATTCTGGTGCTCCGCTTGGGAACGTAAATAGAATAATCAAAGAAAACTGCCCCCATGGCCATTTTCTGTGCCTGGGTGAGTTACATGCCACAGTAGCAACCTCTAGAAAGGATAACCTCCAGCAAAACAAATCATTCCTTAAATTCCGTTTCTTGAGCTTATTGGCTCTACTTTGGCATAGTAAATCATCTAGATTTGTGGTACAAAACTGTTAGACATTTAGAGGTTATTTGGAAAATGGCTCCAAGGAGCTTTCATCTTCCCAAGCAAAAGAAAAATATGAATCCATTGTCATGGGTATAAAAGTCTAATTTTACAGTTCTACAGAGGAAACTTTTTCATAGAAGAGAAAAGCTGGTATGTAGGTCAAAATTATTCCCAAGATACTATGGACTAGTGGTGAGATGCCATCTCCAAAGAAACCAGTACTCACCCTTCAAATGAAACAAAGGACAGTGGTGGACTTGTAGCCTACTTCGTATATTAGATATTGGTAGGGTCAGAGGAATTCATTATTTGTAATGAAATATTGGAAATATTTTATCTGATATCATTCATCTAGTATCTGAAACACTTGGACAAGAAGTATAAGATTTTGAAGAAAACCTTTATGTAGCAGTAATATATCTTAAAGAACTAAAGAGATTGTCGTCTCAGTAATTAAGAAGCATATATTAACAGATATAGTAACTTTACATCACAGTTAATATGAAGAATATTCTGTAAAGCACACTTCTATAGTGGGGACAATATCACCCCCAAAGGGGAGAAATTGGTTTGGGGGAACAAAATCTTATTATTTTTATGTCTGTATAAAGCACTGATATGCAGAGGGTACATAAACAAACATACAGTATATCTGTGGTATTGAAATTTCATATGAGAGGATTAGTGAAAAAATAAAGGAAATCCTTCAGGGGATAACAGTGAAAATAAAAAGGTTGAGAAACTTTGCTTTAGAGGATGTCACTAGCATAGAAGAAAAGCAAATTCATTTCAGCGTGCATTTATTATACAGCCACTGCAGTGCTCGGCTTTGTGTTGGGAACAGAGGAATGAACAGGGAGTTCTTTCAGGAACTTAAATCTAAATAGGGAAATAAGATATATCTCTTGGCAATGGCTATAAAATACTGAGCGTGGTACTCAAGTAACCAATGAAAATTCATCATCTTGTTTTTCAGTGTCAGGTAGAGCACTCATGAGAGCAGATGATGGCATAAACATGGTAGAGGCTGCAGGGTGCAGTGTAAATCCTAGGGTAGGGAGAGGGGAAGGGGGAGGGGAGAGAGAAAATTAACTGAGTAGGCCACCTCTGGGAAAGCATCCTGCAAAGGGGTAAGTTATTGCTCAGCTTATAAACTTAGAACTTCTGGAATTCTGTGTGCATGGGGGATATTCTTTCTGGAGGTCAGGGGTGACAGTGGTGAGCTGTGGCATGAATGGAAAAGCAAACTGCACACCTGGTGGCAGTGGAGGGCAAGGAAAGTCCCTGATATGGACTCAAGGTGGGAATCAGATGAGAAATAGCAAAAATGGGCTGCAAAGCTGAGGCGAGGTCCACCTTGAGGAGCATGGATTTGGTTTGTCAGGTCAAGGGAACCAGTGGGCTTGGTTAGGAGGAAGGAGAATTCGTTGAAATGGTATACAAAGGGTGATCTGGAATCCAAGGTACTCAGCATCTAAATGGAAAAGAGATTACTTTCCAGGGAACCATTTGAGAAATGGTTGAGCAAATCATTGGAAGGTTGCTGTCTTACATTTTAGCTTTAAAGTGGGAGAAATGCTAACTCCAAAATAAATTCAAGAACTCCTTTCTCATGATTTTTGTTTGGTATGTGGAAATGTGGAAATGGGACAATGAAGTCAAGTATTACTATAACCAGGAGAATGATGAACTCAAGCTTTCTGCAAAACCAAGAAGCCAACCAGGAATAAAACTACTTTAACCGCTGCTTCATTGAACTCTCAATTTCTACATTCCACCCATTGCTGCCATTACATCTGAAAGAAATAAAATCAGCACCTCTTCCTGAGTAAAAAAATAAAAAAGAAAGAAATAGAGAGGGAAGAAAGAAAGACAAGGCAAGAGAGAGGAGAGAAAGCAAGAAAGTAAGAAAAAGAAAGGAAGAAAGGGGAGAAGACAGGAGGGAGGGAGAGAGGAAGGGAGGACTAAGCATATTTTCAGCATTAACTCATGTATGTGTGTGCTACCACATACAAAAAAATGTCATGAACCATTTCCTTTAAGGACGGTTATGCAGATTAGTAGATCTGTTACATATATTCTTTTTTCTAAATCAAGGCAATCCTACACAGGGACCTCTGTTGGAAGAGAATCATTGTCACTCTAGTTGTACTTGTTAATAAGTGTCCGCAAATGTATTCTAAGTTAACTAAAAGAGAAGAGAGAAGAATCCAGAAACTAGAAGACCTTGACCTGTGTCTTTGGTAGTCTCTGAGCTAAGTTCATTTTTTTTGCAATGCCTCATAGTATTTCCCAAGTTCTCTTAGATATACTGTGTCACAGAAGATGAGGAAATTGGAGATAAAGAGACAAGAGGCTGCTGTGGCTGCAGCAAAAAAATGTCCTTAGAGCAACAGGGGTCTCTTCTCTTTTTAAATATTTACAGAGCCATTCACACACAAACACAAACTCCAAAATACTAATACTAAAAGAATTGAGGATGGGAATTGAATACTTAGATAAGATGCACAGTGATTCAGACAAGACTGATGACTAGAGAGCACCTGTGTATTGAGATTTTAAAATAAAATTATAACAAAACTAAGCTATAATATAGATTGTCTTTCTATCCCCTTCATATAATTGAAGGCAGAAAATTACAAACAGTGGAAGGGTGACAGGAGGTAAGAGGAGACAAAGCATGAACCAACAGAGAATCTGAATTACTTCCTGAAGACACTGCCCCAGCTTCTCCACCCCTCCAAGATTCTCCAATCTTCTGAGCTTCTCCTTCTTCCCAAGCTTCTCCACATTAAGGAGTGTCTTCACCCTCTCTCAGATTGTGCTGGAAAATTTTCTCAGTGGCAGACACCTGCTTGAGAATTTCTGTCTCAAGTACAATTTGCAGAAGATAGTCCTCCTGCTTATATTTTAAGGACATTTTTCTCATAAGTGTACAGCATAATGAATTATACAAAGAAAGCCTGCCCCAGTAAGCTAACCACCACCCAGGCAAGCAACAGAGCATGGCTGGCACAGCACGAGCTGCTATCATGACCTTACCCAAACACTCTCCAACCCTCCTCCCTGCATGTGACCACCACCCTGCCTACCAGGACTCTGTTGAAGGCAGCAGGGCTGAATGTGTTTGTGTTGCTGTTCGTCATTCTACTGTTATGATTATTCCACCGTTGTTTTTCTCATTCTTGTTGTGAAGGTTATTTGTGATCCTATGTGCCCCAATATATTTGAGTCGATTTTATTTTGAGTCTATTTTATTGGTCTGATTTTCTCTCATTACACAAATATCACACTTCATAATAGTGACTTAAACTGTCTTGTTATTCTCCCACTTTGTTCTACTTCAAAGTTATCTGAGCCATTCATGGTCCTTTGATCAGCATGCCTCTTCAAGAAATAGGTTGGCCATTTCAACAGAAAACTGCGGGGATTATTGGGATTGCATTCTGTCTAGAGAATGGTGTGAGGGAATGATGACTGACGTTTCTTTTGTTCATCTATTGATGCATAAAAAGTAACCTAAACATTAGTGACTTGAAATAAAATTCTCTCAGTTCTGTGGGTAGACTGGACTCAGCTGGGAGTTCTTTCCTGGGGTCTCCCTTGGGGTTGAAGCCAAATGTTGGCTGGGGCTGGAGCCATCTAAAGAATCAAAGGGGCTGCTTCACTCACCTGCCTGGCACATCAGCTGGCAAACTGGCATCTCTCTCTTTCTCTGGCATCTCGGAGAAGCTGACTTGAGCTTCCTCATAGCTCCCTTAGCTCCAAGAGAGAGCATTTCAGAAGTGAATGTTTCAAGACACCCATGTGGGGGCTGCAAGACTTTGCCCTAGCCCTGAAAGTCATGGTTCATCACTTCTGCTGCATTTTATTGATCAAGCTAGTCATAGTACCAGATCAGATTCAAGAGGTTAAGAACTGGACTCCACCTCTTAAAGAAGAATGTCCACACTGAGGAGTCACCTTTCTCTGATGTTTGCCGCAATATTCACTTGAACTATTTCTGGCAGGTTTTCCTTCCAACTACTTACAGTTCTAAGAAAAAAAATCTAGTGTATTTTTTTTGTTTCTTGCTCTTTTTAGTTGATTTTGAATAGTACCCATGAAGAGAAGAGGAGCAAGCAGAAAACGTACTACCATGTTAAAACTAGAAGATCCCAGCAACTTTTTTGAGAAGATAAATTCCCCTAAAAACAAAAACAAAAACATTATATCATAGGATTTTCTTAAGGATTAATGGTTGCCATTTTATTCAGTTTACAACCTTTCTATTGTATAGGCTTCTTGCTTTAGAAATAAAAGAATGTTTTCCAGAAAATATTTCATGAAGAAGTTGATACTGGAAGCTTTTGCTTTTAATCAGGGAAAAGGATTTAACAGTAGTAAATTGGACAACTTGTTATGTAAGAATGAAACACCACTCCATTTGTTAAACATTAAAATAATTCATAGAAATTATTGATTAGCATGAGTTCCACCTCCATCAACTATATGATTATTCTCTTTAAAATAATCAGAGTTAAAATATATAATGGAATCATTATGAGGAGTTAAAAATCAGAACTTCTTGCATCTGACAAATCCAGCAGGATTTTTGTAACATCTTTCAGTAGAAGTAATTAACATGCTCTAAAACACAAATGCCATTTGCCTCCTTTTCTTTGCCTGTGGTTACTTTGCAGGAAAATTCCCCAGCAATCAGTCAATCAAGTTCTCCAGATCAGTGAATTCATTGTGGAAAAAATTGTGTCCCACTGTGGGCATAATACATATAGGTAAAGATTTTTCAGTATTCCATCAGTTTTATTGGTGTTCTAAAAATCCTATTCCAAATATATAATTTGGAAAGACCTATCCCGAAATCTTTGGTCAAAAGTAAATGACATCATCCAAGGCTGATGTTTGGAAAGATAGGAAATTTGGAGATCTTTTCCAACCTCAACACTGAAATTTTTCTGCTGCATTATTTGCTAAATCAACTAAGATTTTTCCCGAATAATAAAGATCTATATTAAAGCTTATTAGTTATTAACATCCTAATTCTGGTGTAGAAAATGTATCAGATGATTTTAGGAATCTTCATCCTGAATGCATAAAAGAGAAAAGGTATAAAATTCTTATGGAAAAAAAACTCAGATATCTTTGGCAATTATATTGATTCATTGACATCATAATCTTAAAAAACAACTAGCAAGGGTCAGAGAGGAGGGGAAGAAAGTCAAAAAATCTAAAGTAGACGTTTGAAAACAAAATAAAAGTGACAAATTTTGAACAAATGATTGTACTTACCTTAGCCTAGAAATTTCTTTAAAGGCATAACAATGTTGAAGAAGAAGCTATCTAAAAGAATCTTCCTTAAAAGCAATCAAGAGGGGAAATGCCAGATTCTCAGAAATGGTAAATTGGAGGTGTCTCTAATGAGGATATTCAATGGACAAGAAGACTGAAGCAGGAAGCTGAATTTCTACCATATTTCTTGAGTTAAACCAAACAACTTTTTCTGAGCTTCTGTTGCCTAAGCTGTTTATTGGAAATAACACATTTGTGTTGGTTTAAAAATAAGTCTACAGATTCTTCAACTCTCCTCCTCTCAAAAGGTAGACACTGTTTCTCCTCCACTTGAGTGTGAGCTGCATGTCGGGGCTCACTCTAAGAAATAGAATGTGGCATAAGTGATGGTGTGTGTCTTCTGAGACAAGGTTACGGAACATGCTTCCTCTTTGCTTTCTCATGAATTACTCTCTCTGGGGAAGACAGACGCCCTGTTGGGAGGACATCCTAGCAGCCCAATGGAGAGGCCCACATGGCAAGAAATGAAGTCTCTTGTCAAAAACCCTGGCAGTGAGTCATCTTGAAGTGGCCCCTCCCACCTCAGTCAAGTCTTTAGATGATTGCAGCTCTAGCCACCATCTTGACTGTGAGTGCATTAGACACCCTGAGCTGGAACCATCCAATTAAGCCTCTTCCAAATTCCTGGTCCACAGAAACTGTGAGATAATGTATATGGTTTTAAGCTACACCCATATAACAGATATGGGGATATTTGTTATACAACAATTGATAACTGTTACAATGTGCCATGCCATCTCACTGAATAAATATAAATCCAGTAAGATAGTGCTTATGAAATCCCTGAGACAACTGTAAAGCCTTAGGCAAGTCTACAGTAATCAGAATCACCTATATAGGGTTTTGCTAAAGCAGCAGTAGAATATTTTCATGCATTATCTGGAAATAAGTGTATACCAAGACTGTAACTCTATGAAGGCAAAGGCTGCACAATTCCTATCCCCTTTTCTATGCTCTCTCCAGCAACTGGCATAGCTGATTATTCAGTATTTCCAAAGTGAATGAATCAACACATTTTAACAAGCCATTCACTTTCTCTGAACTTCAGTTGATTCTGCTGTAAATTAAAGGCATTGACTAAATGGTCTCAAATATTTGTCCTGATCTTGAAATAAATACAAAATGAAGTAGTCAGGGATTCACATAGAGTATTTGCTTTTATTGCAAACACTTACTGAGCACTTGCTATCTATGCTAGATTAAGTGCTCTACAGGTATTATCTTTTTTTTTTTAATTTTTTATTCATTTTTTAAAAAAATATTACATTCAAAAAATATGAGGTCCCATTCAACCCCACTGCCCCCACCCCCCATTCCCCCCACAGCAACACTCTCTCCCATCATCATGACATATCCATTGCACCTGGTAATTACATCTCTGGGCATCGCTGCACCCCATAGTCAATGGTCCACATCATAGCCCACACTCTCCCACGTTCCATCCAGTGGGCCCTGGGGGGATCTACAATGTCCCGTAGTTGTCCGTGAAGCACCACCCAGGACAACTCCAAGTCCCAAAAACGCCTCCCCATCTCATCTCTTCCTCCCATTCCCCGCACCCAGCAGCCACCATGGCCACCCTTCCCACACCAATGCCACATTTTCTCTGTGGACATTAGATTGGTTGTGTCCATTGCACATCTGTGTCAAGTGGGGGCTTAGATTCCACATGGATACTGGATGCAATCCTCCTGCTTTCAGTTGTAGGCACTCTAGGCTCTATGGTGTGGTGGTTGACCTTCTTCAACTCCATGTTAGCTGATTGGGGTAAGTCCAATAAATCAGAGTGTAGGAGCTGAAGTCTGTTGAGGCTCAGGGCCTGGCTATCATATTGTCAGTCCAGAGATTCAAATCCCCTAAATAAATCTTAAACACCAACACCAACTACAACAGGTATTATCTTAATCTTCTCTACAACCCTATAAGGTAGGTAATATTATTGCCCTAGCTTTACAAATGAGAAATTTATGGCACAGAGGAGTGACATAACTTTCCTGAGGTCTCACATTAAGTGTGAGACCTGGATTTTATTGAGGAAGATCAACCTTTTTAATGCAAAAATAAGCCACTTTAAATTCTCCAACTTTAAGACAGCTCAGGTCAACTGATCCGTTTTAACTACTTGATTCTAAGCTTCTTACAACAAGGGAAATTAGGCATGCTTATCCCCAATGCCTAACATTTAGCAAAATCTTAACAAATGCTTATTGAATGAATGAGTGAATGAAGGAAGGAATGAACAGACATGCAATATGGTATGGG